>NC_141337.1:4250000-4662500 GCF_037954235.1 Aulostomus chinensis
ATATACACACACATACACACACATCTCTCTATGTATATATAGATCTATATATTGACGTATACCTAAAAATAGCGTCTTTTTACACAAGCCTCTGCTGCATGATTTTCAATAAAAGTGTGTAAGGAAGAGTTCACTCACAAAACAGATTTATTTTTAATTTTGCTGCCGTTTCAACGTCTTGTTCATGCTGTGGTTTCAATTGTTTTTATTTATTGTGGGACGATCGTCACGATGAGAGAACTCACCTCTCAGCCTGTCAGGTTCATTTACATGTGTTAAAATGTTTATTAATGTACACTGTATTATGTCCCTTCTGAAAAAAAAATGCAGAGTTGCATTTTTTTTTTTTTTTTTTGCTGGTATTCGTATCTGTTTGTGTCTTTTTGTTTTACTGTACGTAAGGAAGGAGCAAAATGATGAAGTTGTTTCTGTTATTGTGATCTCCCCCTGCGTATGTATTGGTTGATATAACCAAGTACATTTCTAGGAAAAGCCAGACTAAACGCTACTGTCGGACGTCCAGACAGAGTACGCGGACACAGCTGCTAACAGCTCGGCTAACATGGATGTTCACAAAGGCGCACGCTGGCAACTCACAGCGACTCTTCTGGCTGTTGGCTGCCTCCACAGCCATCTGTGCAGCCACCTGAGCAGGAGTCATGGTGGGTGGATTCTGTCAGCAAGCAGATTAAAATAAGACAATGCTTGGTAAAACATTTAGGCGAGGAACATAAACAACTCGGCCTGAAACCGAGCCAAAAGCAAACAACAGGAATTAGACTGCGGGCCCTTTTATGCCGTGCGGCTGCTTGCCCATTACCTGATAAGGACGTATTTATTTGCCTTTCATCAGTTCATAGAACAGCACAAATGAGTGACACGCGAACAAATCACGCTAAACAAGTAACCAACCGACGGAGTGATACAAGCGTCGAACGTGGAGACAGGCGGGACAAAACATGATGTGTGACGCAAGATAAATGGATGAATTAGACATCGTGAAAAAAACAACAAACTGAAAATACCTTGAATTGTGTGTGTGTGTGTGTGTGTGGGTAAAGAGGTTTCCTGTGTAACAGATGAAGCAGGGAGAGGAGGAACACAAGTATATCAATAATATCATCACTGATAGAAGTAGTCATGTATATGTCATTAATATTATCACTACTATTAAAATTATTATTCCTCTTAAGTTGTTTTTATTGATGTAATGTCATTACAATTACTGAGTTAATACTAATTATTATTTATGTTGTATTATAACAGTATAATACTACTACTGCTATGGCTAATCATTTATTTAAGGCCACCATCAGATCTGTAGGAGGTGCCTCACCTGTCCTGGGTCAGAGGCCCCGCCTCTAGATGAGGGGTCCTAAAGCTGTCACATCCTGGTCCAGTCCTCAGGACCTGACCCTGGCCCTGGGAGCCTGGATCGCCACCTAAATATCATAAATGCACGACATTATGTTAAAAAAATGAAGCAGTAAATACAAAGAAATATGTATCGATTCATGAATAGAAATAGATTAGGAATATTGCAAGCAGGGAGGACCAGTAAACGTCTGGCTCAGTACAATAAATGAGCAATTAAAGTTTCATATAAGTGGTTTTAGTCTAACACAGGTGACAGCCAATCATAAAAACAACAATAACAATAATGAAATAAAATAATAATAGTCATAGTAATGATAACTATGGCAGTTTTTAAAAAGAAAAAGGGAGGAAACAAATGTCGAACGGGTTAGAATACAAGTTTTACGAACAGATAAGAATAATTCATATCTCTACCTGACCTGGATATCTGATGTGTGTCCGGTGATGACGTCTATCTCCGGTGGTTGGGGTCGGTTGGCTTGGTTGGGGTCGTAACCGTCCATGATGCGTCGGCTGTACTAACAATAATGGCTTCCAGGTCAGTTTTAACCCTCCGCTATGTTTTTGGCTACGGCTGACGGGAACTGACAGAAGCGAGAATTGCTGCTTTGTTGAAAAGCTAGAAAAGTGTTCTAAAGTAGTCTGGTACCGGTCTCCCCCCCACCCAGTGACATGAGCCTAATATTGTCACGGGTTATCTCGCGATAACTTCCGCTCGCTGCCGGTCAGGCCGAAACGAAACCCCAAAGAGGAAACTCTGGTGCGTTACTGACAATCGCCACCAGATGGTGATACGGCAGCGCTGTCGCCCGTACGGACAGGGAAGCCAACATTGGAGTCACAGAAGACTATTTTATCAATAAACATTTTAAATAATTCCGCAATCTAGTCCTCCATAAAAGGGGCGGGGTTTTCATTGTATTAACGGATGTGTTTTCTTGTGTTTACCACACAAGGCACCCTCGGTAAGGACTTGATGCTTTCAATTCGGCTACGACCAAAACTGAAGCGTTTCAGTTTGAACAGTTCAACCCATCCATGCCTTCGTCTTTACTTCACTGTACGTGAACCACCTGATTATTAACTCCAACAACGATCAGGAAAAAACTCTCCAAAAGAGCATCTGAGCTTCTGGCAAAACAGCTGCTAGGAAGCAAAGAACCATCTACCGTAATGTGACGAATATGAACGAAAGAGACCCTGTAGCTCAAACATGCATCACTTTATGGGAGTAATTAATTACCATGATATGTTAATCTGGCATCGTGTAATAGAGGGGGCCTTCACCTTAAATATTCTCCACATTCTGGCAAAATGATTGAAGCAAAGTGATGCACCTTCTGGTATAACTTTTGTCATGTGGGTACATAGTTAAGATGTATATCGGACCCAGAAATTTATAATTATAATGAGACATATCTATTTTTTTCCTGTTGCTGAGAAGACCCACATAGGTTTTGTTTATTTGCCTACTATTATTCTATTCGTTTCACACTTCACTGCTCAGTTGTGTATCTTCCTCGACTTTTATATTTATGACGTAAAGCAACTTCACTCATGAAAATGCTTGAGTGACTGGTTAGCTTTCACTTCTCCTCTCGTACCTGTCTGACGGTCTCCGGTGTCACATGACCCTTTTCCTCTTCCGTTGCATCGACTCTTTCTGGCCTCCCAACATCAACACACCAGGCAACATGTGCACACGCCGAAAGCAAACCTCTTAAAAACACTAATCAGTGGTCCTTGAGTTTATTATATCCTCATAAGACAACTGTATTGATAATTAATAAAATAAATCTAACAGAAAAAAGTAAAATCTCAGTTAAAAAGGAAAGAAAACCACCTGATTTCAGTGAAACGTAAGCAGAGCAGCTGTTTGCAGTGGTTGTGTTGCAGAATGGATTAGCACACTGTCAGTTGGACTGTTGATGAGAAACTAGTGCCTGCAATGCCTGTAAAAAAAAAACAAAAAAAACCTAAGTTCAGCTGCTCAGTCCCGCGGGGAGAAAAAAAGTCCATTTGACTTGTTTCTTAATTCTGTTGATCGTTGGTAGCAATAAAGCCAAACAGCACATGAACGCGCCCGCAATGGCGGCTGGGATTCCACTAAAAAACCTCGTTCCTGAGTCCACAAAGCTCAATCAAATGAGGTCCATTAGTATTTCATCCTCCATGGCACTGGAGACTTGGGGCATCCCGGGCTGAGGGACAGCTCCTCTCTGACCTCCGGACATCAGCATCTGACCTGCACACAGGTGTGGGCGGGGAGAGCAGAGAGGCGGAGGGATTTAGAAGACCGATCCCATTTTTTAAGGAATTAAACCGTCAATAACACTGTTATTGAACACATGGACACTAACAGATAGTAGCAGTGTGCTACATTAAACAGGAATAACAAAACTGAATTCCAAAGATCTGACATCAGGGCCAGTCAAGGCATTTTTAACTGATCAGAGACTGATGAGTTCATTCAGTGCAGAACAGTTTATCTTTCTTACTGTTTCACCCTGTAAAAACAGAGGAGAAATCACGAGTGTCAAAGCCAAAGTCCAGCCTGCAGAGTCTCTCTCTTCCAAAGCAAGGAATCAATGTACGTTCCTCAATAAACCAGAAAAATCTTAAGTTTGGAAGATTTTCAATCCTAGACTTCCACCAGTGTACCACTTCATGTCAAGACGGCTCGCAAGCATCTTGGTCCTCCTGCGTGTTCAACCAAGGTTGCATTGGAGACAGAGAACCAACTTCGTGAAGTGAAGTGGAGGAAACACCCCCCGTTTTGATGACAGAAACTAGAACAAACATCTCCCACACAACAAAGAATGTCTGTCTGCTTCCTGACCTGCCAGCGGCTGCCTCCACTGGGCCTGCATTTGAGCCCCGCCCCCCGGTGCTGTGTGGACCAACTGCTGCCCAAGACCCTGGTGGGACATCATGCCTGGCATGTGAGACACACCGCCTTGCTGCAAGGACACACAGACAGAAGAGCCATGTTGACCTCCTCACAGGCGAGCAGTCGGGAAGTTGAAGGCAAGTGTGGCATTCTTACTGGCTGCTGCTGGCTGAGGAGAAGACTCCGCAGCTGTGGATTGGCTCCTGGGTTTGAGAGGCGGAGAATTGGACCCTGAGGTGGGGCTTGTCCACTCTGTGCAACCTGATTAGGTGGAGCGCCGCTGACTGGCGGCTGTTGATTGGTTGGTCCAGTTGCTCTCATGGCCATCTGGAGGGACACCACACACTTTAAGAAGTCTGAGGTTTTACACGATAACATCTGATGGATGTAGTCGCACTCTTCATTAAAACTACGTGACTCAACAGTTAAACAAATGAATTTAACAGTAACCAAACTCATGCAACACTGATTTAACAGTTTGGCCAGCTAGGATCAGTCATTTACGATCTGTCGTGACAGTTTCTCATCCCAGACAAGCTGCTGACTCATGAAGGGCCAACCTCATGATTACATGAAGGCTAATAACAATTCCTCCTTAAAGAATACGAACGTCATTTTCACTTTTGGAACCACACTGTTGAGCACGATACATAGCTTAAGTGTATCTATCCTTGGTTTTTTTCCCCCCTTCAAATCATGTTCAGTGCAAACAGTTCCAAATCAAACAGACAGACTTCTGCATGCAGGTTCTAAATGAAAGACTGTTTGCATGTCAACATGCGACATGAGAAGCAGCCAAAGAGAACTGCTGAAGTTCAACACATGCTGATGGGAATTTTGCTGTCAACCAGTCTGATGATGAGCAGTGGGCGACAGCGTGTTGTGATCTGTACATGTGTGATACAGAAGTCTTCTCAGTATGACATGTCCAGCAATACAAGGACATCCACAAGTCTGGAATTGGGGCAGCTGCTTCACAGCCAGTACAGCCACGCCAGCACCTGTGGACACCCAGAACACATGTTGCTTGTGTATCTAGGAGCTACGTTGGGTCTCACCATGTTGTTCTGCCTCTGCTGCTCCTCCATCATAGTGACCTGACTAACAGGGGGCATGCCCACCACCACAGACTGGACACAGGACAGATCAGAGAGAAGGAGCAGGAGGGAGAGTGGTGGAGGTGAGGAGAAAGAGGAGGAAGGGGTTACCAGTAAGGCATGCAGAACTCAGTGGGCACCAGGGCAGTGAGGTTGTCAAGGTCAGGCAGCGTGAGAGAGGAACTGTATTGGAAAGACAGGCAGCCATGCCGACTCAGGCCCAGGTAGATTACCTGCTGCTGAACGTTGCCATGGGAGACGGGAATGGTGCCAGGGGCCCTGTTGAGGAAGTTTTGGTTTGGGGGAACTTGACCAGGCTGCATTGGACCCCCTCCACCACCCAACTGCTGCACAGAGGACAGACAAGACAGCAGTCAGTGCACTTACAGACACGGTCACAGGGAACAAGAGGACATTTATTACCCATCAGCTGAGTGAACAGGGCTTCTCAGCTACTACATTCCCCATGAACACCACCATGTAGCTTTTTACTTGGCATCTGTGCGAGTCCTTTTGTTTTCTTTCTCTGTCTGATGACTCCTACCTGTATACTCATCCTCTCATTTCACTCTCTACCTGCTAACCAAAACGTAAACCTAACAGCCAGACAGAGAACTTAATGTCTAATAAGACGCAAAAACCGACCCACATTGATTTCTAACATCTTGAATCAATATTGGACCTGCTTGAGCTCTGCAGTTACATGCTTTTGACCTTCGTCTCTCACCTGATCTTGGTTGTTCCCTCTCTGAAAAAACTGTCCGTGGCTGCTCCGTATGACAATTAGGACTGGAAGTTCTTGGCTGCTGGGCAGAAGCTATACTCGCTAAATGAAATGTCAATAACAATGCAACTCGATGCCTTAAACAACACACCTCGATTCCCTCCTCTATAATGCCTCCTCATTATCACCTCCTTTTGGTCTCCACGTATTCTCTCCTACACTGACAGCTTCATCTATTCCCTGCAGCTCCACTTCCTCCCATTACCACTCACCGCTCTGTGCTGCTGGACCTGCTTGTGGTTGGTTATGACCTGCCGGATGCCGTTGACGAAGCCGCTCTGGTCATTGGGGATGAGGCCCATGAAGATTCTTTTCTTGGATGAGTAGAGCAGCATCAGCACCCGCACCTCACAGGGTGATGTTGTGTGGGGAAAATGGACACAGCCAGCCTGGGGGGGGGGTATTGGACAGATCAACCATGACACCGGAGCGAGTCAGAATTCCAGGATAGGCTTGATCTTGGGAACTACTCCTGAACTCCTCACCCAATCAAAAATATCAATGTCATGAATTGAATGTAAGTGCCAGTGAGTTAATTCATAGCATCCTCTACGTGGGTTCATAGCATCCCCTACGTGGGTTCATAGCATCCTCTACGTGGGTTCATAGCATCCCCTACGTGGGTTCATAGCATCCCCTACGTGGGTTCATAGCATCCCCTACGTGGGTTCATAGCATCCTCTACGTGGGTTCATAGCATCCTCTACGTGGGTTCATAGCATCCTCTACGTGGGTTCATAGCATCCTCTACGTGGGTTCATAGCATCCTCTACGTGGGTTCATAGCATCCTCTACGTGGGTTGTCAATCAAATTCAACGATGCAACACAATCAACACGCACACAATCCCAACTCGAAAATTCCTAGAGAGATTCTGAGAGGGCCTGCAGCCTGGTGAATGAACCAAGTTTATGAGCTCTGGAATTAAAGTACCAGGTCACCCAGTCACTCATAAAGACTTTTAATCTGAAGGACGATACAAGAATTAATGGTTCTTATTGTCAGTGCTTTTATTTTGAGGGAACTAAAAAAAAAAAAATCTGAGTTCCCTTCAGTGCACTGTCTTAGTGTCACCCTCGACGAAATGTACAGAGGAACACTGAATGATCGACCAGGCAGAGGTCCTGGGGGACACGGGTTCAGGGTGGTGTGGTACTTACAAAACCATTGGCCATGATGCGATACAGGCCTTTCAGCGACTCCATGTCTTTATTGGTGAAGAGAAACTGAACCATTCGAGAGTTTCTGAAGAGGTGACCCAAGGTCGTCTATAGACAGAATGGGAAAGACGGCAAGAAAAGGTTGCTGCTTGGAAGCGAACGCCCCGACACCTCGAAACAAAACTACAAAACAAAACTACAAAAATGATCTCACCAATAACTGCTGTGGAATCAACTGCATGATAAGCTTCTGAGGCCACTGGTCCGTGTTGCTTCAAAAAGACAACACAGGTCAAATTGTGAATTTTAAAACATATTGTACGAGGTAATAGAGATCCACGGTGATGAAATGTTTGCTCACAGATTTTCTCCCTGGTTGACGTGGACTTGACACGGTAGAGAGCGCGTTAGTTTGGTGGTTGAATCCATAGATGAGGCTTTGGGCTTCTGTGGGAATTAGAATAAAGCAAAAGGGGGAGAGGGAAACACAATAGGGAAATGTAGGAGTAACCTTGAAGAACAGTTGGTGTTCAGCAATTTTTTCAAAAAAAGAAAACAGGGATCGACTTTGAAAGACCTGCAAATTAAGGTTGAACAACATATTCAGATGACAACATGTTTTAGTTGAACATCCACACAGAAAGAGGTGCAATATTTGCTTGAGTGCAAGAAGTGCATATTGCTCAGTTGATCTTTTTACTGACCTCATTTGCTCTGTTACACACACACACACACACACACACACACACACACACACACACACACACACAATTTTCAAAGGACATCAAATGGAAAAAAATAAAACCCCAGCTGACTTTAAACCCAGCATTACCTCTTGCCACTCCAGAACGCCGCTCCATGCTACAATCTTATTGGCCACACCTTGCTGCTGTGCTATTGGATTGGCAGTGCCTTGAGGTCCGGACACACCAGGCTATGAAAGCAATAGAGGAGGACAGGTAACATGCAGCACACTGAGACAAGCAGTCGGAAATACTAACATACCAGACAATCCTCAACCCTGACAAATACATACATGGTCTTCGATGAAATAACATTTAAATCCTACAGATGTGATTCAATTCTAATTCAAAAGAATTTGGAACGTGTATGTCAGACAAAGGCTGCAAGTGAAGCTAAGAGACATCAAGCTGTCGTAGTGGAAACTCCATCAGATTTTACAAGCGTCACCTCAAATGGAAACACTACTGGAAATATTACTGGTTTTAGTGTACCATGCTGGGCTGAGCTGTGGGTGCTGTGGGCTGGTTTGTTGGGGGTTGCTGCTGAGGTGGTGGCTGCGGTTGCTGATTGGGTGCCGGCTGTCCTGGGGGAGGAACTGGCTGCTGCTGGTTTGGAGCGACTTGCTGCTGTGTCATCATAGGTTGTGTGGCCGTGGTCACCGTTGATATGTTGGGCTGACTGAGCTTCACCCCAGGGAGAGACGGGAGGGTCGGCTGACCAGCGAACGGAGGACCTTGACTTGCCATTCCCGGAACTGAGGGAGGAATTTTGAAAAATCCAGGGGAGATAACAAATTTACAATCACATAATGCCTACGAGCAGCTATAAAGCTGCATTCACATGGAGTCAGGCGGACAGCAGACCAGGCCCGCATCCTGGATGACAGAGAAAAAACGAGAAAAAAAAAAATCGAGCGGAAACAAAAGAAGCAAAAGCGTAATATGGATGACGATATGCGCTATGGTGATGTATCAAAATTAGACTACAATGTATTAAATAAAATCATTTTATATCTATCATTCTATATCTATATAACTATTGCAGTGATGCACATGGCTATTAAAAAAAGCCTTCTGGTCTATGGCAAAACTAAAATGGCTGTTAAATTCCCTTCAGGAGAAATTGATTCATTCATTCCTTCTAAGAAAGAGGCCACTCAGCTCCCGCCCTCCACCGGCCAGGCCAGCTTTTCTTGTGCCGTCTTGGAAGGATGTTCATTTCTGATTGTACACCAATAGGTGGTGTTGCACTAAAATTATTGGCTTCTCGTTGTCCGGATCATCCATGTTCTCTGCATGTGTAGGAGCTAGGCTTCATCCTCTTGCAAATTCTGTTCTGGAGGATGGCAAAAAGTTAAAATATTCGAAAGGGACGGAAAATAACGTTTCCTGTTACCAGGCCTCAACTGGACTTCTCATCACGCTCTCGCTTTATAAAATGAATTCCGGTCTTCTGTCTAGCGTCTGCCTGACCTTTCTACTTATTTTTGCTCGTAAATTCCTGCAATACTGTTTTTGGAAAGCCAGACTAAACGCTACTGTCGGACGTCCAGACAGAGTACGCGGACACAGCTGCTAACAGCTCGGCTAACATGGATGTTCACAAAGGCGCACGCTGGTAACTCACAGCGACTCTTCTGGCTGTTGGCTGCCTCCACAGCCATCTGTGCAGCCACCTGAGCAGGAGTCATGGTGGGTGGATTCTGTCAGCAAGCAGATTAAAATAAGACAATGCTTGGTAAAACATTTAGGCGAGGAACATAAACAACTCGGCCTGAAACCGAGCCAAAAGCAAACAACAGGAATTAGACTGCGGGCCCTTTTATGCCGTGCGGCTGCTTGCCCATTACCTGATAAGGATGGGTTGTGTTAATGGGTGGGGTGGGCTGCGACGCTCCAACGAGAGGCTGATTGACCGTCAGGGGTTGAGGAGGAAGGACAGGTTTTAATGGCCCGGGTCCTGCACCTGAGGAAACTGGAGACAAACAGCAAGAGAAGTTCTGAGATGTAAAAATGTACCAATTTAATAGTGTACTTCTTCACTTAAAAGGTGGAATAAACCATATTTATGGATGAACTCACTCCTACTCACAGAGGAATGTATGAGTAACGGTTCAAAGCAGCAAAAAATTTGCTGTGGCCACCAGAAACATTAAAAAATGAATTCCCATCCATTGCATCAGTGCTCAGAGAGAAGTATTCAACCAAGATTTACAATAGAACCACTGATCATCTCCATCACCACTGAAAAAAACTCCCCACAACTTTTCCGTGATAAAATGTATTTGTTCCATGAAACTATGTGAAAACTTGCAGTGTCCAACTGCAGAAACTTTCGCTGGGTAAACAGGAATGTAGCGGAAAACTTCAATTTTATGGCACACTGAACATCACATTCAGGAAAACTGATCAATGGAAACAGATAACAGCCCACCATCCATGCCAGAGGAAGGGGTTTAACATCGAACGCTCACATTCTGCAGACTGCTGCTGCTAACACGTAGCTGATCAGCAACAATGTTCCATCATTCCAAAAGACACTTTATTAAAAAGTGCCTGCTTTTTCCAAATTTTGCTCCCTTTACTTATCTTTCAAAAACTTTGCCAGGCCTTGAAATTATTATTTTCCAGGTTTCCCATGGCCCTATGAACCCTGACAGTAAGTTGAGATTTACTTATTATAATAAAGCTGAAAAGGTGCTGCATTCAGTCTGAGCAAAATACCTGGAAAATGATCGTGATAAAATGTTTTAATTTCAGCTGATGTGGCTGTTGGTCTCTCAACAACAACAAAGAGAGAGACAGAAAGTCACACACTCAATAATCCTCCTCTGCTGGGAATTGAATCATTTTGAGTGGACTAGTTAGAGCACACAAACAAGCTTTACTTACTGGGAAGGGAAATGCCCCTGACCAGGACCATGTGGAACGGGTCCTGACTGTAGTCAGGATGGGGTTCCACCGCTCCTCCGACTGGGGACGCCCGCTCAAACAGAGATCTTAAAGCAGGCAGTTTCCGAGGGGCCACTACAGAGAAGTGAATCCCTCTCTAAGAAATAGGACAATAAGCATATTCTATGAAATGTATCATTAGTTTAGCCGATCAAAACAGTCATTTATATATGACACTGACCCACTAGATACACATTCATTGAAAAATATTACACGTCCCCTACAACGACAACATCGGTGGTAACTCACGTCTCTGATGATTTTGACCAAGTTGTCGGCTGTGCAGCCGGTATAGCTGACACTCTCCACAGCAGGAAGCAGGTACGGAGGAGAGTTACACAGGAGCACACACACCTTGTGGGTTTGACCACTAAGAGTGGCAGAACAAGAGGACGCAAAACGTTCAGTTTCAATTTTCAAGTTTCAGTTTCAATTCAATAAAACTGGTGGACAATACAGTGACTCCTTAAACAGAATTAAAATGTCAGTCTTCTAAGTGACGATACGATGTTTCATCACCGCAACAACTGAGCAACTTCCTCTTGAATCACTTGCCATACTTACAGTGCACAACTGTTGTGGCTGTGTAGACTTAGCAAACACAAGAAATGTGAGTGTTTACTTGCATGCAGAGCAAGGAAGCGAGATCCAATCACAAGGGGTCACAAGGGACAAGTGTAAGCTCACCGAGCCCACTTGTGAGCGGATCGCTCGGGACCCATTCTAATCACAGCTCAGAGCAATCTCGTCTATCAATCAATCAATCAATCAAACTTTACTTATAAAGCACCTTTCATAAATTACATGTAACTCAAAGTGAGTTATATAGACAAATACAAAAACATTCCCTCAAACCCCACCACCCACTCCAAACCTTTGCATACATAGACAATTAAAAGCATTCCCTCAAACCCACAACCACTCACAGTTCACATACACACACACACACACACACACACACACACTAGAATAGTGGACATTCGGCTGAGTACGAGAGGCTGAGCACAGATGAACCAGCTAAGAAAGCCAGAAAGCCCCATCAGAGGAGCCTTCTGCACCAGGAGGAGGTCTGAAGAACTGATAGAATGTGACTGTACTTCAAGAATGTGTAGAGACTAAATCTGAACAGCCTTACATTTGTTCCCTCATCTTCTTAAAGTCATCGAAGAGCTGAAGGGCAACAGACAGACCCTCTGCAATCAGACTACAGCTCTCCGCTCCACCTCCCATGAATCTGGGGGAAAACGGGGGAAATGAAGATAAGGGGATATTTAAACACAAAAAAGGAACACTGGCCACATAATTAACAAATAGATAAATCTCAAGTTACTGGATGCTGTCGATCCAGGAGACAAACTCAAAGGCCGAGCTTGTTGGTGCATGGCACTGCACATATGACTCAGGAGCACAGTCCACCGTGTTGAACACCACCAAACCATACTGCGTTCCTCCGTACTAGAAAAGTACATTTGTAAGCATTTAAAACATTTTAACAGCCAAAATACTAAATGAATGAAATGTAAATGAAAACATGAAAGGGAAACTTACATCTCCGCCAAAATCTGTTTCTGCTGGGGGGCCTCCATTGAAATATCTCCAGAAAATAAAATACAAAACAGTGTTTTAAAATGTATTCAGATTTGATTACAAAAGATTATTAACCCTTTGAGAGGAGTTTAATTTCCTTACTCAATAGCTGGAAGAATGTAATTTTTCCTTAAAGATTCAAAGTAGGGTCCAAGGTTTGCTGTCCCTTCAATCACAAACACCACATCAGCCACCTGGTTGGCCCCAGGTTTAGTGGACGGCTCCATGAGGGACGAGCCTGCCACCATGGAACTAGACATAAAAAGGGTTAGAGTGTGTGTTCAGGGTTCAGCCAACCTATAACCAATAACCCTCCATGACTTCTTCTCACCTGGGAGGGACATTTTCATGACCATTTACTGTCTGTCTGTCTGTCCACCCGTGGAGAATACAGAGATGAATCCACCTCAAAATCTACCAGCAAGTAATCAAGTGGCATTCAAGACCAAGCTTTATGTTTTGGTACCATCTAAACATATTCTAAAGGTAACTGATATTGACAAAAACAGCTTTCCTCAGTCGAGCACAACAGAATCAGACATTCTTCTAATCAGATAATAACTAAGCAAAAATTTCGCAACTTTTCAAACATGATCTGGCTTTATTTAATTCCCTGAAACTTTTTCAATCATGGAAATTTCCAATTTTGGAATCCCGTGACTTTTCCCGGTTCTTCGTGAACTTACGATCCCTTTGCATTTCACGAAGAACTTGGCATTTGAGGGTCCATTGAGTTTATGAACGGAAAGTTAGACAAGAACCCTTGTTGGCTCGTCACAGTAGAAATCTGAATATTGCAAAATTACGGCGACAATAATAAACATGATGCACCCAGTCAGCTCTCAGTAGCAGTTGAAAATATGACGAAACCAACGTCACAATTGCGTTTCTGTTGAACTGAAGAGAAGTTAGTTTCGGCGGTTACATTTGTTGCAACTTCACATTGGGTGAAGATAAGGCTCGCTATCAAGAGAATGCCCCCAAAACCTAACGCATCGAACCGTTCCTGACTTAAACTATCCCTCTCCGGTAAGCTCGGGGGGTTACGATTCATTCATGAAAAAGCGAAAGCAATATGAAAGGCCGAAAAACACCAGAGCCTCTCAGAAGCTTTCAGTGACAGCGTTAGCTAGGTGGTGTAAGCTAATGTTTGGAGCTCACGGATCGCAAATATCCCCGACCAGCCAGCCGTGTTCCAACCAGGCGGCTGCTGACGACC
Organism: Aulostomus chinensis; assembly: GCF_037954235.1. Classification (NCBI taxonomy): domain Eukaryota; kingdom Metazoa; phylum Chordata; class Actinopteri; order Syngnathiformes; family Aulostomidae; genus Aulostomus; species Aulostomus chinensis. The sequence goes on from NC_141337.1 coordinate 4,263,809, forward strand.
CACCTGATGGTTGTCGGCTTCCAGGCGAACGGTTGAAACTGATGAATCAAGACACAACGTAAAAAAAATCGGCTTCGATAAGCACGGAGTTTACATCCCAGCTAGCATAGCCATTTGTTGTGGGTTTTTTTTTTTTTTTAAACGGGATGTCGCAAACATGACGCAGCGACGTCCTTCTTCTTCGGCTGTGGCTGAGTTGGCGCACTAGTGCCCCCTGTCGCTCAAACTACAATCACATCCACTATATGCAGGAGTGAATATGTACAGCGTTAAGTATACATTCTGGTGTCACAATTAAGTGATACGGGGGAGGGGGGGGGCACATATTTGAGCTGTTAAAACATCAACTTGAAGGAACTTGGAAGGCAAAATCACATTTTGGGTTAAGTGACTGTTGAGTGACTGCTTTACGGCCGCTGAACCTAAAGATAAAAAGATAATCCTGCCCCCCCCCCCCCGTTGTTTAAGGTGAAAAATGCTTATTGAAAATCACTCAGTCACTTAATTCCACCCCTCTGGTTACATTTGAGAAGAAGTGCATTTGAGACACGCCCATAAAGGTCACCCATGAACCTCGGGGCTCACTGCCAAAAATGGAGGTGAAAACAAATCTGTACTTACAGGTACACTCCTGGCAAGCACACTTAAAAGTACAGTGTTGCAAGGCCAGAGGCTTCACCTTCAATAGAAGTGAACTGAGGGGGACACAACTTTGGTTCAAAAGGGCACACGCCCAGTAGCAAGCGTTTGGACACGTGGGCCCAGATTTTGTCATTAAGGCCCGAGACCTCGACAGTACAACAGTGTTCTTGTCCTTTTCGTGTTTTAAAATCAATTTTATGCCAATACTCGTTATAACACCGCCACTGTAGAGATGCTAAGGTGATTTTCCTTGTTTTTAACAATCAAAATAAACATCCGTCTACCGATCTCGATTTTTGAATTTCAGTATTGTCCTGCTTGGATCTGTAAATGTTGAAATGCTCTTGATGCCTTCCTCGTGAATAATTGAATGCTTTGGAATCAGATCTCCAGCAGATGTCAGCACATACCTACAGTAAGAACAACCTCATATAAATAAATATAGATATACATGTATGTATTTATGGCACACAAGGTTGCAGATTAAAGATCTTTTCCCCAAGAGTAGGAATCCTTGATGGTGTTTACTTTGTAATTACATAATTAAAGTGAAGTAATGGAAATCGGTCCAAGGACTTCAACAAGGATGTAGCTCCTTTTGAAGGAACACTTTCCTATTGATGATATTTAAATGAGACATGTTGAGGCGTGAATTGAGGCCATGAACCCTGACGTTAGGTCTCGCTGGTTTGCAATGTTGTGTTCCTCTTCAAACCTCCAGCAGACAACAAGAACATCATCACAACATCAAGTATCTGCATACTAACCTGCTGTCAGATCAGCACAATGCACCAGTGGCTAACCTGTGGTTGTAACACATCACAGCGCTGTTTCTGTGTGTCCAACAATAGCATCAACTCCCCTGTGGCAGTGCCAGCCAGACAGCTCAGCACAGCGCTCAGCAAAGGGCTTCAGAGCTCATCAAACTCAAAACCTCCCTCGGAAACAATGCTCCGTATCAATTCAACCCAAATTCTAGAGAGGCCAACCAGCTGTGCTGGGCTCACACGATTTTTTTTCAATTTGGGTAGTGCCTCTCAGGTGTAGGAGTCCACTGGCGTTAAAAAAAATCAAAATAAAATAGAATCAGTCAGGAGGAGGTTTTAGGGCCAATGCTTCGCCACTGATGCAAACATTCCCCCATCCAAATGGCTTTCATTCTGACTGAGCAACAGGACAAATTCAACTGACGTTTTTGAGTGTGCATGAGTGTGAATGTGCATGCGTAGGCACCCCTTTACTTTGCAACTCTGATGCTTGCTGCCGCTCAGAAGGATATACTGTGTGTCTCGCTGCTTTGAACTTCAACACACACAGCGCCAGCCGTTGCCAAGCAATTATAGAAAGCCTGCTCTTGCCGTGCGCCTTCAGAGAGCCAGACAATGTTTTATTTTTTCCGCGCTGTTTCTTGTTTGGTCAGAGAATGACATAATAAAATATGAATGAGAAGTAAGGTTGCGCTGTGACTGTGAGGTCCAGGTGGTGCGGTAAAGACGATTCGTCTCCTCTCTGTGGTACCCAGCTGGGATGCTGAGGGCCAGATGGTCGGCTCACAACAGGTAATCACAGCCAGCGTGCTGATACAATGACAACCACACTAATGGGCTAGCAGAACCACACAGCATTTGGGATGCTATGATAGAACCCTGCCCTTCTTGTCTCTGGGGCTTTTTGCATGGAGTCTGGCACTGCTACTGTACAGTCACAGTAGTGAGTCATGGATGGACTTAGTTTCCCTTACGATGAAGATTTCAAAGTCCAACTAAAACAGCATTCACGAGTGTCTAACTGCTGTATGGTGATGTGCTTCCATGTGAAACATCCAAGGAATCTGAAAACATGTTCCCAGTTCAGTGGAGCTCCAGTGTTACACTGACAGGATAGCAGTAACCCTAATGGCTCATTTGCACATACCGACATCGAGTGATGGTAGTTCTGTATAAAATACACAGCATCCCCCCACTTAGAGACAGAAACGCTGATAATCCTGCAGGGAAATGTTTTATTTTCCAGTTTTTCTACACCTAGATGGGTGGAATATCCATACGGACGATTCCAGAGACGGCTGCTGAGACAGGTGAAGCCTGTCATTTAGCTCACTCCTAGCCTGTTAGCTTTTTTATTTATTCATTTATTCATTTATTGCTGGCATTCTGTCCACCGTCAATCAGGAAAAGACAAATGTTCAGGTTTTTCAACATATTTAAGGTAAACACTGGACCAAAAAGAAAGAGCGGACGACTACCAGTGCATTAAACAGTTATGGACTCCAGATGTATGCATGTGGAAATGAGGCATTACTCAGGAAAAAAAAAACCTGAACTTTCAGAGTGAATTTCAGAGAAGCCGCACGGACAGCGTGTTTGCAAAAATAAGCCAGCAGGCTACGCGTAAACTAAATAACAGGCCTCTGCTTTCTGTAGAACTGTTTCTGAAGAATTCCATATGGATATTCCACCAAAAAAAAAAAAAAAAAACACAAAATAAACCTCTCAGCTGGGCTAAATGATGGACATTCCTATTAGCGGGGGCATACTCAGAGGGTCGCCTTCAGGTGGGGTTGTGTTTACCTTGTTCTCATGGACACCCCCACACAGCCACGTGTGGAAACGTGTTGTTGGAGGAGCTGTCACTGATCCTTTCCAGTTTGGCAAATGAGCTCGTGGACATGCACGCCGCTTCAAGTTTGAATATTCAAGTGGATGTTGTGATATTGTTGGTTGAAACCGGTTTCCACCATTTCACCCATTCAACCTGATGTTGAACAGATGAACAATGCCAGCAAGGATCTGAACTAAAAAGCCTTAATTTTTATTTATTTATTTATTTTTTGCAAAGTTCAGCTTAACTGTAAAAATTCCACCCAATAGAATGTTAGACCATGCGCTGAAGTCTTTGTTGTGAAGATGCTTAAATTCATAAATTCCTTGTTCATTCCCTCGACCCAAAGTCTTCTCTTTTTTTTAAAGAGAAGTAAAGCCAAAAGATGTTTCAACAAAGTTTCTGTTCATGAGGTGAATACTATTACATTCCATCATGAAAGCAAATTACAGAGAAGGTCAGCACCCGTACTAACACACCGTTCCCCTGCTGAGGCATAATACGCCGACTTGAAGTTTCCACTTGCATGCATTCATTGAATTCATTATTTTGAAAGCTTTTTATTTATAGTGTTGGGATAAAATGCTAAAAACTGTATACCTGGCACAACAAGTAAACCTTTAAAAAGGTCGGGGTCCCTTTGTGCATTTGCTTTCCAGATGAGAAAACGAAACTTTGGAGTCATAAGAGGTTTCAGTGGTGCGTGTTCAGGTGGTGCGGTTGATGTCATGGCGTAAAGTGGATATTAGCATAAAGATTCTGGTCCTGTCAAGAAAATTGTATTCATATTTAATGATGCAATTCATTATCACTTATAATAATCAGATATAATTCCCTGCTGTCAGCTTACTTTAGACAAATCCCTCCAGTGTGACACAAGCAGCTCTGTGTTGCACACCTCCCCGAGTCTCTAACTTGCCTCCCCTGCCTCCCCCTCTGCCTCTTTCAGCTCACTGAACTGAGTGAAATGTCTTTCCGTCTAAATGATTTTTTTTTTTTTGCACGGTGGGAACGTTGCCATGGAGACAGCAGCACACCCCCCCCCCATTCAGCCCCTCCTCCCACTTTTCTCTCTCAATAGCGTTAAAGCTTTGCTAACTGGTGCGTTGTCATGTGTGTATGAGTGAGCGTCGTGTGTGTGTGTGTGTGTGTGTGTGTGTGTGTGTGTGTGTGTGTGTGTGTGTGTGTGTGTGTTCACCGTTATTCGGCTATACTGCAGGTGGCCCATGATGAGTGTGTCTATATACAGAACTATCCTCCTCCACCTCCTGTCTCTACTTCTACATTCACACACATCCTGCATGCAGCTATCTCCTCTCCAGGTTTTCCCATTTGTGTCCTCCTCCTCCTCACTGCCAGTCTCCCTCTCTTCATCCTCCTTCATTTGTTTAATCCTATTCTACTCCTCCTCCTCTGTCATCATCCCCCTGTCTTCCCCCTCTCTCAGCACCGGAGTTGCTACTGGTGGGCATAGATGCTTTAACAGGAGATAATAACCACGACAAGTAATATGTGTTTTAAAGATAAAGGGGGGGGGGGGGGCAGGGTAGCCAGATGGAGCACAGGCCAGGCAGTCGTGCTCCATTTTGCATTTAGGCAAAATGTAGCTACAAATAAAGAATTCATGACAAAGTGGCTGAATAATTACACACGACTTAATGCACAGCAGAAAGTCTCAGAGAGCTCAGTGATAAAAAAGTTCAGGCTGCCTCTATCCAGGTAGAGTGTTGTACCTTCACTGCCTGACTCAAATATAGATGCTGCATCTCAAATGCACAGGGCTTTGCATTTTATATTTAGTACATCGCCTGGCGTGTGTACAGAGCCCCAGAGTGGCCAAACTGTCCGTAGAGAGAAAAATATATGTATGTGTGTCCATGTGCAGCCGCGAGATATAAAATTTGTTCTCATAATGCATTCAAACATGGGGACAAGTTACATATCTGGTGGCCTAAAGGTAACAAAATTGTGGCCTCAAATTAAAATAAAAAAAAATTAGGAGGAAAATTTAGAAATTGTGGCACAATAAACTTAATGAGAGTCAAATCTTGTGTGCACAGTATAACTGAACTTGGGGAAGCAGATATATCTTAAGGCCCCAGATTAATTAACCCGAGGAAACAAGACAATTTGTTCTTCGTGGCATCAGGATACTGAAAGTGAGGGGGCTGTTTCTGTTCTACGCCAGCTAAATATGTTTATGCTCCGCTCTCCCCGGCCACTCCAGGGCTCTGTACACGTTTGACCCGGTAGATTTAAAGAAGGCACACACACCGAGCTTGATGATACATATCATTTATTTTTGTTATTGTTGCTTCAGCCACACGGTTACTTACACATTCACCAACATCCCGGGACCTGGTACAGCTGTCCTGACTGAAACAATCGCCCTGACTGAACCCTCACTCAAGTTCTCAGCATTAACCAATTAAAAAAGTAAACCTCTTGAATAAATTATATATATATTTATATATATCAAAAAAATCCAAAAGAATACCAATTTGAGAAAGATAAATACAGCATAAACGATGTTATCTCACCGTTGTTTTTGACGACAGAGATAAACAATTGCTAGGTCTCCATTTAGTCATCATTAGTAGTATTAGTATGAAGTTCATTGTCAGATTTTGCTTAAAGCATCACTTATATAATTTTTCATTGCATCAAGTTGACATCATTCATGTTAATATAAGCATGCAAACCCCATGACCATTCAGAACTGCACTAACACGAGAAGACGGCGAGAGAGGAGAGAGGGAGACAGAGAGGACGGGGGTGTCACACACAGAAAGAGGGCAAGATGGAGGGACGTGACACAGCTGTGGAAGGTGGGGGCGGGGACAGAGTGAGTCGTGGAAAGGTGAGGGGAGAGGAGAAGGAGGAAAGGTAGCTGGAGGAGAGAATGAGTAATCAGACAGACCGGAGAAGGTGTGGTGGTGGACAGGCGGTAGGAAGGAAAAGAGGGAATGTGCCGGTTCCACAATGAGGTTTGTAATCTATAACCAGGCAGTAACATGGGGGCTAAGTAGGGGAGCAGGGGGAGCGACGCTGGGAGAGAGAATTATGGCGCCCCGAGACCAATGGATCAATACCATATCTACTTATACAAGCTGATCGATAATCCCCAAGCTGGCAAATCACACTGAATTCTTGCGGGTATGATGTGAGATATGTCACCCCCCGCATACCTGATCGATTTCATTGATAAGTCGCTGCACGTCCGCGGTCCAAAGACAGAGAAAACCTCTCTAAAGGTGTGTGAGGGGATGAAGGGGAGATAGCAATACAAGTAGCTGTAGTGAGGCGTTGTACTGTTGTTTTTGCTAAGGTTACAGTAGTAGCCGTAGTAGCCGTAGTAGCAGTGACAGACATGGCTTCGTATCGGTTTACACAGGAAGTGCAGAAGTTCCAGTCTCTTGTTTTCTCACAACACCTCCTCCTTCATTTCTTGCTTCAAGGGGATCTAAATTTGTCTGGAGGCCATAACAAATGGATGTTCTTTTTTTTGTTCTTTTTTTTGTGTTCTGTCTCTTATATTTAATCAAAACATACCCAACAATTTAATTTTCAGTCACTGTGCCATCTGTTTTTTTTTTTTTTTCCCTTGGACATACAGTACACAAATTACTGAAGAAGTACACGATCAACACAGTTACTTACATCAGGCAAAGGGTTAGAGGAGGGCTGAATGATTGGCAGCTGATATCAGAGACGACATAGACAATACAAACTAATGTCTATGAAGGACAGTGTTTCCCCACCTAGTGCAATGAGGCACGTATTGTACACACTCGCTCACTCACACGCACGCACTCACACGCACGCACGCACGCACGCACACACAAAATGGCTTCTTGTTAAGACATGAGACAGAAGACACTTTTGGCTCTGAGACGAGCGTCTGCGGATGCCGAGGATTTGGAGGAGGCGAAGACAGAAATGGGACGAGGGAGGAGATGAGCACACAAGGTCACAGTGACACACAGGCATACGCACACACACGGAGAGAGACGTGCACAAATACAAAACAAACACGCCCACAAACACGGAAACACACACTAATAAAAGCAACACAGACGTGTGTGTCCTTCTAAAGTCTTTTCGGGGACATGAAGTGGACTTGAAGATGAAATTTTTCTCACTCAAAGCTTGACAATGACCTCTTGAGAAAAGAAAAGTCCTGGAATGATGGAAAAATAAAAAATAGAATATTGATATCCTTCTCTTTGGGATACATCCTCCGCTCCAAAAGAGATGCTGGTCCAATCCCAGACACGGGGGTTCAGCCCATGTTGTCCCACATTAAGAAAAGTCTGCCAGTTTAGCTGGGGACGATTAGTCCATGCCTCTCATGTCTTCCTCACTGGACTGTATAAAATGGCATGAATCTTCTTCATCTACTATAACACACACGACAGAGCAAAATAATTGGAAAAGTAAAAGTCAATGAGCACCATGAGGTTTGTGACAAAAAAAGCATGAGGAAGACGGACACATTTCAAGGTTGCGTAACATGCTTTGACCAGAAAATCTGTCCTCATTTTTCGCTCCTCTGACATCAATAAAGACCACTGGGTGCTTTGGGGGTCTTTCCTCTGTGAGATAAGTCTGAAACCACAGGGTGCGGAGCCGAGGGGAAGGCATCCAAAATGGCCAGGAGAATCCACCATGGATGTTTAGTCCTGCTCAGTACTGCACGAGACGTGTTCTTATACAGCACGGCGTATACTGTACACAAAGAAAAAATATCAACATAGTGATTTTCTTCTTTTAGAGTCTATACAAGGGCATGAACCTTTGGTCCTGGTTGAAATGGCCATTCAGGGATGGCTTTCTTTTTCTTTTTCTTTTTTGTTGTTGTTGTTGTTTTCAAGACAGTTGATCACATCACACTCCTCCTAGATGAAATACTACACTACTCAGAAGCACACATGGACTACGCACATACTACAAACTCTGAGTATTTATCTGTGTATGTGTGTGTGTTTCCTTTCCAGGTCCCAAATTTACACCTGATATCAGTCCTCCTCGTGTCCACATGTGTTTGTAAATGTGTAGTCTGATGCTCAAAGTGTAGCTTGTTGTGATGGATGTTTTCTTTTTTCTCCCCGGCTTGGTAACGATGGCGGGGATTCATTAGCGGGAGCAAAACAGCACTAGCAGTTGGACACTCGCAGTGTCTCCACGTCTCTCTTTCTTTGATGGAGAGAATTATTCACAGATGAGAGGAGAGAAAGGAAAGTCTGGAACTGGAGAGATGATAATGACCTGAGGAAAGAGGAAATCAGGGAGAGAAGAGGCAGATTAAGCAAGAGAGACAGTAGCAGGGCGAGAGAATATATTAACAGGATGCAGTACTGTAAGTATGAGGGGGGAGGAGGGGGAGATGGCATTACATAACCCATAACATCTAGATTATACAGATGCTTCTGCCTTAGAGCTCCTACATCTGACAGCTCCACAGCCTCCACTTTATCACACACTCACAGTCAGGTCATGCTTTTAAAGAGTCATCCAGTATTCCTGTGTAAATCTGACTGGAGAGCATCTGCTGCACAGTTCAGGGATGTTTGCCATACTTAAACATTCCAGTACAGTCAGTCCTGTTAACATGCAGAGTAAGAGGGAGTCGGGTTGCCTCACGCTGGAGCCCAATTCACTGTTGCCTGAAAATGCTTCCACAGTATCTGCTGGTGAAAGATAGAGAGTAAATAAGATTTAAAAGAAGGAGGGACTCTCACTTTTAATCGGAGTGAGGACTGTCCACCACGATGTGCGGCTTAGGGGAGGATGTCGTTTCACTCTTTGACACAAACGTACCAATCGCTTTTTCCTGCAGCGAAAAAACAGATTTTGCCTCCATCAAATCTTCATGACAACAAAGGACCATGTTATATTCACTTATAAGAGAACCCACTCATCTCTATTACTGTATACAGAATGCTCTTAAGGCCACTTTTAACAATGTCACAGGAGGAAGACTTTTGACCGATAAAGAACTATCAATATATCAATTATCAAATAAAATATCGTGTTCCTATCACGCAATCATGTCATCATTTACACCTATATTTTGTGTTTAGGAAAAACACCTGCTATTAAGCTGCTTTCACTGCACCTGCTAATGTTTCTGTTCCATTACTTGAGTCAGTGGGGCTGTTATTACTACATCTATAATCACCATTTAATTATTTATCAATTACTTTATCATCCTCAGCACCAGTGAACTGTGGAGCTGCATATAAAAGACAGGAGATCATACTCACACACACTCACACACACTCACACACTGAGTCACGCTCACATGCACATTACCTCCACAAGCTGATGCCAGTGCTCTATTGGTTTGCGTGGATTGGCCAGCATGGCAGCCCAGTGCTCCCTCCCCGGTCCATCAGCCTCGCTGCCCACACGACACATCCCTATAACCTCGTTATGACCGATACTGACACATGGCAAGGGATGGAGGGATGAAGACAAGGACAAGAGAGGCAGAGAGAGGACAGAGAAGGACGGTGGGGGTGAAGGAGGGAGTGAGGATGTAATATAGCAGAGAGAGAGAGGGGGAGACAAGGCTTGTAAGAAACAGACAGAGAGAGTCTCATTTATCAACCTTGAGTACTGGGAAACGAGTACAGCAGCCGAGGAAGGATATTGAATAGCAGCTCACCAGTACACAAAGCACTGTACAGTATAAAAGCTTGATGTCAGCGGGGAAGCAGGCACGAGCACAAACATACAAAAGCACACACCTATGGAGATGCCAAATGGAGGGCAGACGACATAATAGAGAGGCGGTGCATCCATACACAAACACATCAACCAGCCAAGTGTTGCTGCTCGCAGCAGACAGAAACACTCTGGCAGGGTTACGCTTCCTCCTTCGGCATTAGCATAATTCATGCCTATTCATAAGGTTCCTGTTGAACAGGGAACGTCCACCATGAGGCTGACTCACGAGGGGCCTTCATCATGTTCAACACAGCCACAACACCACCAAAATGTGACAAGCTCAAAGCAACAGCGAACACCACTGAGCACGTGCGAACGCATCGTCAGCCTCGGCCAGCGCGTCCATTTAACATTCATGTTTGTCCTCATAAGTGATCGGATATGATAAAGACTTTTATTTTATTGTTATTATTTTTTAGGATTCTCACGAAAAGTCTTCAGTTTCCTCTCTGACAAAGCAGAACTCATTATTCCCTCAAGGAAGACGACACGAAGACCAGAAAAGTGTCTGTATTGTGACGTCACCATGTAGTTGACCTTTGAACTTCTCCCTGTGAAACCTCACTTCATAGAGTTAAACTATTTTTCCAAAACTAGCGCTAGAATTATGGCCGAACAGGTGCCTCATGCAGTTGCATTGATGTTGACCTCTTGACCGCTAAAACCAAGTTAATTCATTATTCAGCCCGAGTGACTGTTGATGAATCTGAGTGAATTCCTCCCAGGCTTTGCTGGCAGCCTGTGTTTGAAGACAGAAACTTGTTTTCTCAGGTCAACTTGAGCTTGAACTCGAGTCAAATCCTCTCATGAGGTGCCGGGGAACGTTTTCGCCATATTTGAAAGACGTCTGTTAATTTAAACCGCGTTTGTGAGATGATCGTGACGTTTGGCCGCTTTACATCAGATGGGCTCATCCTTCACGCCAAATATGAGGGAATTCCCTCGGGGGAGAAATCCCGTTCACAAAAGCAAGCACGTGTTTTGTGCAGTCACAATGACCTTCACCTCTGACCCTTGACCACCACACTAAGTTCATCACTGAAATATGATGAAGGTGTTGAACTTTAAGGAATTCCCTCAAGGCGCCACTGTGATAGCGGCCCTTGCAAGGCCAAAGGCTCAATTTCTGAGGTCACCGTGACCTCGATCTTGAGTCGAGTCACTCCGTCGAGTGCGTGTCGGGGAAGATTCTCAGTCGTTCAGGTCATGGTGTCTTTCAAGTGCTGTGCTGTAGTCACAGAGCTCACATGTGACAAACGACTCTGTAGAAGGTCACACCCACGCAGAGAAATGAAAGCCTGCAACTCCCCCCCAGTGGCTTGGAACTGAGGAAGGAAACTGAAACAATCCAGCTGACTGCGACATGGCAGTTCGGAGATTTACTGAGCCCGAATCTGAGCATTTTCCACAAGATGTTAGAAATGTGTGTGTGTGTGTGAGCTCACCATGACCTTGACCTTTGAGTCGATACACTCCCCTGCCTGCAGCATTTGTGCCAGAGTCAAAGGACTTCCCCCAAGGTGTTGTGTAAATATGTCAATATGATAATCGTGTTGGTGAGGTCACAGTGACCTTGACCCTGGACTACCTAACTTGAATTACTTCATCCTTCAGCCCGAATGAACATTTGTATCAAATCTGAGGAAATTCCTTCAAGCCAGAGACAGACGGTGGGAACTCACCAGCACATGATGCGAATAAGAAACATCTGTTCCTTGTTAAAGTCACATTACTACATAATAGCAACACCTCCGTTCACTCACCAGTCATAGTCCATCACCGCAATGATGATGGACACACTTTCTATATTTTCATTGGGAATGTCAAACACCAGCGCCTCGTTGTACGTGGGATTCAGCGTGTTCTTTTTAATGGACGTCTTCCTCTTTTTTAGCCTGCGACCGTCACAGATCAGGGAGGCTTTCACGTACGGGTCTGAAGGACAGACAGAGAGGAGGAAGGACAAGAGAAACAGAGAGAAATGATTAGGGAAATAAATGGGGGAGAGGGATGAGAAGCCGGGTTGAGGGAAAACAGAGAGAGAAGGAACCAGAGGAAAAGAAGGCTACAGAGAGAGAGAGAGAAAAAGATAAGATTTGTTCTTGCAAACATTCTGTATTATGCTGACGGGTATCTGCTTCGGTAACACATAAAAGGCATGAAAATCAAGTCACCTTAGCAAAGCTGGATTAAGAGCACAAAGGGAGAAAAGCAGCGCAGGTTGAATCACTTTGTTATCCATTCAACATGTGCACCTCGGCGACAGCAGCCAAACACACACCCACGACTCAGCTTTTATTCTGCGCTTTTAAGCATCTTTCCAGCTCTGGAATCATCTTGGCACCACTGTGGCAATCATTATCTCATTTAATCGGAGAGGGCATTGCTGTTGCAATCAGATAACCGAAGAACAAAACATCTTTATAATGTCTTTGATAACAGAAATATTAGCATTCCAAATCACATTTGTTTCTTTTTTACTTCACACTGATGCCTCAACTTCAGCTAATCTTGTTTGCAACCAAACACAGTGGAACAGACCTTTAAGGACTTCAGCTCCGGGTGATATCGTATCAAGCCTACTTCTGCTTGGTGAAGAGAGAATCTGCTCAGAAATGATCAATCTAGCGATGCATTGTGCATCCCTCAAAGTCTTTGGCAAGGATCTGGAGTCATTTACACTCATTCCATTTAACATGTTTTGTTTCCTTTTACTGCAGCCACTGAGTTATAGGGAACCCATCAGTTTTGACAGAGCAGTGCTGTTTGCTGAAGATGAAATGGGATGATGTCTGTGTGTAGGGAGGGAGTCCACGCGAGGAGGCTGAGTTCTAGTCCTGTTTACAACGGTGAGTGGGTCGCCACCGTTTCGAGATTGTTTTTAAATCAATACAACACCAGAATCTGTAAGGTGAGACGGCTGCTTCCTTCCTTTCTGAACGCGGAGCCGCTACTTTAACAAAGACAAAATCAAGGCCCAGCTGACAACGTGTTCCTAGTGACATCGACTCCCCACACATAATGAGAGTTGGATGGGTTGGTTTTTTTTTTAAAGGTGATGTACAATCAATGGCATGAGCTGCAGATTTCTGTCGTGATGTGACTCTGCACATCTGAAACTGACACTTAAAGGGTAGCAGCAGAATCACAGTCAGCAGCAAACATCGGCGTTCGACGCAGTGTGATGACTCCAACTGGAGCACTCGGCCTCGATTAGTTCTGAGATCAGCTGGAGCTCACATCCCTTCGTGGGTCTGCCCTGCTGGATGCCAGCCAGGTGCTGGACTTGACTGACGTTTTTAGTTGAAAACATAAATGAGGTTCAAATTAAAACCCAGTGTTGATCTGATGTCAAACTCCACTGTCAGATATGAGACCAACTAAATATCAGGGTCGAAAAAAACTTCAGAGCTCACGTTGTGGTTTGGATGAGAACATTTGAAAGATGTGACTCCAACAAGGCATCAACATCCACCTGTGTCAGTAAACAACACTGGCACGAGACACCCTGATGTAGAGCTGTGGTCAGGTGACTCAGCCTACGTAGGCCAGCCGGGTGAAGACTTGAGTGCAGGTGGCGCGAAACATCTCAGACAGAACCACAAGGTTAAACTGTCTGTAGGGCTTTTGGATCATGAACGGGTATCAGATGTGTTGATATCTATTATTATTTTGCATTTCTATTTGAGGCGGCTCTCCGGGGAGAAGCCTGTGGCTCTTCACTGGAGATAAATGGCGTCTCCTACAGATTCATCTTTTCTTCCAAAGGAGTGGCGCCATGTGTTGGAATCCATGTTTTTAATGAAAAATATCTTTACATGGCTTAATGCCATTCAATATATTCACCCGGTAGTCATTTACAGGAAGATATGAAGCTACCCAGATGAGCGACACAGCTGTTTGTGCTGAGATGGCTAAAGCTGTTTGCTGTCATATGTTTTTCCTTGAAATCAGTATTTTAGTCAAGCTGCTTGCTGTGTGTGTTAATCCTTTACCTGAGAACCCGGTCAGATCCATGGCTTTGAGGTTGGTGGCCTTGATGATTGTAGCCGTCAGCCTGCCTGCAGTGGGCAGGTAACACAGCGAGAAATTAAGCTCCCCGAGATCGGCCTTCTCCTGTAGGTCAGCACACACACACACACACACACAGACACACACACACACACACACACACACACACACACACACAAAAACAAGCAGGGACACTGTGATCACACACACACACACACACATGCATATAGCATCGGGCTGCAAGCATCAGATTGGAAAAAATAACCGACAGATATCCTTTGGTTTGATTAGAAAGTCTGAGGCCAGAAAAGAGCTGCGTCTGCGAGTGACGGTGGGTGACAGCAGGCGTCGTAATGTGGACAGGCAGAGTGTTTAGGCAGAGGGGAAGTGCCGTCACTGTAAATAAATCATATGCCAATCTGTCGATGTCCCCCAGTGGAGGAAAGTGTTAAGGAGAGGTGACGATTCTTGAGGCTTTTTATATCTCTCGCTCCACTCAGCTGATCTTCTCCCTGCCAGTGGCCTCAGTGGCAGCACAGTAATGACCGTCATGATATTCAGGTCGCGCTGTGGCGTGATGACTCTTTAGCGGCGTTGAGCCTCACTAATCAATACTTCTCTGGGTGAAACACTGAAATACGCTTAGAGGCTTTGAACTTATTTAATAAATGAAACATCCGTGCCAAAAATGTTGAAGACTTTGCTCTGTCTAATTTGCTAATAGCCTTCTATGAATATTTCATATAAATCTACTCGGACACCGCTTGATGAAAAGTTTGGACATGGCAAACGGCGCCTTTCCAGTAATCTATTTGGACTTTTCTCAATTGTTTTTCTTACATGATCAGACTTTGAATGAATCTATATTCCTCACAATGTCCAATCCGCATAGTTTTTGCATCCCGTCTGGGCTGAGTTCACTCAGAGATGTGTTTTCTAAGTGATCGGGAGCACAGACACACATCAAAACTCGTTTTATAAATAAGGGTTTAATTGTGTGCAAGGAAAAGAAAACAACACTTCAATTGTGATTGTTTTGACAGTTATTACGTTTACGATTAGAGTCGTGATGAGAATTTTAAAGTTTCAATCAAACTGGACGTTATTTCTTCTTGGTCTGTACCAAACAATCTTTACACGTGGAGAACACGATTCATCATCTCAGTTGCAACAGAATGCTTCATTTTTAATGGGGAGTTGTTACACAATTTACTTGAGCCAAAATAACCACCGCTCCCGCAAATTGTTTATGATTATTTTCTGATTGAATTTGCAACCCTACGTTAACTGGGATCAGACACGGAACAGAGCCTCACAGTACACATCTGTATTCTGACACACGCATGTAGGCTATTGCCTCTGTGTGCATGTACGATGTTTGTGTTTATTTTTGGATTTAGACTTCCGTCTGATTGCTGTATGTTTATTCTTCTGCTATTTTCTGAAATGGAACTCAGGATGTTTTTGTTTTTTTTAACCTGGGCTCTAATTTTAGTTCTTTATTGGGGTCAAAACAAAAAAAAACCACACACACAACGGTTGAAGTCGTCCCACAATTGAGCGAGAACGCGACAAGCAGCAACACATGACAAAAAACACACTGCTCTGTTTTCACCGCTGACAGGCTGTTAAAGCACCAAATGGGCGCTCCGTCAAAGCCCAGAAGAAGAGAGAAGAAAAACAGCGACTGTGGTTTTCTTCACAGTGACAGAGGTCAACAGACACGGTTGTATCCCTGCAGGGGTCCCGTCCATGCAATCACACGTGTATGCAGTTTTATGTCACTTTGGTGCGGAAAAAAACAAAACAAAATAAAGCGGTCGGCTTTGAAGCGCGTGCGTCTGCAGGACTACCTTATTTTACTGTTTTGCCGCTGACAGTTACAGCGTCGTGATGCTTTCTGTGGATTTGGAATCCGGTAAAGTTCCGGACTCCCAAAATATAAAATAGTAAATCTACTACCGGTGCTCAGGATACAAGGCACTACGACTGTTCATTTAATATTGGAGTTTCGTCTTCATTACATTTTAAATGGCCTGAGGGCTGCACGATACTCCACAAAGACATTTACTACTGATTTTTTCTGATAATTTCGGACATTTTTGCTGTGGATATTATCAATGTAATGACAAGCTGATATCATATTCACACTTAATACATACTAAAATTACACTGAAATATCAATTTTGAAAATGTAATGGTTTCCTTTCTTTCCAAATGCGCATAAATCCATGTAAAATTGAAAGCTACAGCTCATGGGGCGGTTAAGAGGCGACCCTCCTTCCTTTTGTTTTGTTTAATTCACTCCGTTCCTGCTTCTTTTCTTCAGCTGCGAAGGCTGGACATCACCACATAGCTCATTCAAATGAGAGCAAATGAAGCAGAGGTGGGAGGCGGCTCTCCCCAAGGGGCTTGCCAACATTTCAGGGGAGGCTCCATAAATCGAAGTGGGAGAATAATACATTGGTTATCAAAAGCACGTCACACGCAACTGCCGAAATGTATGTGAACGGTGGAAAGGGAAAGTTCTGAGATACAGTAATTCTCAGTTTTCCCACTTTCTCAGAGTCAGAAACTAATCAATGCCTGAGGACACACCTTTTTATGGGTTTGATGGCCAATAAAACAGCAATATGAAGCTAGCTTGAATTATCTGCTGAGCGTCACAGCTGCGAGCTTTGTCTCCAACCCCTGGTATAAACCAATCTGATCTCTGTGGCCGTTTCCTCTTCAAATAAATGCGATTATCTGGGTTTACTTCTGCAGCAGAGCGTCGTCCTTACCGCTGTGCCCTCCACGATGTCCCTCCAGACGGGTTTGTCCCCGGTGCCCTCGCTGAAGTCCAGCAGGTTGTCCACCACTACCTGGCCGATCAGGTCGTGCCGTGAGAAGCGGTCGAAGTCGTACACAGAGAAATGCAACTTCCTGGAATGTAGCTCGTTCAGCGGCACGCCAAACTGGAACGTCTCGTTGAACACGGGGTTCAGGGTCTTTCTGTGAACCTAAAACAGAACAAAGTTGGGCTTCAGTTTCTTGGCCACACTTTCTTCCCCTCATGCCAACGCTGCATTTACATTTAAGACTTTTAGATTTTGTGTGATCCAGTTAGACATGAAGCAACAGTCTCAGTGGCTGAGATAAATTCAAGCTTCAAGTCTGACCGCACTCAGCGCTGTTTTGAAGTCTGGAATCCTGAAGGAGTATAAAATATATCCCAATAACCATTGCAGAAAATTTTTGCCAGTTACTCAAAGTGCAGCAACATTTCTTCAACCAAACAAACAGGATATTTTTCCGACCAGTGGAATACTAATTATTCTGGACTTGTCTTCTCAAAGGGACTAAAAAGTGCCGTCAAATGACGTGCAGCGTTTTTAAGTTTGCCTCAGCTTTTATCTGCGAAGGTCACATCTGTGAAGGCAGTATTTACCTGAGAGACACTCAGCGGTGCTGCGTTTCACACACTTTTGATGCAGTAATAGACAGAGTCCTCACAACCACTACAGCATCTTGTTCCTTGTCTGCTGTTCTATCCGTGCACTTTGGAACACACTGGAATATACACTTTACTTTTGGTACGATTTAAATGGTCGGAATACAGTTTTATATTTCTGTTTTTATTTACAAAAGTAAAGAGGCTAGCCTTAGGTTTGTCGGTGAAATTGTCTGCTTAGCTACCCAATTAGCTGCATTGCTACTTAAGCCGTTAGTAGTGACAGAAAGTCAAATCCAGTAACGTATAGAGTAGCTTACCTTTCTGTCTGGAAACTCTGAAACAATCTGATTTTGCTCTGTTTGCTGACTTCCTCACTCTGTGCATCACTGCATAAGAATGTTTTTGTTATTTATGTCCTTTTCTCCCATTTTCCACTGAGGGGAAAGCAGGGAAGGCAGAAACTGCCTCCCCTGTTGCTGTTTTAATTTAGGTTGATGGTTAGTAATACCGAAGCGAATGAAACCGTTAATATATTCAAGTTTAATGGTTTTTTACACCAACGTGATGCTGCCAAGTAAAAGGTCAATGAAAAAAATGTGTCTTTGTCCCGTCCCGTCCCCCCCTTTTTTTTTATTCTAGACAAAACATCTCCTGGGATCAAC
Source organism: Aulostomus chinensis (assembly GCF_037954235.1). Classification (NCBI taxonomy): domain Eukaryota; kingdom Metazoa; phylum Chordata; class Actinopteri; order Syngnathiformes; family Aulostomidae; genus Aulostomus; species Aulostomus chinensis. Next base: position 4,281,893 of record NC_141337.1, read on the forward strand.
GTTAAGCAGCAGTGTTGTGTGAATGTCACATTCATTCACCGTTACACGGAATTCAATTTAAAATACGTCACTCACTTTGAGGAGAATATGTAACAAATTACCTCCAAGGGCATGTTTCCTATAATCTGCAGTCAAATACATATCAAAAGTAACCCTCCTAACACTGCTTATCAATGACCAGCATGTGGGCAGCATCTCTTCCATCAGATTCAATTTTGACTTGCAGTGAGTGGTTTTTATTCGTGTATTTTTTTTTTCTTTTGCTTGATTTCGTGCTGTTTTTTTCTCCTGAAAAGCACCCAGCTCCCTGTTGCTTTTATCCCAAACAAATTGGGAACATAAAAAGGCATCACTTCCTGTGAAGCCTCCCCCCACTCCCCCCCCCCTTTCCTTTTCCTGCCGCCACGGCAGACTTGCTTTGTAGAGGAGTTACTATAAAAGCTTTGATTAGCTCCCGGTAGGATCAGTCACAGTTCCCTGACAGCAGCAGAACAGATATTATTCCATGTAAATGTCATGAATCAGTATGTTAAATTCATCTGCATTTCTTCAAAAACAAGACGTATCAGGACACAGAATATTTCAAACAGGTTTGATTAATGGAGCGGCCAATGGCACTGAAATGTCCTTGAGAAAGATAATTAACTTCTACCAACCTGGCTGACCATGTTGCTCAGCCGGAGGGGGAAAATGTAATTTCATCTTTTCTTGTGGGCTTAAGAATTAAATTGAACCCTCGAAAATGAAATAAAGATCTAAAACTCAATGTTTTGTTCTCCAACATATCAAATGTTTCACATTGTGTTCACAAAACAACTGTGAGAGGAAACCCTCTAAATTCATCCCAGGTCAGTTCACCTCTACAGTGTTTCCTGCTGTCGCCTGCATAACGAGTCCAACAGAACAGATCATTTTAAATCTGATTATGCCGCCTGATGGAAAGAGACTAACTGCGATTTCCCGCTCATTGTGTGTTTCAACATCGCAGACGACCTTTGCGTGTCCCCAACACAAAATTTTTAACATTTGTTGATCTACTTGTGGGGTTTATTTACCATGAAAGCGTTTGATATAAACGCTGCCATGCAATAAAGCCGACGATAATGAAAATGTGACTCTACACACTCAGTTTTCCAAATCCAACTTTCATCACTGCATGAGTGCGTCTGTCATTCTGGCTTATTAGCACTTGATGATTACTTGTTAGCTTTGGATTAAACATGCAGCTAATGGAAATGCTGCGGCTTTGGAAGGCAGACAGACACAGCTGCAACATCTGCGTGTAGGTGATGTCTATTCCTCTTATTAGAATTAGTCGGAGGGATAAAAGCGAAGCAACATTTGAGTGTTGTAATATTGCCATGGTGATGGGGATGCAATTGAAATTAAACAATCATCTACACTCCAAACAAAAGAGGTGCAGTATTATACAAAAGACTGAGGCGTTCATGTTTTTCAAAGGGTGAGGGGGCTTTGTGATATACAGGAGACAGTCATACAAAGGGGAGAAATTTCAAACCGGCGCGGCTTCATTGTCTTTTATCAGTCACATTCATTGTCATTGGCGCTACATTCAATTCAGACGCTTTTCAACTTCAGAATTTCTCTCTCTGTTATCAAAGTGCTTCTAGGCAAGTCCCGCCACTCAGCAGCCATCTTGGTACGGACGAGATTACACCAGCTACTCCCAGCTCATAAGACCGTCAGAGTTAACCGAGACAGTCTTAAAGCAGCATCGTTAGTTTTGATGATCAGCAGCGCCCTCTGCTGTTTCAAGTGGTTAAAAACAGCGCACGCTGGTGCATTCACTGATTTAGCAGAGGGTTTTAATATGATTTGAAGCACAGCAAACAATTTTGAGACTCAGGCAAAGAAGGAAAGGTTAAAAATCAGCTATGAGTACATTCATCGTGGCAATGATATAAATGCTGATATCATAACAAAACCTTTCCTGTCTTTCCTTTTGTTTCATTCATTCTGACTGCAACAAAAGGAAAAACGCCCAGAGATGTAGCAGCCCAGAACTTGAGATAACTGGTGAGCATGAGGAGGAACTATTTTTAGTAACTGCATGCCTGACGGGAGCATGATCTCTCATGCCTTGGAATGAAGGGTGAGGGCGGCGTAGCGTGCATTTCAGACATCTGTGCCACCCCTGAAGGACCACGTGAGCACAAATATCGATCCAAATACGAACAACAATTCGTTGGGCTACAAATGTTGGGCTATTTGAAGTACATTTCCAAAGAAAATATACATGACCGCCACTAATAAATGAAAAATAATGGAAGGGTTGGCAAAAAAATTGATGAAAATTATTATAGAAAACACAATTAATCAGGCGCTTGCCTGTTCACCCTGCATGGTTTTAGCTTGCCGAAGCTGTATTAATAATATTAATGATAACATAGCTATCGTGTGATATATGACGGACGATATGGCACAGCTCTAGTGTCCAACAATGAGTGTTTGTTTCATGTTACTTAATGAGATGTTCAGTGCCGAGAATTCCAAGTGAGCTTCCAGTACCTGAAAGCAGCACCAGAAGCTAGCAGAGGAGAGTGAGAGCTGATCAATCTCATTAACCTATCGGATCAATGCTACAACATGATTGGCTAGATAGTGTTAGCAGACGATTGGCTGTTGGGGCGGAGGTCCTGGGCCTGTGTGTTTCTGTCAGGACTTTATCAGAACACCGTGTAAGAACACTTGTGATATTTACGAGCATCAAAAAACGGACGTACAATGAGCTCATACATTGTGAACTCCACGGAGAATATAAATTAGATGATGATGACTGTTTTTTTAGGGACGTTTTTTTTGTTTGTTTGTTTGTTTTTTAGGGCTAAGAGTAAATTGTCTGGTACAAAGCATGCAGACATGCACTCCGACATTGACAACAGTCGTCAAACACCAGAGTAACACTTGAGAGTATCAGTGTCCAAGTGTCCGGCAATCATTACAGATTACAGAAGTGAATCTGTAATGATTCCTCACGAGGAGGCTGAGCAGGAAAACAAGTAAGAACATTTAAAGCAGGTTGCATGGATTTGTTTGTTTCCAGATAATACAGCGTGTCACACGTGTGTGGTGTGTGTGTGTGTGTGGGGGGGGGGGGCACCTTGGTCTGGAATTTCTTCTTCCTGTCTGGCAGTAGGTAGATCTTCACATACGGGTCAGAGAAACCATTGGCGTCCTTCGCTGGTAGATCCAGAGCTTTCAGGATCTTCACCACCAACTGCTCCGTGCTGAGATCCAGGATAATACACATGTGCGCGTGTGCGCACACACACACACACACACAAACACAGAAAACATTCTAATCAGAAACAGAGCGAGGGTCATGCAGATTTACCAAAATACCTCGTGAGGGCCAGACAGGATCAGCCTACACTCCAATACACACACCTGTGCTCACATTGAACACACATAATAGCGTGGGAGGTTCCATGTCTCTGGAGCAAAGAAGAGCCAGAATAGTGTGTTTGTGTGTGTGTGTGTGTGTGTGTGTGTGTGTGTGTGTGTGTGTGTGTACAAGATCCCTGCAGCTGGATCATGGGCAGAGACATTAAATGTAAGAACAGGTGTACAGCGCGTGAGCAAGACAGAAGTAAACAATAAACACAATTGCCAGTTTATTAGGTACTCCTATAAATGCAGGCTACTCCAACGGTGCTGTGATAAATCCTCCCTTCACGAGGGTTATAATCTGTTTATTAGGTGTTGATTGATTTGAACGGAGGCTGTAATTCACTGTACTGGGTTATACTGAGGTGTTACTAATGCTTTTACAACCCTAAATTATATAATTGTGATGGACAAGATAGTAAAACATCTCTCTGTATAACCCAGTACAGTTCAGCAGCACCACAAATTACACCCTACAAAGTGACCTGCTCTCTACATGAATAGAGAAACCTCTACAAGCGTGCGTGTGTGTTATTTGCTTTCCTCAACAGCCGTTTGATCGACGCCACGTCTTACACGGGGCTTCTGGGAGAGTGCGCCTCGGCGGGTAGATAAAGGGGCGGGGCTTTTAGTGACAACAACAATGGACATAATAGTCATTCCATCACACACCAGAATTAAGCGTTTACACCAGTTTGAGAACAGCCTTGATTTGTAGAGTTGGGGTGTCCATCCCTGCTGTAAGAAACAAGGAAATGCTAACTATTCTAAATGAGATGAGAATGAAATTCACCAGTTAGTTTACATTCCAACACCAACTTGTGGTCACAAGCTTTGGTTACTGGCTGAGTAAATGTGGTCACTGAGTTTCTTCAATAAGTCAGCTGGTCTGGGCCGCTGCCCCCTCCATAAAGCTACATTAGGGAGCCACAGTTTGTGCATCGTCCCAATTTCCCTTCTGCGGCAAAGCGAGGAGCTTTGGAGGGTGACTCCATGAGGCTCAGATATCCGGTCCAGCCGTGGCCTCTCTGCATTACCAGCAGGTGGTAAAGCTGTGGCTTCTAACGCTGCAGGAACAAAGCCCTGTCAGGGGACACATGTCACACCTAGCCTGGTGAAGATTACAGCCACCTGCCAGTAGGAGCTAATAAATGTTTAACGACAGCTACTTTTACTGATTTAAATATGATGCCAGAAAAAGGGCCCAGACTAGAGCAGGGGACATGGACACGCGTAGGAGGAAATGCATTTCTAGGGAGATAAGTGACAGGCGACGCTGTAGGCAGCAACGCATGGGTTGGGTACTGCACGAGCTCATCATTCGTATAATAAGCCTCATGAAGGGAGGATTTTCTGCATGACGGTTGTGTTATACTGCATTAGTTCGACCTGGGTTTGGACCATAAATTGGCGAGCGAGACCAAACAAAGCTGTTGACGCTCAGTATCATTCGGGCTGATGTCCTCGGCTCCATCAGAGAGATCAAAGGATCAAAGTGTCCTTGAGAAGGGTACTGACTCAATGAGGCAACATTTTAAAGTGCTTTCAGTGCTGCGAAAGTGGAAAGATGCCATAAAAACAAGGAACCCAAGACTAAACCTTTGAATTTGTTATCCATATTGAAACAATTTTACCTTTTTTTTTTTTAAATTTTACTCTCTTTAATTTACAGCACATCTTCATTTTAATATGAACGGCGGTAACGGCACCGACACTGGTGTTACTGGAGGGAGGACACACAAAAAATAACGGCTTATTCTCCTTATTTATGTATTTATTTAGAGGCAGAATCTATAATCCGACTGTTCTCCCAAATCACATCCAAATTAACAGAAAGGTCCTCAATAATTAGACTGGTGTTGTACTAGAACTTGCTGGGATGTTCATTTGCTGGCTCTGCTGAAAATCTTCTCTCATCAAAATTGTTTGTAAGCAGCTCAGTATAACAAGCCTACATTTTCAATTACAAAAATAAATTAATATAATGAATATTTAATGTTATTTAGTGGTCAGAAAACTAGATTGGAGCTTTATGGTTTTAGTGCCTCATGCAAAAAAAGAGCTATTTCAGTAGCAGAAATAAATTGACATTGATATACGACTGATCCCTCGTGGTTTTGGGTTTTTTTGGGGGGGGGGGGGGGGGTGATGTTAAAGAATTCAAATGTAGATGCACAGCTTAGCACCAGATTTGGTCCAAAAATAGTTGAGTCAATTTTATCCATGTAGCACCAAATCATAATAAATGTTATCTCATGACACTTTACAAACAACTCTAGAATCGCACTTCTTTAATTAATTTAGAACCACAAATTCCCCGGGAGTAACTACCGGGGACGTAGTTGCAAATGTAGCAACACTGGCTGTCTGTCTCAGTGATACACACGTATACGTACGCACACACACGAGCAAACAGATGCAGATACTCTTACATTCGAGTGCCCCGTCCATAGGCTCGGCAGCATGTCTCATGCGTCATTTATTATGTATTTAATTACAAGATGAAGATGGCTCGGAGGCCTTTAATCAGACCTCGTTAGACTGTGTCTCCCCTTGTTAACCAGTGTGTCAGCACTTCATTAGCCGCTAACGGAGAGCAGTGTGAACTTTGGGGCTGAGAGAGGATCAGCAGGGCAAACACCAACAGTGACCCCGGTAGTTAGAGGGTCTTCTCTCCGTGTGCACCAATCACAAATGAGATACGCTTGCTGACAATACAACTTTGGCCAATCAGAGCACATGTTTACCTCTGAATCACAACCAATTAAGGCAATTGGATAAACATGCCCACTGCCATCACATCAAATCAGAGAGATGATATACAGGACAAATTGCTGTAGGAAATTGTATTTCCTGCTCGGGCAGATAAATATTTTAACAAGAAAACCCTGACCAATGCAAACATGGATCTAATGATGTTTAATCCAGTACAATTTGGAGCCACGCTGGTGAGAGACACTCCGCGATCACCGTGATTAACCAGGCTGGTTCGCACAAATACTGCGATGCACGAGCCGTGAATTTTCCTACATTTGTAGTTTGTCAACGTGTTTTCTTGCACTCATATTGCAGAACAAGACAGCTCCGAAGCGAAACCAAGGTTTTCACACATCCCTGAAGCATGCTGCAGAGAATATACCTATTACTGCCTGAGCAGAGAGTGAAATTCATGGCCTTATTCCTGGCAGACAATGCCTGAAAGCTAACTGTTATTCCCACAGTGGAAATGTGTCAGCTTTTAATGGGATTGCCAATAGAAATGCCTTTCCCAGAGGATCTGAGGAAGATTGACATTGTTGTTCCGACTGTTACGCTGCAAACAGCGGGGTCTCCCGCATTAACATACCTATCTTATCACAGCTTCTATGCTAAGACACCTCGACATGTCTTTCTACACAAACACACACACACACACACACACACACACACACACTGGCTATGTGTCTTGCAGCTCCCTCTCTAGCCGTTATGCTTTACTCCTCCGTCACTCCCTCCCTCTTATAGCTCTCACTAAAACAATTTCCCTTCAGTGTAATGACAGTCAACTACAGCACAAGATAAATTATCTTGTGACTTTATAAATGGGAATAGAGGGACACATGAATAGTTTTCGTCATTAACCTCTCTCTCCATTCAACTCCCTTGCTGATTCTTTGTAACTCAGGCTATAACACAGTCTAGCGTTATTATGTGTTGACAGAAGCTGCTGTTTAAAGTGGCTCTCCATATATAATTCATGACTAAAACGGCCTCTCGCTCCCTTTCTTTTCTGACCATCAGCACTTTCACCCATTGTAATATTTCTACATGTCGGGGCGAGCAGAAATGGGGGACTGCCAGGTGAGTGGCAGAAAACGAGCTGAACACACTTCGAACAAACCACCTGACTTAAAGTGCGCAGATGAATTTATATACACTTCCCATCATCCAGTCCTCACAGCAGGGCATCCACCAATTACTTAAACCCACATTCTCCAGCAGAGATTATTCAACAGCGGCTCCTAAAAAGAGCCAAATGAAAGCAGCTCCTCCACACAGTACATAAAAGAGAGGAACGCTGTTTTATCGTTTACACCTAGTGGTGACACCTTTACACCTCGAGGAGGTCGCGATTCCACCAGTGCTTGTTTTTCTGTTAGCAGGATTACAAAAAAAAAAAAACAAAAAAAAAAAACCCACAAACTGTGCGCTTGATTTTCACCAAACCCGGATGAGGAGTGTAATACCGGGCAAAGAAGAATCCATTACATTCTGAGGTAGTTGAGTCATAGCATAACTTTTTTTTTTTTTTTTTTTTTAACACTTTGATGTCCTCCATCTCAAATTCGGTCAGAAGCACCTCAAAGTGATACTGCAGCCAAAAAAGGGTATTTTTCCTTTCAAGTAGTCACAAATATGTGTCTTGATCTCAGTTTTGCTCTTGTTAGATCGGCTTCAAGCTAAAAAAGAATCGAGGCTAGCACTTTCTGGATTCCAGGGATTCAGAGAGAAAAAAAACAAGAACTCAAAACACCTCATTTAAAGGCAAACTACAGTTTTTTTGGGGTGAAGTATCGCTTTAAGAGCTCGGTGATGGGTGAGTGTGAAGACTGTGGTTCTCATTAATTGGCATTAAAAGTGGATTTTGACATTGTGGTGCCTGGGCTCCACACGGTCAGATCTTTACCAAACGCCCCACACATATACTGAAGAAAAAACACAAGCCGCATTTAAGTGGCAGTGCTACCTAGCGGCTACAGGAAGTAAACCTGATGGAACAAACATTTGACCGACACTAAAACGACGCTGTGTGGTCTTCACGTGGCGTACAGCAACAGAACATGCAACAAGTGTTTATGTGATGTTTGCATCAGCCATTTAAAAAAATACAGATATGATCAGGTTTCACCTCCGCCACCTCACTCACTCACACACACTGAACAACACACACACGCACACACACACGCGCACACACACGCACACACACACACACAGTTTGAACAGTGACGTAGGGGACCTGCTCATTGCAGCTTTAATGAGGGCCCAAGCGTGAAAGTAATTATTTTTCTATTTCATTTGCACTATTCTGCGTAAAGCAGTGAGTGTGCAGTTTCCCAGTGACACAGATGTGCTCACTCGATTGAACTTAACATCCTAAAGTATTTTTGACATTTTACGTAAGAGAGACGGTGACGGATGAAATCGGACTTCCTGTCTTACTTGAAGGCGTAGCGCAGGAGGAAGCTGATCTTGCCACATGTGTCGCCCTGCTTGCCTTCACCCTGGTCGCCTTTGGGTCTGTAGAGCTCTGGTTTGATCTGCCCGATGCTGGTCACCTGCTCTTTTTCCTCGCCATGGAAATCAGGACTGGAGAGCTGGTGAGTCATGGGCTTGGGCCTGAACAGACACAAAGGAGCTCAGGGGGTGAATAAGAATTCTAGTGAACACACAGTAACACACACATATATACAGGCAAGAGAGAAAAATATTGATGCTCAGTGTGATTCAGCGGCCTAATTAGAGATGCATTTGCAGGTAAACCATCAGAAGTGAGCATAGAAATAGTAAAATTGACTATTTTGGTATTTAGGGAATTATTATTTATAGCTACACTTTGCAGAAATCAACTAATATGTGCCCTGGTTTAAAAAAAAAAGCTGTTTTCATGATTAAACCTCATTTAAAGCTGATATTAAATTAGACATTTGCATCCTCAAAAGCAAAAACGATTAAAGCAGCATTGCTCTTCATTGTAAGTCCGCTGTGTTTCTGTTGATTTCCCTTTCATGATCACGAGTTGAGCAACAAAACACACAATCAGCAGCTACTAGACTTAAATGAAGAATTTAACGGTGACTGACCGTGAGGTGACCTGCTGCTGGGAGTGAGCGTTGGGCAGGTCTTTATGGGGATGGGCTCCACCCTCAGAATTGGGAACATCTGGAGATGTTTGGCTCAGCTTCAGAGTTCCTAAAAGAGTGTGTGTGTGGGGGGGGGGGGGGGGGTGGACGAAACAGATCTTTATGACTCTCATGTCTCTTTTGTTAATGCTGTTCTGGCTTCAGTCGTTACAGTGGCTGAGAGCAACGTTTTCGGGAGTCGGCGTCATTGATTGCATCGATCGTATCGCATTGATTTAACAGGCAGTGATTTAACATCGGGGAGGAGGGACGAAATGAGCAGACATATTTACAATAGCCGAGCATGAGCCAGCATACAGCAGAGAGATGTGAGAGTGGGTACATCCAGCTTCGGCGAAGGTAGCCAGCAAACATTTGACTGTGAGTGATGATAAACAACCTGCCAGTGTGCACACAGCACTAAAGTCACCCGTGGCTGTTTCCTGACTCATTAAAAGGCCCTAAAACAGCTTCTACACATGATTTTATGACATTATTTCGCCTGATATTTAACTGCCTGCACATCCCAACTGAAGTAGTTTGACATGACAAAGCTATGGAAGCCAACTTGGCAGCTCTGACAGGCTTCTGGTTTCATGCGAGACATTTACTGTTTATTTCGGTCTCGCTGTTCTCATCAACCTCATTTTCATTAGGCAACTGTTTGAACAAATGAGCTCTAAAAAATTGTAGAAAGCTGCTAAGCTACATATCTTTTCTCAGCAGCTTGCACGGACCGAAATAGGGCTGAAGAAAACAGAATATTTCATTTCTATTTCTCAGGTGAGCGGCGTTATTACTCCTGAGGGAGGATTGTTGTCTACCATGTTGGCCGTAACAACCTTATAAGGGGATTAAATGTTTGTCTGTGTGCGTTTGTGTGTTTAGCCAAAATTGGTGAATGCAGCATATTAATTCTTTAAAGAAAGTGGAGCTCTTATTTGTTGTTATTAAAATTTCATCTCATGGTGTTCTTGTTTCGAAATTAGCTACTCTGTAACCAAGAATCTGTAGAGACACTGGACTTGTACAATGAAAGTAATATTCCCCAAATATAATATTACCAGAATAAAACCCACTTATAGAAACAATAACAGCAGGTTTTCATCACGCTTGTGCAGCTCAGATGTATCTTTTTTACCTTGTATAGCACTAAATTCCATAGTCAGGGAGATTATTCAAATGAAACATCACCGGCTGAGGCACTGAATTATTCTTGTATAGGGTTGCAGTGGTAGGGAACCTTCTACAAATGTTCAAAGGGGAATTTAAATCTTTTATTTTGGCAACAGAGTTCAAAAATTTAATATGGGCATTAATGGGAATTTTTGGGAATTAACAAGAATATATAGGATTTAATGGGTATATATGGGAATTTGTGGCAATTAACAGGAATAAACTGGACGTATGGGGGTAAGTTGCACTTTTCAACCCTGCACTGGGCATTTGTCCATCACATGCGCAAATAATTAGCATCTTGCACATTATAGCAGAGCTTTTGAGGCCATATTACCACATTGGACCCCAAGGACTAAAAGCTTTGTCTGAGCTAATTACATTTATGAAGCTAACTGGCAAATACTAAATCTTTATATAGTTTCTGATCGATTTCCTATGTTAGGATTTGTGTTTGATGTAGCACGCTTGAATTATGATTCCTGTTACTTTTCATATACTTCTGTTAATTCCCATGTTAAGTTTCCCATTTGGAATATTCCTGGAATTTTGCAAAACGTCTCTCGAAGTGTCCAACATCCGTGAGATCAAACTGAACTCACCAGCATTGTTGGGGTAAGAGTCCATGTCCAGGTAGGAGTGCTCCTGGGTCTCATGTGGCCCCCCAATCACGCCACCGACCTCCCCCCTCTCCAGCCCCACCAGGTCAGAGAAATGGGGGTGATGCTGGCCCGGCTGGCCGAGGGTGGGGTAGAGCGAGGATGAGGAGTGGCCCTCCTTCCTCTGTAACAGTGGGGGTAAGAATGAGGAGCCCCCGGCGCCTCCGAGGCTTCCCACACCAGCGCTTCCTGGCAGCAACCCTGATGTCAGGCTCAAGCCTCCGCCCTCCTTGTCCCGCCATGGCAGCCAGCAGAGCTTCCAGGAGACGAAGAGGGAGACCGAGAGGAGGACGATGCCGCAGAATGTCACGATGACTGACAGCAGACTGACAGAGATCTCTACCAAGTAGGAACAAAGAGGAGAGGAAGAGCAGAGGATTTAGCAAACAGAAGCCATCAAGACATCTCCACAGGAGGATGCACCTTTTCTCATTTTAAAGCGGTTTAAAGAACATGTTTTGAGACGAGTAACACCTTCACACATTTTTGGATGCCCTCAGACTGACCTGATAGGACGCAAACGCTAGCAGCACTCAACAAACCATATTTATACTGAGTTCTCTAGTCTACCTGAAGAACACTGCTGGTCTAAGCTTGCTATTGGGGGACGTCTTCAGTTAGCATTCGCCGCCTTTTCTGCTTTTCCCAATTCTTAAGCCCCCCCCCCCCCCCCCCCCCCACCATGTGCAACAGCAGCAAGCTCAAAGCTAGCAAGCTAGTAGCAACCGACACTATGAAAACAGATGATGAGGCAGGGCTGTTGGGCTCTGTCAGCGTAACAAGTTTCCAAAGTAGACCATGGTTTACCCCCAACATTATTTTGCGAGGGCACCGTCCTGGGTTTTGCACCGCCCACAACCATTATGGTAGTATTACAAGCATACACACAAGCCTGAGCTGATTCTTCTTCTGTCGCAGAATCATGCAGGGTGATGCTAAAAGTGCTCCGCCAGACGTTTCTTCTGTCTCTGGAGGAAATGTCTGATTACACCACGATAAGTGTCAGATGCCCTCTAGTGGTTGGAGTAAATATGACAGATGACAGTGTCAGGGTGCAAAGGTCAACAAAGCACATTGGAACAGAAACGATTTCAGCTCTGATTTTTGCACTCGCTCCAGATCAGATCTGCCTCAAATATTGGCAATCATGTGCAGTACGAACTGTAGAAGGCTCGCCGACCTCCTAAATATCACTCAGCAACGAGCGTCAGAGAGCCAATGAGGGAGCAAGACATGGTGGGAGGGGCAACTAGAGCATCTGTTGTTTCTTTGTGTTCTTTTGCGTTGCACTGGAAGACACCGGCTGTAAAATGTGGTCCAACATCCTAATCCATGCTCTCTTCTTTTTTGGTGGCTCGCTGCAAATCAGCACAAAAGCAACTTGGATCGCTGGTTTCTGTGGGACATCTATTTTTAGAACAAAAGATCCTGTCTCACGCATGGTTTCACGTCATCTCCAGTATCACTCCTCGGGTGTGTTTTTGTGACAAAACATCACTTTGAGACCGGAGAGACTCATCTGGGACTCCTCCTGCTGCATGATCTCATAATGTATGACCCTCTGTCGCCACTCAGTCTGTAAACCGCAGTGACTTGACGATTCCCAGCTGAGGAGAGCAAGTTGTGAGTGTGAATGAGACCTTGAACTCAGCATTTACGCAGCACAAAATGCAAATTCGCCCAACAGGCTTACGTGCGAGAAAACAACCGACTGTACATGATGGTTTGGGTTAGAATCTCCATCCAGTGGCATCACCAGCATCAGCGCAGTATTTACAATGACACATCACGGGGCAGAAGAGGAAACCCACTGTGGGCGTAAATTATGAAACATCCTCTGAAAATCACATCACACATTCTAAGCTTAAAATGGGGGCAAACGTTAGCTTACTGGATATTCTTAGGGGAAGAAAAGAGGCGAGAGGGAGGGATGGAGGGAAGGCAAACAATTAAACGGAAAAAAAAACACCCACAGTGATCTCTCCATGCAATGTCATCACGCATTTCCTCTCGGTTATAAACCTTTTAATCTGTGACGGCTCAAGGATTGCATATAGGGAGCTGGCAGGGGGTGGCTGTAATGGGTGAGGATTTGGTTGATGGGGAGGGTGGAGTACAATTTATCTGACTGGAAACTGCAGGGTGAATAGAGAAGTGCCGTTTCAAACTGGTTGACGGTTCCGGCAAGAGTTAATCTGAGAATCTCTCCAGGAGTCCTGAGCTTGTGCTCAGAAGAGCATGTCAGAGCTTGTGACATTCATGATGAATTCATAAATTAGTTAAGACCCTATTAAAATACCATGCATATTTATATATAAATAGACTAAATATACAATGAATATTTATAATTATTCCGAACCATTTGAAGTCTTTCTATTAATAGCCTATTTTGGTCTTATGGCTGTCTTACAAAAGGACCAATCAGTGAAACCCTTTACATAAAAATTCATACTCTATAAGTAGTCTAAGGAGACTTGATATGATATAGAAGGTAGACTTCAGTTCATGGAGAGCACAAATCCACCTTCCTCGCCATTGAAAGTGCCGTCCAGGCCAGAAGGTCACCGGTGCCATTGCCCCCCCCCCCCCCCCCCCCTCGCAGTGAATATCCATGTATACACAGGTTTTTTTAAACCCAGGTAAATCCACTAAAGCCGACTGATTAAAGCCCTTGTCATATGTGAGTCTGAGATCCGAGGAGCTGGAAGCAGGCAGAAAATTATTATGTTCACACGATTTTTGTCTCTTCATCAATGCCGATCAGAGCCAGATGAATATCGCCGTCTCCTGCATGGATATTTTACCCGGCGGTGAATACTGCAAAAGCAGCAGCCAGATGTTAGCGGTTGTTAGCGGCTTTGTTTGGCCAGAGGGAGATGGGTTCAATCCTGTCTTATCCAGGAGAAAAATGTCTCCCAGCTTTTTATACAGACCCACAAAAAAGGCCTGAACCAATTCTGCTAATAAATTCAGAGTGGCTTCATGGGCATGACAAAGATATAAAGAATGTTAAATCACACAAAAGGGGATTTGATTTTATCTGTAACAGGGTGAAATCGAGACAACAGCAGCCAATCCTCCAGCCTTCGGGTACATCATCTTCTGGAATTTGGTTTGCCACTTGTCGCCACCTGTTTTTCCCTCGCTCTCTCTCTCTCTCTCTCTCTCTCCTTCTCTATATCCTCTGTATAATCCCCTCAACCACGACTCATTCGCTGCTGTTACTCCTTCTCCCATGCTGCCTGCCTCGGCGTGATTTGACTTTATTCCTCTCCTCAACAGCAGCCTCTTTGTTCGTCACCCCTACCTTCTCTCCTTGCTTCTCCCTGCCTGTCTTGCCTCTCCTTCTCTCGCGGTGGTGAATTATTCATCAGTCTGTGTATGTCATTAATCAGCACTTGTTCAAAAGATATGATTGGGGGGCCTTGGAGGTGGGGGGATGGGCGAGGCGACATCGATCTGACGCGGCGGTGAACAAATCAGAGCAAGGGATGGAAAGAGAGGGGGGATTCACATAAAGTGGCAAGTATGACGATGGAGATCAGCCAATAAATGAGGGCAAGGGAAGGTAGGATGAGGTGGAGAACATCAGGAAAAAGAGGGACAATGCTGATAGGAGGGTGGAGAGGGAGGAACAGAAGAAAGTGTTGAAAACAGATTGGCTCACACGATGAAACAGACATATACGCTGACTACGTCTATTCCTCCTTTTCATTTCCAGGAGGAAGAGGAGAGCAGGGGGGGAGGTTGATAAAGTCGATGCCACTACCACGCCATGTGTGAAAGAGTGGAAACCAAAGAGGCAATGATAGAGAGAGAAAGAGCGACGGAAAGAGAAAGATGGAAGAACACAAGGTGACAATGATTTAGAGCAATACCTAAAGAGAGGAGGGGTTTTAAGGATGAGAAAGGTTAATGTATTGATCTGGAGGGGGAAAAAACAAAGCCAGGCGGCGGAGGAGTAGGTTGTGTGCGGTTGGCAGATCAGGGCGCGCTGATAACGCTGTGATCAAATGTGCGCGGCGACTGTCGGGGGCCAAACCGCTCGCCTCCATTTGTGTCTCTTTAGGGTAGTCGCTGTACCTTCCTGATCCTGCCAAAGATCCAACGCTAATCCACAAAGCAAAAACAGCAAGTCAGTGGGTGGGTAGGTGGGTGGGTAAGAGGCATCTGAAGTGCACCACGAAGAGGGACCAAGACTCTCTGTCAATCAGCGACTGATGCAAACCCACTGGGAGTCGTACATTGCTCCACATCAAACACATCTCTGCTGCTTACACAAGCCATTCGCTGACAGCTTTCGGCGGTTGTGGTCCTAAGAGGACTCTGAGACTTCCGTCAGCGAACACCAAAAAATCACAGCTGGTAAGCGAAAGGAAGGGGGGGGGGGGCGGGGGGCTATGCCTAAAACCATGGTGTGACATTTCTTCACAGAGCCGTCCAAATCTCCCAAGGCAACACGCAGCCAATCCAGGCTAATCTACACTGAGCCACAGATATCCATGCTAATCTGCATAACAGCACATTGCACTTGCAAATGTTTCAATGGGAGCCCACATACAATACACTGCACACAATACTCGCTGCAGCACGATGCACCTACTCAGTTTGGTAACAAAATGAATATCTTTGAATCCGGCGCTGTGATAACAATCACAGAATTCCTGCGAGACTCTTTTGGGGCTCGTAAAAGAAATGGGATGGACTTGTAGCGTAGCCGTTTCAATCTAGCAGATGAATATTTCATGGTTTGTTGTTCTGAGTGTACACTACCTTTGCCCGTCTTCTTTAAACATGAGCACTCTTTTTAACATTTTCCTTCTCGTATCTTAAAGTCCAACATCTGTCACGTTGCTGTTCAGGTCTCCGTCAGGAGCCAGCGCCGGACTGAAGAGTCTACATTTACATACCGACCACTCTGAGAGCTCTACAAAGCGTTCACCCATTCACACACGGTTGGCAGCGGCTGCCGTGAAAGGTGCCAACTTGCTATAACATCCTCTCAAATTCATGCACTGATGGTGAAGGCATCAGGAGTGGTCGGGGGTTTGCTGTCTTTCTCAAGGATACTTCAACACAACCAGCACATGGTTTATGTCACAGAACCATCCAAGAAGAAACGATTTGGAAAAGGGTCAACGCTTTAAAAAACACTTGTCAGGGAATACAGCAGCATCTACGCCAACATCTTGAGAAGAAGCCTCCGTGCAAACAGTCCTGCTGTTGTCAAACCTCTTCCACGCTGACAGGAGTTCCACCCGAGAGCGCTGACTGGCCGTACAAGCACAAAACCTAAAGCTTGTCGAGATGGATTCTCATGATCTCGCAAATCCAGCTGACCGGTAAACTTCTGAAGATCGAAGGACGGCTGACTAGACAACCCAAACGCATCCCCAGGATCAAAGTCTGCCCAGTTTTTTATTTGCCACCGCGAAAAGCCTTATTTTGACCATGATGAAATGATAAAGACCTTAAATTATAGCCATATTAACCCAATTATTTTTGAGAGGTTGATACATTATTCAAACAAGCCAAATCCTCTTCAGTAAGACCTTCCTCTGCAGGCTTGAGAGTTTCCTCCTACACAGGGAGCAGCAGCTGTTTTCATGACACTGAGCATTTATCGTGCAGGAGATTCTTCCTCTAGAAAGCTCATCGGAGAACGTTTACAGGAGAACTTATTACAGCCGTCCACGTTTTCTACTCTGTGTGAAGGAGATAACAAGCCAACTTTCAAGCCATGGGGGGGGGGCTTTTTGATGTTACAAGGGTGCATTTGGGGGAGGTACCCACATGGGAGGAGACTTTCTAGGGACCTTGCATAATAGTCTCCAAGGGTGAAAAATGTTTCAAGCCCTTCACGGAACATTGGTCACACTCCGGAAACAACTTCTTCTAGGGTAGAACGTGCTGCACTTCAAAAGTTCTTAATATATAATCAGAACATTTGCAATGTCCCCTGTGAGACTTTAGTGGATCGTTCCATTTTGGTAATTTAAGTGTCACATTGCAACATTAAGGATATAAAAAAGCTATCATATTGGTGTCATATGAGAACGTTTGCTGTAAAAGAACTCCGTATTGTGACCATTTGGGAACATTCTGTCAAGGTACAATTTCTGGATCGGGTTTGCTTTAAAGTGATACTTCTCACAAAAAATATAATTTGCCCTTTAATAACACACACTTAGGTGTGTTGAACTCAGGTGGATATTATTTTCCCCTCACATTACTTCTTGGTGACTTAAGAAATTCAGAAAACCTCAGCTGCATGAAGCAAACGGAAACCGACAAATAAAACTGCGCAAACACGTATTGATTTGAGCAAAGTCACACTAAAAAGGAAGTGTTCCAGTTTCATTTGTCTCAAGCTAAAGCGCCTGTGGATTATTCATCAAACATCTGGTTTTACAAGAATTTTTAAGGAGAGTCCAGAGGGGTGACAATGAGGTCGTGCGTCTGCGGTGTTGTTTGTTCGTAGCCTCACGTTAGCCTAATGTTAGCTTTTTGGTGTTGTGAGGGTTACCTCCCTGAACACGATGTGTCAGTCTCATCGAATAATTTTCTGCAATCATTTAAAATCCAAAGAAAAATCCTTTTGTCTTTTGTTCAAGGGGACCCACGGTGATGCTAACTCAGCCTGCAAAAATGTCTCATCCCTGCAGCCCACTTTTAGGTAAAGCGTCAATCTGAGACTTCTTGACAGAGAAGAGAAGTGTTGTTTCTCCTCTCACGTGAGGGTAAAGTCAATGTTGGCATATGAATAGAAGCTGATTATTAGCAAGCTCCGGGTCAGCGGGTTACCTGTCTCCAGCGACCTGTTGCCTCTCAGCAGGTAGCTGAACTCCTGGCAGCGTTCACTCTGGCTGTAACCTCTCGGTGATTTGAAGCACAGCTCCTCCACCAACACCAGCGCCTTTTTACACAGGTCTTCATCCCAGTCCCCCGACATCCTCCAATCTGCATCGCACTCTCACCAGCAGTCAGCCAATGACAGCGCTGCCCTCGCCGCCCTCAACTGTCGGACGGCGCACGGGTGAGTAGAATTTTAGCCCGGCCACCTTTTAAAAGATGTGGACTGAGAGAGGAGGCAGAGGAAGCTGAGGGGCGAGGGGTACAAGGGGCTCTGCTGGGTGTCCTGGGCTGGATGACCAGGCAGACGTGCCCGTGTTTGAGTGAGCGACACCCACCCCTCTCAATTTCCCTGAAAGAAAGAAACTGTAAAAGGTAAGTACAAGGACATAAAAGTGTACAAATCAACTTCTTGGCAGATTGGTCACCTTACCCATTAAGTACAAGCACTGATGCCAAAACCATCAGTGTGTCCTTGATAGATCATTGGCTTCAGTGATACAAGATATTTCTTTAGTATACATTATGAAGAGTTACACTTTGCCAGCAGCATCATAAAAAAAGTCAGGACGTCTGATCATGTTGCAGCCAAATGCAAAGATTCCCGGTGTGCAAGTTATGAAAAATATAGATTTTCCTTCTTATCTAGCCGCTAGCCACACACACACTTCTACCGCAAACCACAGACCACACTGTTGTTAATGTTTACATTTTGGTTAGGTAGAAAATACCTCCAGATAAACAGCTCTTATCAGCAGGGTCTGTGGATGAGGCTGATTTAACTCCTCGGTGGGCACAGTGGCTTACCAGAGCCAGGGGTTGATTCTCAGCGAGTTTGTCACCACCAGTGACTTTTTCAGATTTCACTCCATGTTATTCGAGTTAACATAGCCTGGGCTGTAAAATAAATACTTCTAAAAATAGAGTGGCGTAGGAATGAGTCCCGATACCTGGATGTAGATTAGCATTTTTCCTTGATCTGGAGATCAGTGGGATTATTTAATGGGTTCTCTGTTAAATGGCCAAAATACTGGGACGTTCCAACAAGCCCCAGATATTTGAATGTTTTTTGGTTTTTTTTTTTTGTCTACGGTGAAAAAGAAATCAATACAGTACAGCACTCGATTGTGTGCCCTAAAAATGGTGGCAAAAAAAGGAGCTAAACAAGAAGACGAGAAGAACTTATCTTCTGCAATAATTCAAAACCCAGTTTAAACAAAAAAAATCCATTGGCATTTGGTCGAGGTAACCATAGCGACCATAAAGTCTGGGTTGGCCTACAAGTTGTGTCACCTATCTGTCGCTCTATGATGCAGAATAACGAGGGAAACAGGGACACAAAAACAAACTGTTCATTACACAACCACATTATTTTATTTTTGGTTCCATAAGGAAACAGATGTCGTAGATGCTGAGTGAATCACCCTCACTGTGATTGGGTAGAAAAGACTACAAGCGCTAGCCGGCACAGATGACAACAAAACGCATCTGCGTCTGTGTTTATTAATGTTATTTATTCATATCAGGTCGGTGCGTATCTGCATTTTGGTGTCATTTACTGGGGATGTGTTGTTTTTTTTCCTTTTCTCCTTAATGCACACAACAAAACCGAAAAGCATCATCAAAAATCCCAACTGCTGGGGCGCTGACCTGCTGCGGCTCTCGCGGGAAATGTGCTTTTAGTGTTTCAAGGCCACACTGAAAATATTGAGATAATATGCGTTTGTAAAATTAATAGAGACAGTGCGCCTTCATTTTTTCCTTCCTTTTTTGTTACTTAAATGCCAATGTTATTACAATCAAAATGTCAATGTTCATTCAACAAATGTCAGACCTAATTGCATGGAAGCGTATGTTCAATTATCTCAGTGTCTAAAACTGACCGACGCGTCAATCATCTTGAAACTGTTTTAAAGCAAAACACTCTTCTCTGCAATTTCGGAGTAATTTAGATAATTAGGAGCTCTTTTGTGCTGAGTCCCCTGAACACAGATGTACTGAAGGACCCATAAACACTTGGAGAGATAAGGCTCCCCTACTTGTTTGTGAAGCTGAATTTTTAAAAACATGCAACAAAATTCACTCGTGCGAAAAGTAAATATCCTGCCAAGATCAGATGACCAAAAAAAAAAAAAAAAAGTCTCTTGGCTGGAGGAAACAGCAGCCATAACTACTTTAACTTCATATTTTTATACCATACTCAATGCAGATTAAAGCATTTCATAGGCTTTAATAATGTAATAAAGTTGTGGTGTTTTACCTTTAGTGGACTTGATTTTCCAGGTTCTGGGCCATGTTGAATTTGACGAGCCAGAGTGAACATGTAGAACAGTCTTTGTGAGCACAGTTGGCTGAGGAAAGCAGAGTTTTGCCTTAAGTGCATGTGTAACATTTAGTTTTTCCTAGTTTTCCTAAAGGGAACCTGCAGACAAGCGGCTGAAGCACTTAGTCCTCTATCTCCGGCAGGAATCTGAGGCGGGCATCGGTGTCTGTGGTCTCTCCAACACATCAGCACTGAGTTGAGTGACTCCCAAACATCAACCTGGAACAAAAAAAACAAAAACCAAAAAAAAAGCATAAAAAGTCAATCAATAAGTTGCATGAAGACAAATGCAAGAACAAGGACACACAAGTATGCAGGACTTCAAAGTCTTGTAAAACAATGTCAGGGTATTTTTAGATGTATTAAGTCTGGCTTCCTTTTGTGTGTGAGCTCCTTGTCCTTTCAACCAAAAGTAGCTCCTTTATTTTTGAGCTCATTCTGTCTAAATAAAAGCAGGTTGATGCCCAAACTCCAGTTTCTCACAATCTCAAGAGACTCTAACTGGGGAGAATTTATGCAAAGATGTATCTATTAATACGCAGCTGTTGCAAAACGCTACCGAGCATGTCCTGCCAAAAAAATACTGTTCTGCCTGTGTGGCTGGACAATAAGTCACTGGCAAAACAATGCTCATGGCAAGAGGTCAGGCCAGCTGTCCTTGTGAAACACGGGACCTATTTTACTCGCAAGGTGACTTGTCAGAGAGAAAGGACTATTGATCATTTGATGTATGTTCTTCTGTGAGATGTCAGCGTCAGTCTTTGTGCACTGAGTAGCAAAAACCCTGGCAGAAGTCTCCTTGTGTGTCCATCTGTCTCACAGCCATCAATCAGTCACTGCATTAGGCAAAGACATACCTCACTTCAAACAAGATCCCAAACAAGGAAATGCCTCCTTAGAGGTTTGACTGTCTCATCTTGAAGACACTTTTGCCCACTCTCATTCGACCTTTGTCTCTTTTGAAAAAGCTGATTGCCACATTAGGACAGTCCGTCCCCCTCGTAGAACCTCAGATAGTGCCCAGTCTATTTATCTGTTCATCTCAGTGCAGACGAAAGCAGAAATGAATCCAAAATTAGCAAATCAAAAAGGCATCCAGACCCAACATCTCCCCCCAGCCACTCCTCTGACCCCCCCCCCCATCCCTCTCCTCCATGCTCCCCCATTAAGATAGTAAATCTGTCTGAGTGACTTTAAAACCCAGGATATCTCAATCTGAGGAATGGCTGTCTGGCACGAAACTGGCCGCTGCAAATGCCAGCGAGAGCATCAGGAGTGAGGGAGAGGCGAAGAAGAAATGGAGGAGACAGACGGACAGAGAGAGAGAAAGAGCGATTGTGTAGCGAGACACAGAGGAGGAAGGAGAGGGAGGGATAAGAGAGATGCTGACATTGACTTGGACCCAAGACAGCTAAAGAGGAAAAGAAAGGGGGGAAAAAAATGCAGAGAAAACACAGGGAGCTGTCGGCGAGGGTGACACAGCAACAACGGTAATGAAAGGTTGGTGAATGCAATTTACAACGAGCAAAATATTTACAGACACTGGTAATTCACAGCTGAACATGCCTTCAGAAACATGTCGACGAGTCATTCGGAGAACGCCATGCCCAGAAATGCACATTCCTAGTGTACAGAGCAACAGTAAACCTCCCACAGACACTCCATTGACTGCTTTGCTGCCTGGGATCAATACGCTCAGGGAACCAATACGCCACAACACAGACCAGTCGAGCAGTAAGGTCACTGTCCGGCTGGACAGAGGAAGCAGGACGGCATGCAAGGTCACAGTCTAATCACACAACAGAGGAAGGACAATCAGAGTACGTCGCTCCTGTCCAATCACATGACAGCGACTACTCACATGCGCTCACATATCTCCGTCGAGATCCGTGAAATATTTCCAGAGATACCAACGACGGCGTCCAAAATTCCATACGTTGGGGCAAACAGAGCTAAGGCGAGGATGTTGTACGGTCGCATTCATGCTCATTACTCAAAGTACACAATGACGCAATGTTTTTTCCACAGGAACATAAATTCAGATATACATAAGATTGACAAAAATATCAGTCAATACAACTAAGAGCTGGGGGGGGGGGGGGGTTCAACTGCGGTTAAAGGCTGTATGCTGATGCTAACTGCTGAGAAGCCCCTTTGAAAACCTGGCTTCGGGGCTGTGTCCATCAAAGCAACTTAAAAAAATCAACAACCTTTTTTTTTGGTTGCGGACAGTAGAAAAATATTCAGATTCAGGTTAAACACGCTGCTTGTACCTGTTACTTTATACTTAGTCTGGTCCTTTCAAAGTTCCCCTCACTATGTAACGCAGCAAACATATGCTAAGCTATCCAGCTCTAGCAGCCTACACGATGAAAATGTATTGATAAAGATGTGGATCATAGAAAAAGCCAGCTCTGCTTGGTTCTTCTTTGTGAATAACTGCAAGGCTGTACAGCAAATATGCATATATACCAGATAAAAGTGACGTTATTGTGCAAGGGAACCACTGCTCAATCTTGGGTTCAACGATAATGACGACTGTTCTACAGAAACACAAATGAGTCGGACTGCTTTTTCCACTTTTGCAGAATAATGGACTGAGCGAGACAGTGACGTTAGCACACTTCTGTTTAGGCGGTTTAGCTTCCAGAATCTGTAGTTACTCCTGTGTATCAAATAGATAAAGTTCAGGAAGTTGTCACAGAGTCGTCCGTCATTAGCAGCAGCGGTCAATCTTCCAGTCATAGCACTATCAACTGCACCTTCTCCATTGCACTACTGTACATAACTGTAATTATACCATCATAACTGTAATCATACAAAAGTATCGTAGTCATAGCCTGTATCTATAGTATTTATTCCATAACTTTATCCTTGCACTTTCCACTGTATTTACCTGTATCTACAGTATTATTCCATAACTTCATCCTGCACCTTCTGCTGCATTTACCTGTATCGATAGTACTTATTACTTAACTTCATTCTTGCACCTTTACTGTGTTTATACTGTACATAATTGTATTATTACTGCTAATGCACTTCTGGTTAGATGCTAACTGCATTTCGTTGACTGTACTATGACATGTGCAACGACAATAAAGTTGAATCTAATCTAATGAACAAACCTTTGGTATTGTTGGACGGTTTTGAGGTTTTGTTGTGTCAAATCACTGGACCCAATCAGGAAAGTAATTCAGTGTCAAATTATTTTCAGTGTGAATGTTATAAACAACTCTTGTTCAACTAATGCGGACCCATTTTATTAATCCTAGGCTGTTCTTGATTAAAGTCTATTTGGTGACTTTTGAAAGAGCTAACGTACAAAGCCAAACCATTCACTGTGCTAAGCTAACGGTCAGCTGGTCTCTGAGGGTCTCAGCTCCATGCAGCACAGAGGAGGGAAGGGGATCCGTCTTCCTCTCCTTAATCTAGACCTCTGCCTGTCTTTGTAGCAATGAAGTTTTTCCTCACAAATTCAGTTTATAATCAGATGCATTAGCATCTTCTGTGATCGGACACTGTCCTCTTCGAGATCCCTTCCAATTACCTCTGCTAAGGCAGTTCTGTTGGTGCTGGTTGTCTGAAAAACTACCCGGACAAATATCATGGAAGAGCCCATTACATTCATTTAAACGGTATTTCAAAAACTTTTTTTTTTTTTAACCACATGGTTTTACCTGAATTATTCAAACTGTCTTTGTATTCATTGTCTTAATTTTATCTAAAATTTTAAATCATAAGGGAACACGCCAACTTTTTAAGGGAAATATGCTTATTGTCCAACTTCCTCGAGGTCAGACAAGACGATTAAAGAGGGGGAACTAGAGGAAGTCCCATCACGGAAGAAGCTAATCAAACTGATTAGAAGATGCGTTTTTGAGAGACAGAAAAAAAAGTTAGTTGCAACAAAGACAGCGAGTAAAAGAGAAGAGCCCATCAGCAGAGACGGCTTCAAGGCTGCAATTTCAATCCTGCTCAGGTCTCCTTGAGCAAGGCAATAAACCCCTCCATCAATAGCAGCTAAATGTCTCATATTTAATAGCTCTGTCTGGCAGCCTTGACATCCTTGATCTAGCTGGTAGGCGATAAAGCAGATGAGGCGTTTATGTTTGTATCCCCTTATAATGAAGGGATCATTCTTGTATTTGTGCAAGGCGGACAGATTTGGATCCTCGGACCCTCGGGTGAGGCTGGAAGAAGGAAAAAAAATCCAACAAATCCAGAACAAACAAGAGCAGGAAAGCACCGCTACAACGTGAGGGAATAAAGCAACACGACACAGCAGACATGACTGCCATTTCTTATTGCTTCAGCATACATCAATAAAGATTTATCTAATATTGAAGATGCTCCCTCACTCTCTCTTTTTTTTTTTTTTTTTTTTTTTGCCAGTATGGGATTTCTTATATTTTGGCTCAGCTCCTCACTAAGAGGAATTCTAGTGGTTTTCCCCTTCGCTCAGGAAGTCCAATGAAAACAGCTACAAACAAACAGAAATCCCAGAGAAGGGGAATTTGATAAAAACCCAAGGGGCAGGTTTTTCAGGGATTATCTTAGAGAGCATGACTGAAATCTGGATGTGGGATCTGTCTCTGAGGGATGAATCACACACCTCGGCTGGGTTTAGGAATTACGGCGATACGGTGTTGGAAACACTGGCTGTCTGATGAATAATAAGGAGGAGGCATGCTTACTGCAAACCTGTGATTTATTGCAACTCCGTGTCATCATTTGGCATTACATTTTCCAGTCATATACTGTAGTTGTCGGCGTGCTGAATAAATAATGTAGAATGTGAGCCTGCGATATTTTTTTATTTTCCCGTTAAGTAGATCTGGGTCAATATTATTAGATGTTGCAGTAGAAACAGTAGTAACACCTTCAGGTTTCCTCAATCTTTTTTGTTTCTGAATTGCATTCTCTTCACCTCCTCGAAGTTTAACCTTAATAGAAATGTTTATTGCATAAATGTCCAACAATTTTTGATGGGCAGAAAATGAGCACCTTAATAATTCAGCATTAACTGAGAAAAGTCAGACCCCTTTGAGAACATAATTCATGTGTAGACAAAGGAGACTAATCCATTTGATATACTTAATAGGATGTTTCATTCACTGAACCAGCTTTCAGGCCTTTCTATCTGCCGCCGTGCTCCTTCTTTTGTTTTCATCCGTACCTGGAAGTCATCTTTAATGGAATGTCTCATCATTAACCCAAAATGCTTTTGCTGTTAATACAAATGGAGGTGAATTTCACGGTGATTCGACTAAAAACATGTCACCTCCAGTGGGCTGACAGGCGTGTGACTTGGCCCTGTGACCTGCTCCCCTCCGCTGCACACTTTTGATGCTGTCTGCTCTGCTGTACCTCTGCTGGGTCGTATCATGTTGTGCACCGCCTCAAATCGATGTACTTGTGTATCCTTAGATCATCCACCATTGTCAGGACTATCCCGGATTCATAGAGGTCGTGAACCCTCTCCACCGGCGCCGGCATAACCTCTTTTTTTTTGTTTTGCATCACTTCCTTTCAAGGCCAAAAGGATGTCTGTCTGAGACACTGCTATCATTGTGCCTCTCTGCTCATTTGGCCGTGACGGATTGATGCACAAGGGTAAACAGGGCTACTACATCTTTTGGGTTACTCCAGAGGAGCGGTACTGTGTCTCAGCGGGACAGAGGAGGCGCCGTATGAGACCAAGATTGAGCATGGGGATATTAATGTCTATTGACTAGAGGTAATAGCTTTTGCTGAGCCTCAGCCTCGAGGTTGTTCCAATTTAGCCTGTCCCATAATAGCTCCCGGACATCCTTTCAGCAAATAAATAACATAAGGTGGGAAATAGAAGGCCTTGATATCTACTTACCACCATATATCTTTATATAAACATGTAATCAAGGCACCCCTTCACATCCATGCAGACACCGACTCCTTTTATCTCTACCTATTTTTGTCCCACGTTCACACATATGCAAGGTTTCCGTTCACAGCTCTGCACCACTCTTGGTTCCAGCCGTGTGAATTATCTATAACGTGGACCAGGAAATAGAGGAGCAAGCGGCCCGGCCAGGAACCCTGGGATAGTGGTGCTGCTCTTCCTGTCTCTTGTAGAGCCAGTGGAGCTGCAGACCTATTTACAGACAGGGAGTGTTGTCTCACACACACACACACACACACACACACAGCAGCCCCTCACTTCATTTTTCACCTACCGCTATGTGGTGAGTCAGTGTGTCTCAGTGGTTGGGGTGCTTCTCTGCCATTTGCATAAATATGGTTCTCTGTGGTGGAGAGGCAGAGTGCCTTTGATGGTAAGGGAGGGGGGGTAGGGTGTGGGTGGAGGGGGGAATTACGCACGTCTTACGCACGTCAACCTGTCTTCTGTCTTTGGCGTGCTTGTGCGCGTAACCCCCCCCCCCCCCCCCCCCATGTCTGTTCGCCTAATTATAATAGCTTTTATGTGAGAAAGAGAGGGGAAGAAAAAAGTTGAACCATCATGATCAGGGAGGATAGCTGCAACTGATACACTTGTAATAACAGCCCGCATAAGCTAGTAGCGCCTGCATGCGTCCACACTACAGGAGCTGGTAACACAGAACGGCTGGTTGCAATATGGAAGGGTGATGCACAAATAATCTGCATTAAAAATTTATAGAAAACAGACACATGCTGTCAGATTCGGGGCATCTTCAGCAGAGCTCAGTGCGGGATGCAGGATCAAAGGATTCGAGCAGCCGAACATCGTGGATAACACAGATGCTCCCCCCCCCCCCCCCCCCACCACCACCACCACCACAACCACACCACCCCCTCTTACAGGAGTAAGAATCGCCTCCTACCTTGCAGGAACCGCCGTCTCCCTCTCCGTCCAGTTTCCTATTTAGCTTCTCGGATGTTTAAGTCAGATGCGACGCTTGTAAAGGGGCATTCCGCCCTCTTTCGCTCGGTCCATCCCCCTCCTCTCTCTCTCGCTCTCTCTCTCTCTCTAAAAACCGAGAATGGAACCCCGCAACCGAGACCAAGATATATGATACCTTCCCTCTTTTCCCTCCCGGTCCCTGTGTTCTTCACTTAAATTTTTCTCCCCTCCTTGTGCATTTCCATCCTCTCTCTTTCACTATCCCCTCCCTCTTTCTCACTCACTCTCTCTCTCTCGGTTGCTCGCTCTCCTTTTTCCCTCCCTGTGCTCTGAATACTAATACTCTGTCTCTCCTCTCACTGCCTCTACAGTCCGGCCAGTGCTAAAGACATACTGATGTATGTGAGGTAGATGGATAGGCTGTGTGTGTGTGTGTGTGTGTGTGTGTGTGTGTGTGTGTGTGTGTGTGTGTGTGTGTTAGTCCACTTTCAGGGACACAAAAGTGTGTCCCTAATTAAAACACTGATTTTTGGGTCAGTGATTAAGGTTAATTTCCACAATTTAAAAAAAAAGTCTATAAACAAACGTGTGTGTGTGTGTGTGTGTGTGTGTGTGTGTGTGTGTGTGTGTGTGTGTGTGTGTGTGTGTGAAGCGTCGATAAGCTGGGGGGAGGGGGGGTGCCTGGTGATGAGGAGGGTAATGACCACTCTCTGCCCAGAGGGTACATGAATGGTTTAGAGGAGCCCAGGATCTTATTTGTTCTTATTAGAGCTGTGATTAGATAATAATACTCCTGCAGATGCCCCCAGAGATAAGGTGGCGTGGGTGGGGGGGCATGTGAAATGCTGCTTTTTTCTAATGGTGGCAACAACTGGAGGAGGTGGGGATGGGGGAGTGTGAGTAGGAGGTGTTGCTTAGACGTCAGGCAGTGGAGATGGAAAGGAGGGCCGATGTTCGGATGCGAGCCAAGAAAAAGGACACGGCTCCTGGCTTGTTTGTGTGCAGGTGATAATGTGTGTGTGTGTGTGTGTGTGTGTGTGTGTGTGTGTGTGTGTGTGTGTGTGTGTGTGTGTGTGTGTAAACCACGGCTAGCAGCAGAGGTATACAGGGGCCATGATCTAGTTAGAATGAGACACAGTCTTATTGGAGTTATGATTTGATTATGATATTCCTGCAGGCCTCGCATGAGTAGAGAGGAGGCACATAAAAATGTTCCTCTGTTTTATGGTAACATCAGTGGCGGGATAATGAGGACCCTCCATGCTTGCACAGGAATAGATTTAGACATTGCATGAAAGTGGTTGCACTTAAAATGGTGTCCCTCAGGGTACCCTTTGTGTTCCTTGACTTATTTCTAGAGGCGAGCCACACAGCAATTTTAGGAAAACTGTAATGCAATTATCATTTGATTTGTAGATCAGCCAGTGAGAAAAAGATAGCCCTCCCCAGAAAAAAAACAACCATGAATATCGTCAATGCGAGCACAGACAACAGCTTATATTGATGTTTAAATGGCACATGAGATGTAGTGGCGCTCGTATTTATGACCACTGGAGATAAACAAATCAGTCGACATCAATATATGGCGAAGAGGGGGGGACCGTGTGGTGGATGAGTCATATAAACACCAGACTTTATTACAGGAGATTGCTGTTTTGTTTTTTTGTTTTTTTTTCATTGCAAGATTTTAAAAAGTATGAACCCAATCCCCCACCCAAGGGACTTGCATATCCCAAACCAGACCGTAACCATAGTGTTTACACACCAATGTGATGAATATTCATTTGTAATGGCAGCGCAAGGATGCAGCATCAGTCTGCTGACAAAATTTGGCTGAGCAGTTTTTTTGTTTTTTTGTTTTTTTTTACAAGAGCACATGCAGGTCCCAGTGCATGCCACACCCGCCCCTGGGACCGTCAGAGAAGGCCGAGAGGGCAGGCAAGGTCATTAGAGCACTTCTCAACAAAAACAAAGTAATAGTGGACCGACTGCACACTACGGGGTCGCTTACAGCAACTACACGAGCCTAAACTGATAAAGTTAAAGTTACGGACTGTTAAGTTTGAGGGTCTACATCAGGGGTTTTAACAAAGAGCCACCTCAGAAAAACCTGACTGTCTAAGTCACCCTGTTATGAGCAAAATTCAAACTGCAGTAGTGTAACCTGCTCAAGGAAGCTCAGCTTTATTCTCTTTATTTTGTCGACCATTGTCAGCCATCGTGTGCAAAGGAGTAGCGCTCGACATTTACTGCATAACAAGATGTCAGACACAGACCTGATTATCAAGAACCGACAAATGATCTCAAAAGAAGAGATCTGATGGACTAAACTGCTCAGCCCATGCCTAAACTAAATATGACAGTGTCGGAACAGGTTTCTGCTTGAGACCTTTAGGTACAGTTATTTGGATGCTTGTATCATTTCAATATGTTGAAAGTGTAAAAAGGTAGTCTAAGAAACAAATCTAAATCTAATGATGTC
Source organism: Aulostomus chinensis (assembly GCF_037954235.1). Taxonomy (NCBI): domain Eukaryota; kingdom Metazoa; phylum Chordata; class Actinopteri; order Syngnathiformes; family Aulostomidae; genus Aulostomus; species Aulostomus chinensis. The sequence continues at coordinate 4,311,531 of NC_141337.1, forward strand.
ATTTCCCCTTGGCAGAGGTATTTACGGATGCATAGAACCTTGTACAGCATCAACCCCTTTACATCAACCTTTACACTTTGGCATTTGTCTTTTTCTGTCCTTTATTATTCATTTCATTTAAACCCCTCTCTTCCCATCTTAATTTTTTTTTCCATAATCAGATTATTTTCCACTTGAGCACTGACATTTCATTGTGAATCTGCTTGGAGAAAGCGGGAGGTGACCATGGTCATGTTGGCTTCTCTAGCATTCATCGTCCTCCGCTTATCCAGTTGGTCCGGGTCACGGGGGCAGCAGCCTCAGCAAGGAAGCCCCGACTGTCCTCACCCAAGCCACTTCCACCAGCTCTTCCAGGGGAATCCCGAGGTGCTCCCAGGCCAGCCAAGAGATATAATCCCTCCAGCGTGTTCTGGGTCGGCCCAATGCCTCCTCCCAGTCTGACTTGCCTGGAACACCTCCCGAGGGAGGCGTCCAGGGCGCATCCTCACCAGATGCCTGAACCACCTCAACTGACTCCTCTCGACATGGAGGAGCAGCGGCTCTACTCTGAGTCCCTCCTGAATGACTGAGCCTCTCACCCTGTCTCTAAGGGAGAGCCCAGCCACCCTGCGGAGGAAACTCATTTTGGCCGCTTGTATTGCGATCTTGTTCTTTCGGTCATTACCCAAAGCTCATGACCACAGGTGAGGGTTGGACCGTAGATTGACCGGTAAATCGAGAGCCTGGCCTTTTGGCTTAGCTCCTTCTTCACCACAACCAGTCGGTTTAGTGCCCACATCGCTGCAGACGCCGCCCCAATCCACCTGTCAATCTCCCGCTCCATCCTACCCTCACTTGTGAACAAGATCCCAAGATACTTAAACTCCTCCCCCCCGACCTGGAGTCAGCAGGCCACCCTTTTCCGGCTGAGGACTTGGAGGTGCTGACACTCATCCCAGCCGCTTCACATTCAGCTGCGAACTGTCCCAGGAAGAGCTGGAGGTCGTGGCCTGATGAAGCTAAGAGGACCACATCATCCGCAAAAAGCAGAGACCACATCCTCCTGCCACCAAACTCCATCCAGCTCTGCCGAGAAATTCTGTCCACAAAAGTTATGAACAGAACCGATGGCAAAGGGCAGCCTTGGTTGAGTCCAACCCTCACTGGGAACAAGTCCGACTTACTGCCGGCAATGTAAACCAGACTCTCACGCCTCCAGTAGAGAGACTGAATGGCCCTTTGTAAGGGGCCATCCACCCCATACTTGCGGAGTACCCCAACAGGGTGCTCCTGGGAACAAGGTCATAAGTGGACTGGTTAGGCAAACTCCCATGCCCCCTCCAGCACCCTAGCGAGGGTGAAGAGCTGATCCACGGTTCCACGGCTGGGACAAAAACCACATTGTTCCTCCTCGATCTGAGGTTCGACTATTGCCCTGACCCTCCTCTCCAGTACCCTGGTGTAGACCTCTCTGGGGAGGCTGAGGTGTGTGATCCCCTAATAGTTGGAACACACCCTCTGGTCCCCTTTCTCAAAGATGGGGACCACCACCCAAAAGCCACCGTCCACGCAATGTTGCTTCCCTGGCATATTTGCCAGAATTACTAGGGCAAGTTTGAGGTTATGTGTCGTATAGGAAAAATGCTTGTGACAAGTAGGAGGATATAGCCTTTTGTGCAGTGGCGAGGAAACTTAATTGGAATGTCAGCAGGATACTCAGCGATGTCCAGCTCTCTCACAAATCACATCTATCAACAAAATCTCATTGAATCTATCAGACAAAATAATTAGGGGGTGGTCTGTTGTCTAATGGGGATGTAATCCATTGGGCTAATGAGTTGAAAACGTGTGATCGCCTGCATCAGGTTTCCTGTCTGCTGGCGGCTGAGACACAGCCAACTTCGGTGGTTATATAAGGAAAGTCGTTCCTCTGCCCCTCAAGATGTTCGTTGCATATGGGCTTGCTGCCATAAGAAATTAACATGATGAACAGTGTGTACTTTTGAATCGTCTTCTCAGCGTGATGTATAGCTGAGTCTTCAAGGTCGTCATTGCTGTCTCCGGGCATGCTTTTTCCCATTCTCACACTCTCTGTCTCTGCAGATATTTGTCCTTCAGACTACAGATGTCGTATTATTGCACTGCAGAGAAATTAGGACATTTATGGTTAAAAACTGAATGCCTTAATCGCTTTAAGCCGAGGAAGTCCTCCTGCTGTGAGTTCTGTTGTCAGGATGGAGGCAGGCACCTTCATATTTAAAGACAGCACACTGATGAATTAATCATCCTCCCAGTCTGTGCTAAAACAACACCTAATGCACAGCTCAGAGAACATCTTGGCCTTATTATAACTTTTAGTATGGCAACTGTGCATGCAAAAATCATTCAGGATTTTTTGTTTTTTTTAAAGAAATACAACACTAAGTGAATCCAAATATTGTGCATTTTATCCTGCTAATGGAAAGCAAAGATAAAGATTTCTAGATTGGTCCAGAAGCCACATTTAAAAGTGGTCACACTAATGGAGCTCTCAGGTCTAATGTTCCTGCTGAGCATTCAGCCATCACTCCAAAGATTTTATCACACTAGAAAAAAAAGAAATTAAAAAAATCTTGGTCAATCTTTATATCGAGCAATCTACCAGATGGATAAAACATCTCAGAGGTACTTTTACTTAATGATTGATTACACTGACCACTTAATAATATCCCTGCCCCATTACTTTTAATAAAATTATAACTTATGACATATTTCCCTCACAAGTTAATCAGGAAATTATATTAAAGAAAACACATCCCACCTCTTACACCTCATGATGAAATGTTCGTCTTCCAACAGTCGTTCAACACACGTTTCTTGACACCTTCTACCCTTTCCTCGCAAATGTAAACACTGAATTCAACTTTGAAACCACATTCACAAATATCCAGACTCCTTTCATCAACCAGACATGCTGTCAGATTTTTACACGTATCAGAAAAAAAAAAATGAGAACACCCTGTTAAAGGTGCGTAGCTCCACAAAAAGAAGCTCATGGTTTACATAAATAAAAGTTCACATTTTTAAAAAATAAATGTGAAATATTTCAGAATTAAGTGGTTTGAACTCTGACTCTACAAAATTAAGTCCTGAAAAAACACATTGGGAACGTAATTTGGAGACTGGCTTCCGCGCTCACGGTTTTGAGACGTGGGTGGAAGGTTTCAAATGTGTCTCGCCTCAGTGTTGAGGCGTGGTGTCTAAGCTATGACAGCTAAGCTAGACTTATGTTTAACGCTTGCTTCCTGTGCTTAGCGTTTTATGATAAGAGTGCTTAGACTTCTACAGAAAGGGTCAATGAAATCTGCAAATTGTGTCTTCCAAAGGTGAGAATTGTTTATGATTTTTTTTCCCCAAACAATCTATTCATAAACTGGGTTTAAGGCATATTTGGCTCAGAAAATGAGCTTTAATGTTTTAGCAATTCAGAAATCCAGCAAACATGTTGTACATCCCATCTATTCAACAGATTTACACCTCATGATGTAATGTTATCTTCCCTGTCATCATTCTGGAAACAGTAATAGTAATCGAAGGATGCAGGATGGAAAAATAGCTGTGTTTGGAACCCTGCAGCGAGCGATGATTGACTGATAAATGAGAGTAAACAGTGACCTCTGTTAACTGTCACAGCAGAGCACAGAGAAAGGCTGAGACGCCCAACAGAAGAGGACAGGGACCCATAGAGAGGAGACGGAACAACGGAGAGGAGAAGAGAGGAGAGTTAAACAAACAGGATTAAGAGAGGAAAGTAAAAGCTTGGCCAGCGGCAGCAGTCCCTGTCAGACCACAGACGTCGTTTCCTTTACGACATGCGCTGGCATGACATTATCTGGCTTATGTGGGGCAAATTATCCACTCCTGCAAGTGCACACGTAACTCACTGAGACAATTGCTATCACACATGCATGATATACAACAGCTGAAGTACATACATACATTTGAAGACGCAGGGAAGGAAAGTGATGCCGCGGGGGGAAGAGCCTGCAGAAAGACAGGAGCAGGAGAGTGAGTAAGACTAAGGTCATGTAGTTGGGCAAAATGTGTCGCAGTCCAAGTTTTAATGTAATGTGTTTATGAATACACATTAGAGCAGCTGCGCCTTGGGATGTAGAGCAGGTCAGCCAGATTTTTTTTTTATTTATTTTTTTTTATTACAGCCCTCAGTCTTCAAACGACCTGCAGGCAAGACTTAATCAAGACTCCCTGATCTCTGGAACCAGTTTTAAACTGCAATTAACAGTTAAAGCTACAGTCCATCATATTTTCATACAAATGAACATTCCTGACATTCAAGCTGTCGCCAAATAAATCCACTCAATGCTCAGGAAGCTCATTGCAGCCGAGTAAATCTCTGCATTTCACAAACCAGGTGGCAACATCCCTGCCCTGCCGGGAGCAGGCATATTTCACAGCAGAGCTGGCTACTTTCAGTTAGCGTTTCGCTAACTTGATTGTGGATGAATGATTTAACTGTGGTCCTCTTGTCTTACTTCTCAACTGCGTGGGACTAAATTCCCATGAAGAAAGAAGTTATTTCGTGGGAGTTGCATGACGTGACCTGGAGCAATTTATCCACCGTTATTGTGCCTGGAACAATAACAACCGAGTGGACGACAGCCAGGATGACTACCTCCAGCTAGCTTTTCCCAACTTGAACGTGGATAAAGAACTCAATCACCGACCTCTTACAACTCAACAAACGTTATCACAACAAATGGATCATATCTTGACAGTGATGCGAGTCGTTTTGCAGAGATTGTGTGACATTCTTTACAATCATCCACATTTTTATAGCTGAAGCATTAACGTTGGAGTAGCCGCGAGGGGAACATTAATCACTATACGTTAAAGAATTGACTCTTCAGGCCTTTTTGTCTGTTTGTGTTATCTGCAACAAGTCCTCCCATCCATACGGCTACAGAAATGTTTCGACCCCCTGAAATAGCACGATTAGATTTAAACCCAAAACACAAAAGGGTCACGTTCAAGTCCCCCTTATGCAAGGCACTGAAACTCTAACCACTTCTAAGTTCTTTGGCCATCGTTATTTGAACACGAATGAATGAGTGGATGTGTGGGAAAGTGCTTTGAATGGTCACAAATTGTGACTTTATTAATGTAACGAAAAGAAAAATAGCACTGAAAGAATCATTCAGGGCCGGTGGTTCCTACAGGCTTTCTTCGAATAATTAATCACATTGACACACCAGAAGCACGCTCAAAGAGCACAGACTTCCGCCAAGGTTCAGGCAATATTTCCTGAAATATTGATAAAAATGTCTGGAGATGTTTTTATTTTTATGAATATTAATATATCTGGACCCAATGTTTGATTGACATTTTTTTTAGCACACTATGTTATAAATGATGCCGACTCACCGCTCAAATATTCCATGAAGAAACAAAACAGACACAAATAGAAGTCAGAAGACAGAAGTGTTAGTCAAGTGTTCTGCAGACACCAACAGAAGGGAATCGACAGCGATGCTCCACCTGCAGTGAGAGCCGATGCTAACTGCTTAGTCCAGTTTTAAGGATTCAGCAAACTCTTGAACTCCAGCTCGTGTCTTACAAATTATGCGTGTAATTAACTCAATTTTAACGTTACGAGAGACACAAGACTGCTGAGAGGTTAGTGCCTGTGTTCTAAAGGAGTCCATTTTATTTCTGAACCCATGCAGTGTTAAATGTGGGTGGGTTTTTTTTTTTGTCTGCAGGCGCACTCGTGATTCCTTGCATTAATTTGGGAAGAAAAAAAAAAAAACTCCCCCGGGAACATATTTGAGTGGACCCCTCGTGGGTTTGGACTGAGTCCTGAATGTCTACAATGCTAATTGCTTTACCATCATTGTCATGGGTTTAATGACCAATCCAAATCGACTTAAAGACGACCAATTACCACGGCTGGTTTGAGAGATTTCCATTCTCCTCTGCTGAATTACTTGGGTCCTGCGTCCCTCTTGGCAAGGCAAGACAGAAGAGACGGACACAGACATCATTTTTTAAGGTGTCTCTGTCCGTCTTCTCTGTCTTGTCTGGCCAAAGGCGACAGACTTTCGAAGTTTAACTGTCTCAGCACGACCAATAAAATAAATTCCTGCGGCAAACCAAGAGAAAGGGTGCTGTCCAACAAAGATTTAAAAGCAAATTAGTTAACAACCTTTTTTTTGCTAATGGCCAAGCATCACTCGACCCTAAAGGTCAAGAAACACAAGCCGTCAGATGACCGTCCAGGCTGTAAAGCAGCAGCCAAATGAGATACGTGGTTGTGTTTGTGTCACAGAAGCTATGGCAGTGCCTTCATACAGTAAACAACACAATTAATTACCATAGCAACCATGGCCCAGGCAGACCCCAGAGATCTGTGTGTCACGCAGCAGGGTCTCCCCAGTGAGTCTTTATCAAGGTAAACCATGAGTGTCCTGTGAGCCAGTGACACAATGTGGGTAGACTGTTGTCATGGAAACTGTTCTACGTCGATAATAAGGAGATTGTTTATTCTCGGCAAGCCGCCAGTATTATTAGATGTTAAAACAGGGTTATGTGTTGGTTCTGAAAAATGTTATTTTTGACACAGACTCATTTGGATGGCTCACTATGATATTTGGCTGGTTATAAGTTGTATAGTCGTCCAAGAACCAGAGAAGTTTGTCCTGGTTCAAAGTTGGCATCCGGGCGGGTTGGCGCCAGCCGCAGGAGTCACGCAACAGACGGCGTTTCTGAACCTGACCCAAGTGTTTTACCTTCTTAATCCAGATCTTAACTGCAAAGACACATCGTTGAACATTATTCTGAATTTCATAGCAGGAAAATGCTGTCAATGAATAATGAAAAAGTTTTCTACACTACAAAACAACACTGACTACTGCCCAGAGGCTCCATGGAACAGCCACACACACACACGCACACACACACACACACACGCACACACACACACATGCACACTCATCAACAAAGGTTCAAGGACCCTCTCATCACTGTTTGCAGCTTCTAATGAAAGAACCAGGGGCTTAAGGTTCACCTTGACTTCTACTTTGGACTTGTATGTCTTCTAGAACTGTAAGAACCACGGTCATCCTGTTTTTGACAACACAAACTCACCTCCTCACACTGCTGCACGGCGTCAGGCGGATGGATACCAGTGTGAGCACCTGGTTCCTCAACCCCTCAGTCTTTATGAATCCCACTCCGACACCCCAGCCTGGAGAAAAGTCATGAGCCAGCTGAATACTTGAGCGCAGTTTGGCTGTGGGAGTCGGCTGCACCCTCCCTCCATCGACTCCTCGTCCTTCAGAAGCTTCACGTGGAGGGTTCGCCTTATTAAGAGCCGTCCCGAAGTAATTAGAGGGACTGAAACAGCCGGAAGTCCAACGAGACTAAACAGTTCGTGCCAGCCCTGCATGTTCAGAAGGAAAACTAATTAATAAAATAATTCATCAAATGTGTCAAAGGTTCAAAACTTTCCTGAATATGGACACAGATAAACAGATATGATGGCCATAACTAACACTTCTGAAAGCATGTTGGATCAAATATTTGTATTTATTTATTTATCTATTTATTTTTAGTCTAGTTATGAGTTACTGTTTCAAAGGGACCACTGAAACCATTATACCGAAATTGCCTCGGAGCCCAGTGCGATTCCCAAAGGCTCCAACTGAAACATTTCATGAATGGACAAAGTCTGAAATGTTACTCAGTGGCAGACAAAATGTTGCCGTTCTGTTAGAAAAGAGGTGATGGCATTTGATAATAAACAAAGAAGAAGTTTAAGCCCGATAAAACAATATTTCTCTCTACAGTCGATTCCCTGAACTTCGGCTTAATCTGAATATATAAATTAGTCATTGGACAAATTTAAAGTTTAAAACTGGAAAACTTTGCATTAATTTCCGTCACGTCGTTCACTCTGACTCACTCACTCTGTATCGGCATCTCGTGTCTGATGTAATTAAGCATCTTCTGTGTGTGTTTGCACTTTCTTTCTGAAAGTCTTTTCTGATCACTCTCAACCTCATCATGATCACTTGTTACCATGACAACCCTCTCTCATAGGACCAATCACCCACCTCGTTCTTTCTTTTTCTCTTCCGCCAGCTTTCTCTCTCTCTCTCTCTCTCTCTCTCTTTCTTCTGTTGCTCTTCATTTTCTTTGTCGTGACTCCTCATCACCCATTTTACTTCTACACATCAGAGTGTTCCACTTTTTCTTCATTTCTTCCTATCGTCCATATTTTCCTCTTACTGAGTACGTTCAGTGGAGGAAGGCGAAGTTGTTACTTCTCCCCGGAGCATCCAAGCATGGACGAACCACTGAGCTGACTGGGCAGGGGCCCGGGGGCCTCTGACCTCAGAGGGCCTCTGAAGCATCTGCCTCTTTTCTTTAAAAAAAAAAAACAACAACAAAAAAACCAAAACTAAGATTCTAGATAACTTCTAACCTTTCTGTGAATGGAATGAAACAACAAATCATTTTGGGGGGGCGTTTTTGGCCCAAAAAATCTACATACAGAGTCCCCAAACACTGACGGGACAGTTTGGTCAACAACGACAGCGAAACCCAGCCTCACCCGAAAGGCAGCAGCCTTCTCTCCACCCCCTCAACCCCCTGGGTTGAGCTTCTGAGAGATGAACCCGGCGCCATCAATCAACGCGAATCGGTTTAGTGTTCAGTTTGTGCAGATTTTCGTGCCCCAGGCTCTCGGGTACACATTCATCCAGCGTTCACGAAGACAGAAGACAGAGAACGTGACTGAGACTGTGGGGAAGGCAGAGAGGGGCGTTACTGAACAGGCCAAAGAAACTGGTACACTGCTTTTAATGACCCTGAGTACAAACATCCCCCTGGACGCGATGGTGACCTGACTTGGGGTCAAAGGTGAAGGTGATTGGCACATTTTACAGATTTATCTTTTTAAAGTAAAGCAGAATGTAACTTGTTTGGAAGGAGCTGCGGATTTTTTTTTTTTTTTTCCTTCGGTGTGAGACTTCTAATTTCCATGTTTGGGTTACGCGTCATGCAACACCTGGCCTGAAGTTGAGAATGTTTTTTTTAACGTAGCTGTCATTGAAGAACAAGAAAAGTAATTTGAAAATGACTTAAAGAGAGGATAACTTCAATATTACAGCTCCTGTAAATTGCAGCTCGGCCCTTTTTTCCATGTCGGTGCTTTGGTAGAAGAACTCACTGTGTGTTTTGTCTGCGCTCCTACTTTTTTCATCATGGCCACTTGAAATGCTCTTTGAGAAGAAAAAAAAAAAAAAAGAAGAAAAAAAAAAGTGAGCAGAGCGCCCTGGAGGGGTTTTCCAACCCCTCTGCCCTTCGCCTGGAGCAGTTTGGACAGGCCCCATGTGGAGGCTGTGTTAAGGTCAGGAACCAAAATGTCTTCGGGTGAAACCCAGAGGCAGGAACTCGTGGGTGAGGTTTAAGAGGATTCTCGCACAGGCGGCTGCGTCTGAGTGCACGGAGCTGTGACCACGCCACACTTGCAATATTTTGGGATGGGGTATGAATATCATGTTTTGGGACACATGTGATTGCAGGCTTTCTGCATGACATCGTTATCCCGTCGTGAAGAGATGGTGGACCAGCAGGACAACACGAGCAGCCTTGTGCTCGTGACAAAAAAGTGCTCTGACAGGACTCGTGACTTCCTATTTCTTTGCAGAGAAAAACCAACATGTGAATTTTATTCCCTGCGACATTCTCTCTACTGTGAGTCAGGGAGGACTAAATGAGGTGAAGTGACCTGAAAAAGAGACGAGAAGGTGTCGTGATAGCACGTGAAATGACTTGCGAAATTGGTGTGTTATTCACTTTTGGTGACACCAGGCTCTTCCTGGCTTGGCTTGGAGTGTTCTTGGGCGGCGTGATCTGTTTTTACGCTGTTATTATTTTTTTTTATTTTTTATTTTTTGGCCCACCGTGGTTCTGTGCAATGGGTATTGCATTGTTGAATTTCATGTGTCCAAGTTGGCCGTTTACAACAGGAACATTTGGTGAGGAAGCAAGGAGTTCCTGTGCTCCTAAAACTTTTGGAGCAGACAACCAGACTGGAGCATAAATCAGCAGGACGAAGTCGTTTGATATGAACTATCAGGACACATTCTGGGACACGTGACTTCCCCAACACTGATATGTAGTTAGCATGTGCTCACTAGCGCCACTTAGCAGATGCAGGAAGTCATCTTTGCAACACCGGCAATTTCAAATTGTAAGTTCCTTTGCAATTCCGACCCGAGCGCTGAAGGGCTGGGGCCAAAAGGTCATCTGGGTGGAGGTGTGAGCTCCCTGACTGCTTTCTGCTTTTATTCTTTGTATCACCATGTTTGACTCTTTTTTTTTTTCAACTAAATTCTTATATGTTAGTGTCCATCCTTTTGATTTATTTTTGTCTTTCAAACTTCTAAATTGTATTACAGAAGTTACTTCATTTATTTGATTGATTGGTTGCGTTGACCTTCTGGAACTCAGCACGCTCTCTGCATGCCTCTCCCTCTCCCTCTCAGTCTGGACGACGTATATTTCTGTCTCATTTCTGAATATTTGGAGGTTGCAAACATCGATACGTTGGGTGGGAGAAGAGGGTCTGACTCATCACATAGGCTACAAAGTAGATTTCGCCGCTATTTTGAGCTATGCACCTCTTTTTTCTCCCTCCTCCATCTGTCTCACTCATGTGTTTACTGATCTGTGATTCCTCATGTTACATCTCCAGCACTGGTAATGCCTCATCCCATCCTGTCTCATGGGATTGCGGCAGCCAGAGCCAGCAGACTAATCCCATCCTTTAGATGTAATGTAAATAATTTTCATGGCCCATCACATGGATTGTGTGTGGGCACGAGTGGATGTGTGTGTGTGTGTGTGTGTGTACGTTAGCGAGTAATGTACATTCCAGCTGAACACTCTTTCTAGTGTTTCTCCAACATCCTCCCCTTCTACGCGTTTTCTTTGGTCTACGCGTTATATTTCATGTCACTCCAACTAAACTGCTCCGCTGTTGAGATGTCCACTTTAAAGCTCGATGCACTCCTTGTGTATGGACTTGGCCGCTGTGCCAGCAAAGCACTCTGCCTTGAGAGAGGAATTAAACCCATGAGGTTTTTCTAAGATAGATTAAACAGGGGGTGGGGGGGGTGGGGGGCTGAGGAGGCTGGGCTCCAGGGAGGGGCACTACCCAAATATAGAGAGCCTGCCAAATGCCAACAGGGAGTGGGCAAGTTGGATGGCCTTTCTGATGTGTCTGTGCATGCGGGTGGGTGTTTGCATGCATTATTGGGATTTGTAGGATGTGTGTAGAACAGTAAAAATGGCCGCAACTCTGTGTGTGTGTGTTTTATAGGGGTGCAGATGAGAGTGGCAGAGGATGATTCAGGGGCCTTCACTTGTGCTGAAAGCAAGGAGAAAAAAAAAGAGGAATGACTGTGTGAGTTTCAAGGTTGTTTTAAGCTGAACACGTGAGAACGTGAGACTGTGTGTTGACTTGCAGTGGACTTACTCATCCGTGCCTTTCAGATGTCTTCCAGTTTGGAGTGAGTGAAGCAACAAACTGATAAATGAAGCGATAAACATAGGTAAGTGATTCGCAGAGAGAGCAGGGGAAGCAGGGACCGGGATGACTTGGAATGGGAATTGCAAACACGCAGCACAGGGGAGAGTAAGAGTTGGAGGAAGGTTTTTGTTACGTCTCAGATGTTTGGTTACTCAAGCTAATGAGCAGCAATTAGACAACAGCCAATTAACTCTGGCCATCAGACTGAGACCGGGGGAAATGGAAAGAGGAGGAGCGAGGAAGAGAGAGAAAGAGAGAGAGAGAGAGAGTTGGGGAAGAGGAGGGGGTGGATGGGTAAATGACCTGGGAATCACAAGTGCTGCTCTCTGACGGAGATGTTCATGTGTGCATTTGCATGCAAATGAGTTTTGTGTGTGTGTGTGTGTGTGTGTGTGTGTGTGTGTGTGTGTGTGTGTGTGTGCGTGTGTGTGTTCCAGCAGGGGGAGCTGTGTAGGCACATGTCAGTGTAGATGCTCTACATGACCATCTGGCTCTGGCTGTCAGACTGGATGCTGAACTTCAAGTTAACTCTTTCCCTGCCGGCGTCTCTGTCGTACCATTATAGGAACTGGTGTCAAACTATTTCACTTCCCTTTCTCCCAGTTGACTCCCAGTTCTGTGGTAATTTCATTCATTATAACCAGTTTACTGATCACCTGTGTGTCACGTGACCTCGAGATGTCAAATCAGAATCAGATATGAGTCCTCACTGGAATATTCAAATTTACTACCTCTAAAATTATAGATGAGATTTTTGATAAGTTTTTATTGTTTTTCAACATTTTCTTTTGTAAGTCCTCCCCTGCCTTCTCTGACTCGTTTACATGGTGAGTTTTGACCCGGTTCTGACCCAGGGACCATTATCCTGCACTATTTCAACTTTTATCACATCAGGTATGTTTGCATGAATCTGACTATTCACAGACACTAAATAATTCCCTCAGCGGAAATTTCTTAAGAAAATAGTTCGTCTCACAGTAGGACTCTCCTGGGACCCCCAGGACCTGAAGAAGTTGAGAAAAGTGAGCTTCAGCTGCGTCCTGTATTTTGCTGAGGACCCCCTGGAAGCCCCCTGCAGGTCCCTGGACCCCAGTGTTAGATTGATAAAAGATGCCAGGCTGGTTTCACTTGACATTCATAGGTAAACATGTGGGTGCCCGGCATCATTCGTCCTGAGTGGCTAACTGAGCTGTTCAGCAGCTTGATGGAGGCGCTGGGCGGCTCCCCGTCTTCTCGGTGCGCGCAGCAGATTGTTCTGCTTCAGGCTGTGGAAGGAAGAAAGTAAATGGTTAATTTCTCATTCTGACTGCTGATGCAGAGTTCCAGCTGAACCCCTTAGAGAGTCTCCCTCACGCTCGTACACACACGCACACACACACGCACACACACACACACACACCTACAAATACATGCTGGAGTGTGGTGCTAGCCACTCTTCTGAGTAGCCTGCTGCCCTCTCTTTAATTAGGCTAATTGGAATGCGAGAATAACCATTTTCCTGATTGCTCACTATTTGGGGCGGTTTGAAATGAAAAAGCATGCTTACACACACACACACACACACACACACACACACACCCAGAGGCTAAAGTCGGTGGTCCTTCCTCTCTCCTTGCATGAACCTGTGTTGTGGAGTGAGGTTGGCCCCTGTAAGCTGAGGGTCTTCTTGTCTCTGTAGGACTCAGCAAACCATTTCTGCAGCAAACAAAAGTTTCTAATACTTAAACGCACTGTTCAGCAGGATAATGGGTGACATTAATGCACATTACAATGTCCTCAACAGCGGCTCCTCAGTCCATTTTAGCCACTTGTGAGCAACTTTACTGACATGTTCTAATTGTCGTAGAGCAGAATGTACCTTCAGCTTGTGTGCAGTACAGACCCGTATTTCAGGGATACAACAAAAACCCACAAAAATGCCTGTTGCCTCTGAAACAAGTCTTCAACTTCCCTCCAGGTTTAAGGACTTCTGCCTGCACCCCTTTATGGAGTCCCGCCTGGCCCTGGCTGGGGTTTACTTGGCTGAAGTCTGCCTGCTTGCTGGCTCTCCTGGTCACAGGCTCGCCTTCACCCCCTCAGCCGATGGTCGTAGCGCAGTTTAAACAAGGGAGTCTAGTGGGATTTTTCCAGACATCCTTGAGACAAATTGGAGATGGTTTGTGCTCTTGGTGTGTCTAAAGCTTGGATGTTTTGTTTTGTTTTTTCCCTTGTGCTCCTGGCCACTCTGTAAAGCCCTGAGCTGGCCCTCTCTCGCCCCTCAGCTGTGACAGGAGGCTCCCCAGGGTGGCCTGTGTTTATGGAGAGGCTTGAGAAGGAGGCAAAAAGAGAGATGCCAAAGTACATCTGGAACAAGGAGCTGGGGATTATGTGTGTGTGTGTGTGTGTGTGTGTGTGTGTGTGTGTGTGTGTGTGTGTGTGTGTGTGTGTGTGTGAGACAGCCTGAGAAAATGCTCATATGTTGTGTGTCTAAATGACAAGGAGGTGAGTCATTCCCCCAGCTCAGTCACACACACACAGACAAACACACACACACACACACACACACACACACACACACACACACACACACACACACACACCCAAGCATGCACACACACTCCCAACCGGACTACATGGGGGCAGATCAGAGGCTCATCATTAGCTTGGCCGAAGCAGCTGCAGCAGGACCAGTCGCCGCGTGATGTTACTTCAAACATTCATCATATGTGCACATTCTACACACGCAGAGAGATTTGCCTTCGAGGAGCTGCACGACTTCCTCATTAACTTCTGGAAATATAATGACTCATTGAACCAAGTTCTGTGGCTCTGTTAATTATGGCCCTGCTTCACCAGCGCTCTCCATGGCAACCTAAAGTTCTGCCTGTCACCGCAAGAGAGAGATGAGAGAATGAAGACATTTTCCCATCTCTGCTGCCACCCCCAGCGTGCAGACGGGGTGGGGTGGGGGGCTGCCGAGCTGCTGATCTTCTAGCGCCCTCTGCTGGGTGACTTCAAGCTGGCTACCCTCTCCACTCGACAAGAAAGCCATTAAGAGTTCACCCGCCGATGACTTAGCAGCATCAGTAGTCATTTGTTGGTGAACAATTACAAAGTGTTAATAAGCCTACACGGAGGGCGGGAGACTACATGTTGACCTCACCGCTGATGGAACATTTGTGTTTGAGAGCTTAGTGCTATCAAATTGAATATTATGTGGCTATTAGTGTGCAAATGAGCAGTTTACAAGTGTAATTGTACTGACGAACAAGTATCTGTTGATGTGTTTGTACTACACCCACAGTTTGACACCAGCCGGCTGATGAATGTGGATGACTGGAATTCAAAATGATCTACGCTGTGGGTGAAAGTCAGAATGAATGCGAGTGAAGAACGTTAAAAGAAGTTTGGGGTTTGGAGCAAATTCTTCTTCTTCTTCTTCTTCTTTTATTCCACTCGAACGCTCTCATCGCTCCCTTGTAAGATGACTAAAAACACCTTTTCATCTCCCGCTGAGGCTGAGAACTCACGACAAGATAATTTGGATGATTTGGAGTCTCATACATCACTCCTCACTATCGAGGGTGTCTTCTCACATCAGATTATCTGATAATCAGATGATCTGCCCAGTGATCCTGTAAAGTGAGGTTTAATTTTCCTGACTCGCCCAAAACTGAGTCGTGGATATCAAACACGTTTGATATCCACGACTCCTGCAGCGTGACATTAGCAGCGCGTAGAGCTGCGCAGGAAGGAGCCCTGGTTCCTGGAAATTAATCAGTACCGTTGAATGTTGGGTTTCTTTGTCATGAAGCCACAGAGTTCTGTGCCTCACATAAACTTAAGACATTGTAAAGTCCTGCTGCATGGCCTAAAACAAGCACAGCGCTCGTTCTGAAGTGTCTGTACCTCTTAAGAACAGCGGTTCCTGGCAGGTTGCTAAGCAAGACTACAAAAATGTCAAAAAAAGAAGCTAGTTTTAGTGATGGACTTATTTTGACAGTATGACATTCGTGTGTCGTGTACTTGTGCTTTGAAAATCCTGAAAGGACTCATTTGCTGATATCCCTCTGAACAAAAATGTATAAATTTCGACGGGGAATTTTGGCTGAAATCCTCTGTTTTGGCTCTCTTCCACCTCAGCTTCCAAATTTTTTGTTTTTAGATCCGCAGCTGTGTTTAGATTTTGTGAAGGCGGGATGTTCTAGTTCACGGTTACTGGGTAGCGCCCGACGCATATGAGCAGGATTGTTTACAAATGTCTCAGATGTTCTGGGTCAGCTGACTCAACCTCCTCTCACGGCGAACCTCGTACGTCTGTGGCGGGCGTCCAGTAAAGTGGTCCAGCGTCAGCCGTCTCTGAGTCTCCAGTGCGTCTCTTGTGTCCGACCACTTCCTTCATCTCACAAAATTCCTCCACAAACTCCATAATCTTGTCACAGAGATTATTATCAGCAATGATCTAAAATTCCCATGTTAAAAAAAAATCCCACAATTCCTTAGCCATCGGTCTAGGGAATCCATAGCGATGCTAACTTCCAGGTTTCTTTCCCCACCTTTTTCTTCTTTTTCTGTTCAAAACATTTCCAAAAAAAAAAAAAAAGGGAGCAGCTTGTTCACTGCGACTGCCGGTCCCTCAGCGCGCCACTCACAGAAAGTCAAACACGGAGGCTGAACGCCAAGTGTGTGGTCCTGTGTCAATTTTGAGATTAAACAATGGAACACGTTTAAATCTGCCCTTACGCCGGCCGCCTGCCGTGTTTTTAAAACCAGAAAACCTTCTGTACAACAGGCGTAGCGTGATGAAGGAAGCCATCGATCACTATGCACATCGGACCCCGGCGCCATCAATTGCAAGCGCCTGTGATTGGTCCACGCGGCTGGCAGCTGGAACAGACACTTTATTTGTTTTCCCGTCGTGTGTTTGTTTGCATTAACTTTACAATAATGAGAGTTTGGCTGAAGGACGGCTCCTTCCTGAAAGTCCAAGGCCCCCCCCCCCTCCCCCAAACAAAGAAATAGCCTTTGAACATGAGAGTGATCTCTCAGATTTTATGGTAATAACCTTTTTCTTTAAGGGGTTTGGTGGACTGGAGCCAAGACGTAATACAGTCCGCACTGTATCAGAGTTGGCAGAACACTTCGCTGCAGAGAACAAGCTCTCAGGTCATGGACTCGCTTTGTCGACCCCCATAAATGGACTCTTTCGCTTGCTGGAAACGAGATGAGGGATGACTCGTGACAAAGTGACTTCTCCCCCACTTGTCACTTGACGACTGCCTGTGGCCTATGTGCTCTCGAGAAAGTGCGTTTTTAGGTGTCAAGAGGGGTTTACTCATTGGTAAACCTCTTCTTGATGGATTGTCCTGGGTAGAATGGCCTGTGTGCCGGAGCTATCAGTCACCGCTGTGCGCTACAGTGAAGCACCAGGGACAAAGGACACACAGACTCTTTGTTTCATTGAGCAGACGAACCGAGCGGGTGTGCATGACAACTTAGCACTCGACTTAATTTGTTCTCACTTTGATGCAGCTTGCTTTTTGCTTTTTGAAATCTTACACTCAGATGTAGCTTACAACTTGTTACTTTGCAAGTTACCGATTTGATTTACATACAAATCAACATCCATGAACACTGGAGCCAAAACAGGTTGACACACAATGCTGGTGACGCCGATCACCAGCGGATCAATCTCTCCCTCTCTCTTTATTTCACGGTTAACTGCGCTTCGAAATGTTCTGCGCGGTAGATCCATCCGGCCCAGTAACGGCTGGAGTGCCAGCGGTTCTAAGTGATCAACAAAGGGAAACAGTTATTCCACTCTGGGTCAGTCCAAGACTGAGTGAGCACCGTCCATGTCAAGGTCAGAAGTGCTTGCTCTTGTCAAAATACAGAGCTTCCCTATTACGACGAACCAGATCCTTCACACGGAGTGTCACTGGAGGACGTTCCTCACTAAAAGGTCTGGGACACCCTTGCCGTTCCACCCAAGAAAACAGGAAGAAGACGTGTTTGGCCAGATTATCTTTTTGGCAAAAACATGTCTTGGCGCTTGGCTCTTGGTTTGCTGAGGGCTCCAGTCTTCCCGATCGCCGTCGCAACAACAGTGAGAGGCACGACAACGGAACTTGAATTCCATGAAGTTTGCGCCCTCTCTCAAGTGTCTCTGTGCCAAGCGGCAGCGGCGTAGACGGGGTCGGCTCCGATGAACACTCGCTGATGCAGGATGGTGGACCCTTGGCGACTGACTAGCCAGCTGGCCTGTTTCCTGTCGCTAACAGCTGCTCTCTGATTGGTGGACAGGGCTGAGTGTCACCCCTGCACCTGCAGGACATTCAAACTTCAAGGAAGAAAATGCAGTGTGTGCCTCGAAAGGTCTTTGGACTGCGGCAACAAAACGATGCTCCGCAGTCGATGGGAGCTTTCACAGGTGACCTTTGGGACACACGCTTGACGAGGGCATTTACAGCCTGATGAATAGGGGGAACACAAAAGCACATTAAGATAATTGTTGTTTCAAGGGTGAAGGGACCTGCTGCAGACGGAGGAGAGGTCATCTCATCAGCTGCACTCACTGCCCTGATCTGAAGTCAGTACATGGCAGCAACAACATCTGTACAAAAGGCAGTAGGATGTAAAACATAACCAGAAAGTTTATCTTTGTTGAAATATTCTCCATAACATCGACTCTCGGAATAACAATCAGAGCCCGTCAGTTTCTAAAACAAGCGCTTTTGGAGGACAGATGCTGACAAATGTCCCATGACGTCAATTTCACACTTGCTGGTTAGCGCTCTTGCACAAGATTGAACTGTTTCCAGTCATTTTGGTTTTTATCAAACTTTCAGACTCCCAAAATAGGCCCAAGGTTTACAAAAAAAATAAATAAAAATCTAATTTATCTTCTAGAGAAATGAGGGGAAGCAACACGACGGAGCTGATTGTTAGGCGACATCTGCAGTGAGGAAATAAACCTCAGAATCGGAAAAAAAAAAAAAAGGTTTCTGGAGTGGAAGCTTCTAGGAAAAAAAAAAAAAAAAGCACCTTGGAATTCAGAGGAGGAATCACTGTCAAAAAGGGAACAGATAATAGTTTTGTACCATTCTAGCTTTTCCTAATTGGATTGCGCTGAAGGGACTTAAGGCCCCGAGTCAGGTTGGTATTCGTAAAAACACATCTTTGTGGTGGAAAATGGGCTTCAAAAAGATCATTACCTCAACTGGCATCACCTGCCCCCCCCCCCCCTTCTGTCTTTATTTGTAAATTCAAAGAAAGGCGGGTGAGGGGGAGATGTGGGCGGAGCTCAGCTGTCAACCATACAGTAGATGTATCACACGGATTTAGGTGGTGATGTCCCCTTGACCGCGAACGCTCTTCCATTCCCTGAACCTGCCTCGCGCTTCGCCAACTTCTTAAGCTTAAAGGATTCAACTCAGAACGTAGAACAACTCCCCAACCCTGCAGGGAATCGTTGCTCAGCGGTTCCCCATCTTTCGAGTTCTTTCCCCGTCGAGTCAGAGGTGAAGTCGTGTCAGCTGAGATAGTCCTCGTGATTACGGACGCGTTCGTGTCTGCATGAAAACTCATCAGGTGAGGAAATTCCTTCCAGAGTGACATCACCATCTCCAGCATGGAAACAGAAATTCCTCCGGCCCGCCAGCGTTTGCTGTCAGAGTGTGAGGATTGGAACAACACACCAGGATTCATCGCCGCACTCCTCGCTCGCAAACGCGAGGCCTTTTCTTTGGCTGACGGCCATACGTTGATGTCGGGCCACGCGTGACTCCATAAAGAGCAACGTTTGACCTGAACGCATCGCTCTTGACACAAGCACAAGCCGCACAAGTGACTGTGAGTGTTTACGTGTGCCTTTGACAGCCCTGCACATGAAATAACAGCCACGGGCCGGACTCTGGGAGGATGATGGCACGATGACTCACAAGCTACCACGCTCACACACACAAACGCTCTCAAACACACACATTCTTTCATCCTTTTCACTTCAAACTCAGTTGTTGTTGTTGTTTTGTTTGTTTTAAACAGTTTTATTCTCAAAAGGTAGGCATTTTGCATAAATGTATAGTTTTTTTTGGAGCAAATACGTAGCTTTTACATAAAAAGAGTGTTTACACAGATACTAAAGGTATAAAGCGAAAGGCAAGAGCAAGGCAAACCAAGGAGCTCCGGGAAGACGTTACTTTGGTGGGCATCGTACGCACAAATAGCAACAGAGGTTTCATATTGGAGATAGAAAAGCTACTTGTTCCCCGCTAAGTGTCTTAAAGGAACATTCTGATGTTCTACATGTTTGGCATCAAACCAAGAATCTCACAGAGCGACATTAGTTTCGTCTCTTATTTAGCCGGCTGATGTGAAAGCTCACGTCAAGTGAAGCCAAAAGATTGCGATTGCCCTCTGGTGGCTGGTTGAAGTATCGTCTGTAATATAAATCTATATATAAATCCCATTGAGGCATCAAATCCACGTTTTTCAATATTTTTCTCTGTCCTGTTAGGTGGTTCTTATCACACAGATATATTGTTTTAGTTATCGGATGCCAAAGAAAGGAGGTGTCACATCAGCTGGAAGGGAAGACCTGGATTATACCAGACGAGGCGCTTGAGAGTTTGTAAACAGATCATTTTTTGGGACAATTTTGCTATTATTAGCCATCAGGCTCCGTTAGCTTCAAGCTACATTTACATAGCTGGCTCTTCCTGCATTCTGGAGACACAAAGAAGGGACGCAGGAGGAAAATGCTTCATTCTGTCTCGATCCAACACTGGAATAGTACGAAAACAGTGTCAATCAGCATCGCTTTCTTCATATCTTTTGAACATTTTAAGAGCCATGCGTTGAGATGAAGGAAAAAAAAAAAGAAAAAAAAAAAAGAAGCAGTCCTGTGTAGCGATTTTAGCACCAAATGGTTAATTATAGTGTACCTCTACAGTCCAGCATCTTCTCACTTTCACATTAAAGCTTTGCTGATCGTATGGCTTCAATCCAAGTACAAGAGTACTAGCATTCTGTATATATTAAAACATTTGTCCTTCAGGAGATTAAACAATGTGGGAAGTTTAGAAAATTCTGTGTGCTAAAATATCCCCCTTGGTGTGATGGCGCTCACAGATCTTTGGCTAACAGCTACGAGGTGCTGCTGCTCCGACAGCATCGGTTTGATGTTTCTGACACTTTTAACCTCCACAGTGACATTAATTATGTGACTTTAATTAGATCTTTCTTTTTATACACGCGGGAGCTACACAACCTCGACATAGTTGGCTGGGTAAAGCCCCTCCCAACCTCTGTCCTTCATCCCCCGACACCAACCCTGGTCGTCCTCATCCTCGATCTTCAAGAACTCCTCACCTGTGAAAGAAACCTTTATTACTCGCGACTGAAACCGTTAAATGATTAAAAACAACAGATCGATGTTTACCTGCTTTAAAGGAGAGTTCGTCCGTCTCCTGACCAACATAATCATACAGAGCTCTTACTCTCACCCCTCCGATCATCATGCTGACGGGAAAAACGTTACAGAACAAGAAAAAGATTATTGACAAATCGGAGACTTGAGCATGATCGTCTCCTGAGAGCTAAATCCACTCACCTCTTCTCTATTGTTCCAGTCTTTTCAACTTCTTTCTTCCCTTTTTTGGTTTTCTTTTCAGGCATCCATTCCTAAAAAAAAAAAAAAAAAGGCAACATAATCGATCTATCACGACGTGTTGAACTGCTGACTGTAATTAGAGAAGCGGGGGAATGCGGAATTCCAAAAATACATCACCCCCGCGGATTCATCTGTAATCTCACATCAATCTGATTTACAGAAATGGGTGAAACACCTGGAAGTGAGGCCAGTCGGTGGGCATGCCCGGCCCGTAGGTGTTCTTCCACCAGCGAAGGTCCTCCTGCTCGTCAATGGCCATCAGTGTGTTGTGGAGCTCGTTGTACACGGCCCTCACACTGTGGGGAGGTAAGAGAAGCAATGGAAACAAGAGTGATGCAGCTTCCAC
Source organism: Aulostomus chinensis (assembly GCF_037954235.1). Classification (NCBI taxonomy): domain Eukaryota; kingdom Metazoa; phylum Chordata; class Actinopteri; order Syngnathiformes; family Aulostomidae; genus Aulostomus; species Aulostomus chinensis. The sequence continues at coordinate 4,333,101 of NC_141337.1, forward strand.
CGACGGTGACACAAACCCACCGTTACTCATCAAGGAGAGTTTTGCCACCGACGATGAAATGTTGTGTGAGATGAGTTCCTGGTTTGATATCAGCGACAGAAACAAAGCGGTGGATCGGCCGTTGTCAGCGCTAAATTTAGTCCACTCGTTGGTTTTAGCGCCTCATAATTAGCAAGACTGAGGTGACGGCCTGAACACCCCCTCCAACCCTCAGCAAGCAGACAGAGACAGCAGTTGGGGCTTGAAGGGGGGCTTCTGTCCCCCCCCCCCCCCCTTTCCCCGCATTGGTTTACCTCTCGTTGTTGGTGATGTCCAGGTGTGTGTGCATGGACAGGAAGGCCTGCTTAAGGAAGACGATCCTCTTGCGCTCCTCATCCTGTGCCTGGTCAAAGATGGACTCCATCTCCTCCATGTAGCGAGGAGCGTAGCGGTTCACCTCCTCGAGGACCTTCTCATAGCGGGCACGAACCTGCGAACATCAGTAGAAATACAATCCCACTTTTACGAGCTGCTCAGGGACTCCTTGGATTTCCATTCACACCTACTCTGGGTTTACAGCACGCCGAGATGGCGAACAACTCGACCCTGATGAGCTGAGATGTGCTGCTTACCTTGTCGGCCTCCTGCTGAGCCAGCTCCCTCTCCTCCTGGATCTTCTTCTGTTTGTCGATGGCAACGTCCGGGTTTCCTTGAGCGTGAGCCTCTCGCTCCTTGGCTGCCTGTTCCTTACGACTCACCTTGTGGTACGCCCGTCTGGCTTTATCCAGCTGTGGACAAGACAGACATTCACCAGGCCTGGAGAAATGTCTCTTATATAACTTCTATAAAGAGAACTGTTGAGTTTCATATAATTTTACTTTTGGCCGTGTTTGGATGGGCCTGTTAGCGTGTGGATACGTTGGTCGCCAAGATGACATTGAGTCCGTATGCGCAAATGCAAATTGATTTCCAAATGAACGGATATTTCCTGGGTCTTTTCCAGCAAAATCGGAATTTCAGACCATGATCATCATCATCATCTGGTTTTAAAACAGAAACACGGGGGAATGTTTGCATTAGATGACTCGCCTTCTTCAGGCGTTTGGCCCAGGGCTTCTGAGCTCGTGCGAAGCCCGTATCAGTGTCCTGGGACTCCTTGAAGCCTCCGAATAACTTCTTGTGGAAGGTGTCCTTCTGCCAGGTCCTGACCCGGTCTCCATCCTCCGACACCAGGGAGCGACAGATGGAGGCGTGTAAGGAGGCCAGCCGGTCAGTGGAGGACAGGAAACACTGCCAAGCCTTCAGAAGAGATCCGTACAGGGGACCTGAGGGGGGACGAGAAGGACGAGGACCCATCACACATCCGTGAACTTTTCAGGGAGAAACTATGGCATTTTTTTATATATCTTTTACAGTACTCATTTATTCTAAGATACTCCATACCTGGGGTTGTGAAATTTTTCATGGTTTTATGTCAAGCTGACGCTCAGGAAGCTGAGATGGTTTTGCTCACCAGACATTTTTGTTGATGCTTTTTGCAAGAGCACAAGAAATCTGATCCGGGGTCAGACAAAAAAAATCTCAAAAAATAAGAACTATAACTTGCAGATTTAAAAGTTTTGCCTGTTATTGACAACAAACTAAGAAACAATTAGTGAAGTTGACTTTATTTAAAAAAAAAAAAACATGGCAGAGAGTCATGAGTAAATTAGCCAGGAAATTGGAGAGAGGAAATGTCTATGAATAATGATCCGAAGTATATATATAAGATGACGCTGTGCGGGATTTCATTTGATTTAAATGCTCTGCAAGCATTTAAATCAAATGACATTTTGCTGAGAACCCCTGGGGGGTCCCCGGACCTGACTTTGAGAACCCCTGTACTATAGTACTACTCCACTCACTGGAATCCACCACTGGCTTCCACTTGTTGCTCCATTCACTGAGCTGCTGGGCGTACTGCCGCTCCACGCGAGCTCGCTCTTGGAAACACGCCACGATGTCATTACAAGCCTGGAAGGCGTCTTCGGTCCGCTTCACAGTGCGCTGATAGTTCCCAGGCTGCCGGAACACAGAGAGGAAGATCAACTTCACATAAGAGAAACGGTGAGGAGGAGGAGGAGGAGGAGGAGGAGGAGGAGGGGGGGGGGGGGGGGGGGCTCAGTAGCTGATACCAAAGACCGCACTGTTGCCTTGAATGGTCTTTTAATTAGTTTTGCTTTGGTTTATCCGTTTCTGTTCAGGTTCATTGTCTAATTTAGTTAACGCCGACCATAAAGCGAATTAGATTCAGCAGCTGAACTGAAGCCTGAAATGGTCCCACCCAGCACGAGATGGTAACCAGTGCTGCCTCCTTCACATCTACTGGTACCATTAGCGTGTCCTTGTCCTATGTGTACCACCACTCATCAATGCTGCCACTTGTTGTGATACTATCATTACGAAGCCTCGTGTTGCTAATAACATTACTGCTCCTTCTTCCAGTGAGTAAACTTGCTAATGACCTCACAACAATCTTTGCTTAGAACTGAGTGAACGGAGGCCACCCAGAGACCCTGCTCTCACCCTCCTGATATTAGTGCAATACTAAAGATGGAAACAAGCACGGACTTTGATATTTTCCTCCACTTATCTTTGGAAAAGTACAAACTTGTTAATCAGGAGGTAGCCCCTCCCTAAACTTCTTGGAAACCATAAAAGGTTTATTGAAACGTTCAACATAAATTGGTCCAACAAAGCTACCTTACACTGTGGCACAGCAAATAATGGAGGAGTTACCATGCAAACAAAAACATTCAGTTCCTGCCTAAATAGAATCCAGATTCGGTTCTGTGAATGGTGTGGAGCGCAGCTTGGTGCTCTCAAACCAAACGCCACAAGACTCCAAACTGGAGCGGAACCTTGAGACGAGACTCGCAGCTCTTGTTGGACTCCTAATATGCTTCAGATAGATGAGGAATTTCTCTTCCTCTGGGCTCTGGCCGGGTAAAGGTTGAGAACTCCTGCCCTGAAGGATCTCGCTCCATGTTTTATGTATCTCACTCTAAACTGGACTCTAAATATTGAGGAAGATGGGGAAAACGGTCCCTGCAGAATTCACTCAAGTCGTAACTTTACTTTGGTATCCAGTAGTCGCCCCCTACTGGAAATTACAGAGAATGCAGATCAGGGCACAGGCCTTGTCCATCAATTATGCAGTCTATGGTTGTTGGATACACTTTTTTTTTTTTTAATGTAAATGAATGTTACGGGTTGATGTGTGTTCAGGTCAGTTTTACAGGCCACCATCTGTCCTGTGGTCCGTCTCAACTGGCTTCATCTTGCACTCACATAAAGTCTCAGCGCTGCAGCCGTCTGGGGTCAAGGCCACGTGCCGCCGATGACTCTTAACTGGCATTAAGTTTCCTGCGGTAAACTTTAGAGGCGTGGGGTGTGGTCAGTGGACACGAGGACAAGGACTGGACATAAAAATCCAGATGGATCAGGAGGACAAGGGGGCAGCAGAGACCTTACGGCCCCGAGTGTAACAGAGTATCAGAAGTGTGTTGTTTGTGGATGTGGAATTTGGAAATCTCTCTGATTTTCCTGGCAGCCTCCCTCAGGTCCTACTCAGCAGTTACGTCTCCTCTCGTTTCGCACTCTGTCTCTACCCGGCCTGCTGCTCGTCGTCGCTGACACTTTCAGACAGCTGGTAGTGTTGACTCCTCTCTCTCCCGGCGTTATCATCCGAGAGTAAAGACGAGTGGAACATGATCCGGTCGCTGATCAGCCGGACAGCGCACTCACGTAAATCCGCAAACACAAGGAAATGAAATCTGAGTACGTGTGGGAAGGTGTGGTTTCTGATGCAACAAAGAAGAATTTAAAATCAAAGACCTTTATGCGTGCCGAGACTGAAACGTGTCATCTTTCACGTCAATGAAAACCGGATCTAAAATGATCGTTATCTTAATTTGTTGGATTTTACATCGCAATTTGCGTTTGTCAGTTTTATAAACCCTCTCTCTGATCGAAGTTTGAAAAAAATAAAAATACCGCATGTGTGAAAATACCAGCAACAAAAATAAAGAACTAAAAATATCGCTCAGGAAAAGACCAGGGGAGCATGTTGCCTCGCCGGGGCTTACGAGGAAAGCTAACTGGGACGGAGCCGTCATAGTCCCACTTGCACGTTTATTGCCGTGGCATTTTAATTCTTTAATAAGAAACAATACAACTATAATTCGATAACTGGGTTCTGCTCTCTGCTTGTTTTCCATGCAGAATGAATATAATAGAGACAACATGTATCCTGCTCGGCCTCGGTGTTACTTTAATATTTCATTGCTCAGGGTGACGCTGGGTTAAATCTAAACTGAACAATATTAAAACCAGCAAATGATGATGTCATCAGCCGGTGGACTGCTGCTCAACGTACGACTGGTTGATGCTGTGTTCTTGGACTGATGACAACAGTTGAGCCAGCAGTTTGTTTGTTTTTCCCCTCTCCCCTCTGAGCAGATCTTTGCTTACTACAGGGACGTATTTTGGTCTGATTATCCCACCGAGAACGTAAATCTATATTCAGTATTTAATGACAAACGAAGCGGCATTTACATCCCGATTAGACTTTGTTGAAGACTAATTAATTCTCACATCGAGCCGAATCACAACAAAAGCTTTCAGCACATCTAGAGCAACACTCATGAATTGATTCAGTCTGGAGGGACTCAACAACACCCAGTGAGCAAGCCGATCGGACACAGACAAAAACTGACTTTTAACAGGAAGAGACATGGAGCAGGGCCAGGCGGCCATCTGCCTCGACCAGTCAGGGTGAAGGAGTGCAGGAAAGAGCCAGAGACAGAGAAATGAGACAGAGGTAGAGAGAGAGAGAGAGAGAGAGAGAGAGACACTGATGGACAGATAGAAGCAGATAAACTGAGAGAGAGAGAGAGAGAGAGAGAGAGGATGAAGACACTTAGAAATAAAACAACAAAGAACAGCAATAGCAGCTATAATGATATAAAATAGCCAATAACGAATAAAAGAACAATAAAATCTACCAATAACAACATCTCCTAACTACCACATACTGGAGCAGCGTACAGGTCTCAGTGCTGATACAGAACTAGTTCTGATCCTAGTACAAATGAAATATTAAAATGGCTAATATTCATACAGTAATGATGCTGTATAGTACAAATAATGCTAATACTAATAGTAGCAGCAACAGCAGTACTGCAGCAGCAGTAGTAGTTGTGACTGTCCTCTAGTAAGGTGGTGGTGGTGGGGGGGGGGGGGGGGGCGGCACTGGAAAGGTCAGGTCTGTTTCTGTCGCAGCCCAAGCAGCAAATATAATATAAGCAGCATGGCTACCAACAGTGTACTGATCCTGAGTATTTCTGATGCTGGTACTGATATGAGCAGTACTATGTAGTATTCAGTAGACAGTTCTGCAAGCAACTCATGAGTCTCAGTAGCTGAGGCTGATCGAGAGCGTGTAGCTTGTCCTCACAACACTGGCGGCCTCTTTTGTGGGATCAATAACTTCATTGACACCGTGACACAGATCAACCGGACCCTGATTCATGGAGCCTGCTTTGTTTTCCAGGACAGAGCTTCCCCGCTGAGCTAAAGAGACGGCACCGGAACACACGAGACTCTTGAGGCCTCACCAGCTGAAGCCAGACTTGACACTGCCGTGTTTACCTCTCGTCTCGTTGTGCGGCCTTTCATTTTTGTCCCCCGTTACCTTCATATTACATGAAGGAAAGAAACTTTCCAGGGCCGGCTGGGGCCGCAAGGAAATTGGCAAACAAAAACAATGTGAATCTAAGTGTCAATGGGTCGCTACAAATGTAGCGAGGTTTAAATACTCAGAACATCGTCAGAAGATGCTCTACAATCAGTCTTTGTACCACAATCAAAGATTTAAAGGAAGTACTTCCCATCAGTGCCCCCACGTCTCTCCCCATAATTTCTCTCAGTCCTCTTTACTTTCTGCCTCTCTGCCTCTGTTGTGGTTTGCACTACCTCTCCTCACTTGTCTGAAAATTAAACAGAAACAGCTGAGGAATCCAGTTTGAGGCCAACGGAAACACTGCAGAGACCTAGTTGGCCAATCTCAGAGGCAGATGCAAATCCAGCGACTGGAGGATCCATCCAAGCAAGGAAATGCAATATCAGAGAAAATGGCCATGGCCCCCCAGCTTAAAAAAATCTAATTTCAGGTATACATCTAATCTCATCCAGACTACAGAGCATGTCGGTGCACACGGAACGTTCCGTGCATCACGAGCGTTTCTCTCTGGATTTGGAGGAGAGTTAGAACGAAACAACGGTCGGCTTCCTTTTACTTTCCAGACTTGTCAACTTTAAGCTCGACGTTCATTTGGCGGATGGATTTATCCGAAGTGACTTTCCACTGTTTCCAGTCTGAGAGTTTTGCTAAACTAGCTGGCTACTTCTGACATATGCCGTGACACAGGCACAAATAGTTGTAGTAAAAGTACTGTAGTAATACGTGTGTGTGTTTGTGTGTGTGTGTGTGTGTGTGTGGGGGGGGGGGGGGGCGGCGGCAGAGACACACATCCAAACTGTTACAGAACAGTGGGAATCTTCTTCAAACACACACTTGTGTTTATAAAAGTCCTGCAGACCAAAGTTCTCTAAATACGTTCTATTTCTTAAAAATTGTGAGAAAATGTTCCCCTATGGCTCTTTTCAGACGTTATCCGGTAATTCTCTTTTTCTAAGAAGAAAAAGTTCCCCATCTACATACCCTGTGTTCCCACAATGCCCCAGGGGCAGCAGAGGGTTGCAACATTCCCACACTTCTTTAAAGGGTAAGGGGACATCATTTTGGCAGACGTTCCTGCAACATTCAGGATGTTCTGGGAATACTTTAGGGAGTGTATGACTTCCTTCTACACAGTCACAATTGAAAATACCAGACAAGAACAGTTGTGAACTATACTGTTACCTAGAAGTTAAAGTATTTATACTCTTTTAGGTACACTTCTATTTTTGAGTGTCTCTTCACTGTGTTCCCAGAGGGTTTTGCAGAACCCATGATGATACCACAGGAACCTTTTATAGAGCCAATCAGTCATGGTCACTTTTGGGTTCTTGAACAACTTTCAAGTGACAAAGATCAAGAGGTCCCATAAACGTTCCTCATACAATATTCCATTCATATTCTGTAAATAATCCATAATCCAAGACATCCTCAGAGCGTTCTGGCAATGTGGCGTTTCTAGCTATCGCCATTCGAAGCCATTTAAAAAAAAAGAAAAGGAAAAAAAAGGTCACCACTCTAAACAAATTCACGATTGACTGGACGCACTTGAAAACAGAAGTGTTACTAATATAAAGAGAGTCATCAATCCAGATTCCAGGCTAACGTTTACAGGCTGTTGCAGACCTAAAAACACAAAGATCTTTTGTTTGCACTCGCTGAAACAGCCAGCAGGATAAACTCAGACAAGCGACTCCACATTGTCAGTGGTCACATGGCGTCTAATGTAATTGTTACTGAGTAATGGTAGCAGTAAGTGTAATATGGGATACAGGACCGGGTCCAAAGTGTCACAGCAGTATCTACTCGCATGAATGGCCTACTTGTATGCTTGTACTTGTGAGCAAATACGAAACAGAAGAGCTCCAGTTCACAATGAAAAAAAAAAAAAAAAAACAGACGACACTCGAGCGAGGTGGCGGGATGACACAGACGGGAACTGGCCTGGAAACAAGTCCAACACAACAGGACGCTGCCAAAATTACAAGAGGGGGAAAGATGAAAGTGGGGCAGCCCATTAAGGCCGACGGGAGACAAAGCCAATATTAAAGCAGTAGCACACTCAGTCAGTGTTTACAGCTTTAAACATGGAGTGCAGAGAAGAATCCAGAACTGCGGAGGAGTTCGCCATAAAATCCACAAGCCAGGATTTACATGAGCTGCATGGTAAAATGTTTAAATCAATCAAATCAGTCCAGGTCAGAACAGTGGCGCTTTCGTGGGCGGTATCTGCGCCGCATGTTGTCACTACACCACACCTCACTTGTTACTGTCATGTGATGTTATTCGAGAAATAAATATGACGCGAAGAGCAGAAACACCTGAAATTAGCCGAGGAGTGCGGCGTCACTCATCGCTCTTTGTGGTCAGCGAGTCAGAAGCAAACTAGAAACACCGTGCCGCGGCTGTTTGTGTGTCTGTCAAACTGGTCTTGACCTTTGACCACCAAAAAAACTTCTCATGTCATCCATCAGTCCCAGTGGGACGTTTGAGCGACGTTTCAAGAAGCTCCTCCAGGCGTTTGTGAAATATCACATTAACGGGAATAAGGCGGACCATTAATTTTTCATTCATTGCGGCCATGTTGGCAGCTGTAATTAATAACATTGATTAAGGCCCTGTTCCATTTAGGTGGACCAGGTTCCTGCTGGCTCCCTGTAATTGCTGTGACACACTAAATAGGAGAGAGCCGTCATTAATCCTGCCAGTGACACCTGTACCCTGCTGTGACGTGTGAAACTAGCTGCTTGCTCTCTGGTGTCCCCTGTCTCACCTCCAGATTGTCCCAAACTCTGCTGCCAGGACTTTAACTCAGCCGAGGAAATCATATTTCACCGATCCCGTCTTCTCTTCGGTGGCTACCTGACACTTCCAGGGTAGATTTTAAGATGTTATTGATTCGGTACAAAGCCTTGAGAGGTCTGGCTCCCAGCTATCCATCACATCTGTTACTGCCTCTGTCCCTTCCTTCGCCTTGCGAACATCAAATGGGTGCTGCCGGCACGCTCCAACTCACGCAGGGCATTTCCTAATCATGATAGTACAAGTGCTTTACAATAAAACAGGACACATTTGCAACCTAATAAAGTGATTAAAAACAAGCAAAATATAAGGACAAATAAAACTGCGTGAATCAGAACAAGATCGGCGAAAGGCATTTTGAAACATGAGATTTTCTGACAGAGTTGGCAGCCCTGATATCCTCTTAGTCCAGCAGCCCCAAACACAAAGGCTCTGGTTCCTCTATGCGCTAATCTGGACCTCATAATACAGGCCATGTGTTCAAGTTCTTTACATTTTTGAGAGGCAGTGTGCCAGGGGGTGTTTCTGCTCGGCGTCTTGACCACAGAGCAAAATGCGAGTTTAACCTCGGTCCTTTTCGTTACGACTGGAGAGCAGTTAACAGTATTTCACCAGTAAAACTCTGCAGCCTGTGTCTGGCTCTGACGCTCATTGACAACCAGCCAATATGTGTCTTTGACTGCAACAGTACAATTGAGACTTTGGAGGTTTTGTCTCTCGCCTCCGTTTGTCCTTTAGCAGGATGACACCAAAACCACTGCACCGACGTTAGTAAAACTCGGGCCTTGCAAGAGGCCGTTACATCCTGGGGCAGATCTGAATCACAGGGTGGACACAACAGTTATTTCTTCTTTTGTCAACATTGCAAAATAGGCCCTTTAACTGACAAAATATTAAAGAGGCCGGAGAGAAGCGAAGGTGTCGCCCTACTTTTGGACAGAATGTAGGCAGGCTCACACAGTGAAATACTCTGAGCAGAAACAACGCCAGGACCTTAAGGAGAGAGACGAAGAATGAATTGTACGGCCTACATTGTACCTGTCCCTCACACACAAACAACTTAGATCGCTGCATTCAGAAGAGTCTCATGTCTCTCACGGTATGAAAATGAGGTGATAGCGGTTACAGTCTTTGAGGAATGAGCCAGAACTTAACAATATTTTTGTGCTTAAAAATCCTGAAATAAGGTCCGTGGGTGACACAAGCATTGAACGCGTCCTACAGCATAAAATCCCTCTGGAGAATTCTGAAGTGTTTATGTTTGGATGCTCACAAACTGCAACCAGAGGTTGTCCGGGACTTTAAACGTCATCATGACAAACCGAGGAGGGCGGAGTCAGTTGTAGTGACATCACGCGTCCTCGTGTAGCTCGTTCATTGTTTAACGTTAGTTTTTACTCCTAAAGGTCGTATGTACGCTTCAGAAACCACGATGGCGGTTTTCATTCGTGCAGATTATCTTGCTGAACCGAAGGTGTGGTAGCATAAACTTGTGTTTGATGCAGCGCAAACGTTCTGCACAGTCCAAAAATCCGGGGTAAAAAAATCCCGTCGCCTCTTGGTTGGCGGAAACCACGAGGATGCAAAAATACGTCAGCCACATTACGAGGAAATCCAGAGTCTCTGTTCATAGCTAAAAGCCAAACCTTAACATTGAACCTCCCCCAGTACAAGACACAAAAGTAACATGTCCGAGAGGCAGAGGAACCCATGACCTCTCAACTGAACAGTTTCACAAAAACCTCCTGAGCACATTTAACCCCAAACAAGGGCACAATGGTCACTATTCAGGTTTTTAAATGAAAGCACAGCCTTGTGTGCACTGATAGGCCGCCTGAACGACTAAACTCTCCCATCTGTTTTGACTGGAAGGCCAGTGAGACTTGACAGACCAAGGAGAAAGCTATCTGGTGTATCTGCCTGTCCCAGCAGCAGATAACGAGGCAAACAGACACACACACACGCCCGCGCGCACACGTACAAACACACTCACACACACACACAAGCGCTTACCATCCAGAAGCTGCGATTGTTAGCATCTTCAGAGCTGTTTTCTGACGGCTGCGTCGACATCCTGTTCTCTGAGAGGGGAAAGAAAATGAGATTAGCGAGGAGTGCAGAGTCACTCTGCCTTTTTATCGTGCACTCCTGTCTTTAATCAGCTCTCACATGCATGTCACCGAGGAAGAGGCACCCTGAGAGAAATGATCCCAGTCAAAGATCGCTTGTAATTACAGATTTGATTGTCATTGATTGTGTCTGGGTCCCACATCGTTAGGACCAAGCCTGCAGGAGTCAGCTACAACACGAAATCCTTGGAAATGAAGGTCTAGCTTGTGTCAGTCGCAAAAATGAGGGTCTGCAGAGCCGTTAGGGAGCTGGATCAGTTGAGTGTGATGTGGGTCAGAACCAGGACAAGTGAGGAAAATCAAAGACAACATCAGACAGGATCCTCTCGGCTTTGAAACGGGGGCCATCCTGAAATAAATGGGGGGTAAAGGTCAACATGCCCTCACTTTCACCTACGCTGGTGGCCTTTTTCTCTTCTCTTAGTACTGATGAGGTCCTGTCTTCAGTGGTGTTTGTCCCCCTGTGAGGTTACACCCGGTGCAGGGGTGTCGTATGACTCAGGGAGGAACCCAGTGCATCTGAGGACAGATTAGTCGTAGCGCCTCCTGGTGGCAACAGGAAATGACATGGGTGTGTTAACACTTCCATGTACTCCCCCTAGTGGGTCATCCGGATCCAGGTTTCAAATTTGGTCGGAACACTGCGAACAGCGTTACCGTGGCGAAGCAGCCATGTCTGATACTTCGACACTGAACAGGAAACTGTAGTCACTGGAGTCCACAACGTCAAACGTAGACGTCTAAGAGCTGGATTTAAGTCACAGCTCCACCTAGTGGCTGCTGGATGGACATCAGGTGAGTTGCATCAGCATAAATAAAGCTGAAAGCAGGCGTGTCTTCTAGCGCCACCTATTGGACACAGGAAGTGATATTTGCACCGGAGTGCAGCTCCTCTTACTAAATATGATCAGGTTTCACCCCCACCCCCCCTCTCTGACGTTTGCTTTGGGTCCGGCTCACCCTGGCGGAGGTGTTCCCTCTCCTACCTTCAGCTTATTTGTAACACGTGCACTCACACCAGCAGCAGGCACAGAATAAGACTCAGCATCAAGTGAGCCACAGACAGCATTTGAGATCTTTAAATGTCGCTTTATGGTTTCCGCTTTCCAAAAAAGAAACTTTTCCAGTTTAAATATTTTAGTAAGCAGTTTTGCCTTCTGGTGTATCAAACCCTGGATGCGCCCGCAGCTCAACTCCACCCAGACTGAGTCTCATGCCTCTTCTCCCTCCGTGCAGTCATCGCTCCTCATGGCTCTTTGAGGTGCACAATTAGATTCAATGATTTTCCCTGAAATTCTGCCGTTCACGGGGCATCACATGCTCCAGTGAGAGCATCGCCTCGCCCTGTCTGAACCCTCCTCAGTCTGCTTGGCTGAGGTGACGATTACACAACTGGAGATGTGCAGGGAGACACAAAACTAATGAATCGCCTTCCTTTTACCGCGTGACCTCCACTTCCTGTCCCCTCACTGGCTGGCTGTCCCCGGGGGTATGTCTGAGCCGTCAGAGGGGTGGGGGTGGGGGGCTCGCTGCCCCTGAAGTATCAAATAAAACCTGCATTCCTGCAGCTTTTTTACTAGGTAGCCTCCATTAGACAGACTTTTGCTGCATTTAGTGGCGCAAGAAATCATTTGTGGCGGTGAAACGTAAGGATTAACAGCATCCGTCACAGCGTTTTCTGAGGATCTTTTGAGACCAAAGGTGGCAAAGGTTGGAGAAAGTGCGTGGCACGGGCAACGTTGGTGCCCTCAGAACGATGACGTGAACGAAATCGTCATTTGACGGACAAAAGTGTCCACACAGATTTCAATCTGAAACCAAAACGGAGCAAAAAAGGAGGAGGCAAATGTTTAGCTTGGCAAGGAAGCTCAAGGGGGGGACTTACAACAAAGTAAGCCGGCGAGGTTGCTAGGCAGAGGAAACCCTGCAAGAGTTAATCCGCTTGCATGCCTTTCAAATATGATTTCATACTCTTCATGCACATTGTGATTCTCTGCTAGAAAGAAAGTTGCACATTTGATGACACCAGAGGCCTTCAAAAATCACCAATAATCAACTTTGAGTGGGTTCAGATGGATCCTAACTCTGAATGACTCGGAAAAGCTTGACTCTAGCTTCCACTTGATCGCTCATATATGGCTGAGGTATATCTGTGTATTTCTAACTCTGTGTTTTTGGTGAACATTCAGAGAATGTGTACTTACATTTGCATGCTGATGAATTGTACTATAAGTAGGCTGTGCAACTTACCACCTACACGCACCGAATATCCAGTTTCACCATGAGTCTCCCACAGGATTAATAAAGTCCTGGCAGCTCGGATAGGAAATTTACTCCTCAAATCCTTCAGTGATCCAGTAACTTGACGAAACTCTTTAAAACTAGAAAACTTCACTCAAGTAACTCAAACTTAAACTTGGTTTTAAGAGCCCATCTGGAGCTTTGAAGCGAGCAACTCTTTCAACCCTGTATCCTGCAACCGCACATTCACTCCTCCCCCTGTCCCCGTTTCATCTGTCAGACATAACTCAACACACACACACACACACACACACACACACACACACACACACACACACACACACACACAGGCATTGCATAGAGGAAATATATAGTAACAAATGAACTCAGAGCAGAAATAGGATCTCAATCACGCCAGCATCATGATCATCTCCCTGAAATGCAACCATAAAGCCAAGTCAACCGCGCCACGTCCAGCTTCTTACTTTGATAAAGGTGGAGGCCCTCTCAGCAGCAGCTTCTTCTTCTTTTTCTTCTTCTTCCTCTCCTTCTTTGATTGTCAATCCAAACTTTGTACCGACTTTCTTTGCACTGCCCCTCTCCAACTTTGATTTTCCACTCGTTCGGAGCAGGGCCGCTCCTGCTCTTCCCCTTTCTTTGGCCCACTGTTTGTATCAGATGAGTTGGCTTCTTTTTTTCCCTCCCACCCTCCCTCTTTCTTTCTTTCTCTCTCTCGCTCTACCTCCCCCCCTCTCTAAAACAGCTGCAGAAAACTTATCTTCTTGTTCTTAAGTCCTTCACCTCTTTGTCTGACTTATTTCTTCTTGACTCGCTTCACCTCCCTAAGAGGAGTGTTAATGAAGTGTGATACATTGCGTGTGAGTGTGTGTTTGTGTGTGTGCGTCTAGGTGAGGCGCCTGATGGATGACTCACTAACTGTATATCTGTGTGCGTGTGTGTGTGTGTGCGTGCGTGTGTGTCTGTTAACAAAGTTTTACTGTTTTGTAAAGAAGCAGCATGACCAGATTTGGGAAAATCCATCCCTCTCTCACCCCCCCTCAAGATTCCCTCAGGATTGTTAGGTCAGCCTGCCTCCACAGCTGGAGGACACATCCGGTGTGTGTGTGTGTGTGTGTGTGAGAGAGAGAGAGAGAGAAGAGAGAGAGAGAGAGAGAGAGAGAGAGAGAGAGAAGGTGTTTGTGTTGTAGGCACTTTGAAGTGGGAGAAGAATCATCCACATTCACATACGCAGGTCTCCGTGACATATTACCTCACGCTATGCTGAACTGGTGGAGCCTGGCCATGCCGGAACATGTGTGGAGAACTAGACAGCTGTTGTGCGTTGCAACAACAGCCAGCGGCAACCTGCTCTCGGGAAGCCCTGATCCTGTAATCTGGAGAGCAGACAGACAACATGACATCACCATCCTGTAATTAGAATGACGAAGAGACAACAAATGTCAACAAGTGGAATACGGTGCACTATATACTGTATACATCTAGTGATTCTACCTTTACAACCCTCTCCTACTTCTCATCAGTTTGCGTATGAACCGAATAGAAAGACTCCTGGAATGTTTACGCGGCCGGAGCAGACGGGTGTTTACTTTGTTAAATGCACTCATGGAAGTGCCATCTTTACATTTTCCTAAAGAAATATACCATCACTTACATCACAAAGGGACTTTCTTGTGTTTGTCTTTGTTTGGGGAAAACGGAGAAGACAAATGTAAAAGCGCTCTGTACAAACTGAAACGATCTGGTGAATTAAAGCGATGAACATACTTACACTGATGTTATTAAATATTAATAACACCCCCCCCCCAAAGTTTAATGTGAAATAAATTAGTTAAATGTTCAAAGTATTTGTGGAGCTTAGGCCAAGTTCACAAAACATATTGATTTCTAAAAATAGATAAATAAATAATCATGTTTTTACTTCCAGATATGACGCGCAGTATGACGCTCGGAAACGTAAAGGACTTAAAGGTCAGTTCTTTAGAAGTGACAGTGACATCTAATGGCCAAACTAGGGGACTGCACTTGTACAGGAGGATTAAGCTCGAAGTAAGTAGGGGGAAATAAGTCTTTTTATTAAAATCAACATTTCTGGAGGGAAAAAGATCAAAAACTGGGAGCAGATTTTGTGTAGGGGGCCATCCAGAATGATCTGGTGTTCCTCCACCTAAAACTAAACAAAATAGTTTGAACGACCTTCACCTGCAGCCTCTACGGCAAAAACATGGTGGTGCACACTGATGCTTCAGTATGAATGGTGTAACATAAATAATATACCATCATAAAAAAATCAAAAAATACCCCAGTATATTTACTTCAGACTTTTACAGTTGTGTGTAATTTGAAAGTTTTATTTTCTAAGTAATTACCAAAAGTGCCAATAAAATCAACAGATGTAGTTACAAAAATTGACCACAGGGTGGCAGCATATATTGATGACGATTAAAAAGGAAACATAAAATAAGGCAATTTGTAAATGTATGTGAGTCATGCTAGATGTGTAAACAAAATGAAATAAATTTCTATTTCAGACAGTACTGTTGTGGCCTCCAGTGACAATAACCTAGCTAAGCTACAACGCTAGCTATTTGATTTACTCACCGGTGAATTCGGTTGCTTCTACTTGAGTTGAAAAATCCGTTACACTTTCGTGAGACTTTCCTACAGCTGATTTGAAATCCTGAGAAATGAATAAATATTATTTTAGTCACTAAGACGCACAGGCGGGAACGTTCAAGTCCGGTGTGCTTCCGGACGGTCCGTGGTCCTACCGGTGTATTGCCATCGCACTCCAGGCCAGCAGGTGGCGGTATCGGCGCTGCTGGGAGGAACCGGAAGTATAAATAGTTGAGGCGGCGCAGCAGACCCAGCCTTGGCTGCGTCTCCCAGTTGTGTGGCGTATCTCTCTGAACGGTAAGATAATTTGTCGAAAAATAACATTGTCTTGTGGATATGTTCACGACAGCAGCTATTACACTTGACTATACTGGAGTTACGAGTGAATACAGACAGTTAACTTTAGTTCTTTCCACTTTTTTGTGCCACAAAATGGCTGTGTAAATTGCCGGAATTCAACTTGGTACCATGAGCTGACTGAGCTTAGGTTTCTTAAATGTCAGATCTAACAACACTTCTTAAGCCACTCGTGTTCCATCTGTGAAAACACAATTATTTACAGCCACGTCTGCCGCCGGGCTCGTCACGGCTGCACGTGGCTCATGTAAACGTAACGGTTTCATTTATAATTTAATGTCGTCTGTTGCAGAGCCAAGCAGCATTTAAGCGATTCCCGTGATTATTACTTTTAAATGAATGGTAATTACCCGGCATCTTGTAATTCTTATGTTATAACCGAAGTAACCGTGAGGCCCCAGTACACGTGGTTAGCCTCACGGAAGCTAACAGCTAATACTGTTGCTCCGCGACATAAATACGTTCATCTGTGCCCCATGGAGGTAATAAACAGAATCAGCACATGAGGTCATTTACCTGTTGTAAGTAAACATGCTGAGTCATAATAATGCCCCATGTGAGCATTTAGATGGAGGAATGCTTAACTCCTCCTGCTAGAGGGTGACGGCCACATTAACAAGGGCTCAATGGAGCTGCAATCGGTGGACACTGTTTGCTGTAAATGAGAGTCGAGGAGCCTCCCCTGATGACCTGCACTGGGCTCTGAGTATGTATGGAGACATCGTGCAGCTTTGGCCCTGACAAGCCAGAGTTCCTGAGGAGAAAATAATGAGTGCAACTGATCCAAAGAAGCTTGGTGATCAGAACATTGACATCATCTTTGTTTTCTGTTGTCAGGTCTTAAGAGAAGGGAACTCTCCTTGGCTGGACTCTCACCAGGTTGGTTTTAAGACTCCATGTTGCTCAGGGACATTCAGAATGGTGTCCCAATCAAAGTGCAACATTTAAATGTGCTAGTAGAGCTGGAAGTGGTACAGTAAATATTGCATGTGGTTAGATTGAACATCCCTACCACGGTGTAAATATCAGTCACGCAGATCTCTTGTGATGTTTTGCACTGGGCTCAGAACACGCGTGTTGACACAAGTGCAGCTCTGCCCCTGACAAGGCCGAGTCTGAAGAGACGGACACTAGAACGCGAGAACATTAGGATTCGTAGTTTCTCACTTCTGACTGCTTGCTTTGTTCCTTGTTTCCAGGCGCTGGACCCCCCCGAATACACAAACACACTTTTAAGAGTGATGCTCCTTTTTGTTTAACAATAAATTGTTTCTGAATTAAAATCAATCTGGTTCTCATTATTTCATCCCGCAAACCAACATTTTAAAGGGCCTGGGTCATGGGACTCCAAAGAAATGCCTGAGATGAACCCGGGTTTTGTGCTGATCTTGTTTACAACGATCCACATACAAACGTAGTAGTAATACCTGTGTTATAACGCTTGTGCAGTGTTATACAGTTTGTCTTGTGTGTACTTGCTGTCATGGGGAGCTGCTAAAACTGGTTTTCGCAGTTAATGTTGGCAGCAAAGGACTCCACCTTCAACCGAGAGATCATAACTGGACTAAAAATGGAGAAAACCTGCAGGGATTTTTCAGGCTTGGAAAAAAGTTCAGAGATTTGCTCCACACGCCTGACGCAAGAATGTTTGCAGTCCACGTACAAATAAATGTTCTTCAGGGAATTGACGGGCAAGAACACGCCTACAAGTCTTGAGGTCAGGGTGGGCAACGATCTCATCACCACATTCACGTCTTCAGCCTGTATTCTCAACCTCAACAGTGCTTCAAACAGCACGATAGTCGGGGTTCAGAGTTACGAAACCCTGGGGGGGGAGGGTCACGGAATTTGAGAACAGTAGGAAATTTCTTTGGGAGCCGGTTGACTTTGGGATGTCATTGAAATTTTCTTAATACCTGGATACTGCCATCAACAGAGGAACCTCTTGGCTGAGTTGGATCAATGATTGTATGAAGTCGTACAACACGTCATTGATCGGCTCTGTACATTTACCATTTTACATGGATGTCTGCATTTCCCATGTGTACATCGATGTTTCCAAGCGTGTGGCCAGGAACATTTACCCCAAGTGTGGAACGGTCACGAGAACTTACTGGTAAGAACGGGAGGTAGTTGGCACCGGTGACCGTGGCAGGAGGGAAACAAAAGGTGGTTAAACCACCCTGCGGCTCCACTGCGTCGACCTGAAGCACCAGAAAGGAATTACGCTGGTTCCATTTAAGAAATCCCAACCCATAAATTACAACTTTATTTCAGTATCTTTATTATAATTCTAACAATTTATCTCTTAAAACATTTGAAATTCATATGTTTATATGAATGCGTGTATATGCATACCACATATACATACATATATATTCTGTAAGTTACCTTTCATTAGTTCATATTCTCATTTTTTAAAAGATCTCTTAAAGGAAAAGAAATGCTTTCTATACAGTCAAGCCGATTCCCTCCGATAATCTGACAGCGACGGTGAGCCGCTGTCGCTCTTGATCACAAATACAACTGCAAAGAAAGAATTAATACCCCCCCCCCCTCCCAAAAAAAGTTCCTTTACTTAATTAAATGTGTTAATTGGTCCTACTTATACTCGCAGGCTTTTTAAAAACCTGATAGAAACAAGTGGATTTAGAGTTTGGACACGAGGTCAAACATCCACTTTAGGGTGAAAGGTGAGAAGTCACAGTTGCAAATGGAAATCGGGTCATTGCATAAAATGCTGGTTATAAACGGCGAGCTGCGAGCATTCTGGCGCATCTGTACAAATATGAAGCTGCAAATGTTGAGCACGAACCGGTCATGGAAGGTGCAGATGTAGAGAACGGGTGGAACTGTATAGAAAGCAGGCGAGTTAAATAAATACATTGTACCTTTTTATGTTAAACGTTATTTGGAAGACAGAGATTCTTTAGAACTTTTGAGACGTTGTTCTTTTTACATCTTAAACCATAATTAGAATGGCCATTATTTTCATCGTCCTTATTGCTATTTCCCTTGCATCCAAATATAATCTCTCCTCCACCAGCAAAGGACAATTTACAGAAACAACCCCCCCCCCCCACACACACACACACACACACACACACACGTCCACTCACTCACACACACAAACACCCCAATTAATGAACTTCTCTCAGTCGCATTTATAGCTAATGTGCATGTTATGATCTATGAAAACTAATTCATCTTTCTTGCAAAAATAGAGTGAGGATTGCAGGGGCGCGAGGCCAGCGACGGCCTCCTCGGCGTCCTGATGCGAAATGCACGTTTGATGTGTTCGAGGACTCAAAAAAGCAGCAGGAGAGGTGAAATGTTGTCCAAGGTAGAGAAGTCATGAGAGAGCCCTTATACTTGATCTCAGCAACAGCGAGAAAAACAGGACTGAGGTTTCAATGGAGATGTGCCATGAAAGCTGATGGGGAAATAGAGAGGGTTTTACGGCACGTCGGGACACAAAGAAGCGGTCATTTCTATATGTGATCAATCAAAAGGGGGGTGGTTCTTATCTAGAATATAAAAAAATATCTAGTTAACATAAAGTTAAATATCATTTTCCAATAATGGGAGTCCCCAGAGTTGACAGTTGCTACACTTTTAGCATCTGCATATAATTAAGTGGCAGCTATTATCGCAACTTTTAAGTGAGTGAAATTGATTGAGATTAAAAGCGTCACAGTCAACAACAAGAAGAAGAAGAAAAGGAGAGGATTTAAAATGTGCTTCACATTAAGTTGCAATGCTTCTCTTCACATGGAAGCAAGGGTACAGTGCACTAAATAATATGCATTGTTCAATTCAAAAAATACCTACGTACATTTATAAATATCCATCACGATTATCTTCACCACACAGTCAGAAAAAGCACCACCGCAGCCACCGAGAGCTCTCCGTAATAACAGTAAGGACGATGATAGTAATGATAAATTGTAACAATAAATCTCTTCATATCAATATCAGTATTCCCATTAAAATTTAAAAATTGTAAGAACAATCATAGTATTAAAACTTGATATAAGCGTTTCTCTCTGATCCCCCGTGTTCAGGTTTCCCTCCTGGGTTTGTCGAGAGAGAGAGGTGGGCCCCTCCTGGAAGGAGCAGGGGGGATTGGGTGGGAAAGAGCAATAATTGGCAGTTTTTCCTCTTCCCCTCCCCTTCTCCTTTCCGGTCTCCCTCAGACAGAAAGTCTGAATAGGTGAAAAGTTGCTTCGACAGTGGATAAAATCCTCCGGGAGATTTCTCTTCACGTATCCCTGTTGAGAGCACAGTCTGTATCCTTTTATATATCTTGGATCCAAACATTTAACTATATATAAGGTGTCCCATAAACTTGTGTGAGTGTCTAAATGTTGGTGTATGCATGCAGGCATGTATAGTCGAGTGCCTGTGTGTGCATATCAGTGTCTTTCTTTTTTTTTTTTTTTATGTTGTTGGTCTGGGCACTTATTTTTGCTACAAATGTTTGTGATACAGTGACCAGTCTGTATATATGTCATTATAAGATGATAAAGAGAGAAAGATCCTGATCTCAGGACCTGCAGGGAGGACGGAGCCCTACCAGCCGTGAGGTAAGAACAAGACATAACCAATCACACCGCGAGCCTCCCGAACCAAGGACACAAGTTCCGCACCCTTGTCGACTCTAAAGGACGTGGAAGCGGCCATGATAACGCTGCCCTGCACACAGCCTCACTCCTGCACACATTGATCCATTCCACCCTCAGAAATTGACCCTGAAATCTTTTAAATTCAAATCCACTGACACGGGGAGGGGGGTGTCACTGAATGCACTAAATAGCCAGTGAACGGCCAACAAGATGGCTGCACAATGAAAGCCCATCTTCATCAGTTTGCCGAAGACATAACTGAGAGACAGTGCAAGAAGAGGGCGAAGCAAGGGTGGCATCACCCACTGGTTCCGGGACTTTCTTCAAAGATCTGCCTTTAGGTCGTCGCCATAATGACCTTCCGCAAAATTATTTAGTCGAGGGGGTGGAGCTAAAGTGGAGTGAGGGGAGGCTCTGACTGAAGCTAGCAGCTAGTGACTAGTGTCATTCAAAACACCCCTTACCTAATTATGCATAACTTTAAGCCTTAAAGAAACATGACAACTTTTTTTTTTTAAAAATATGCTTATTGTCCGTCTTCCCCAGAACCAGACGAGAAGACAGATCCTTTTCTCTCCTCTGTGCTGTATTAGGACGCTAAGACCCACAGAGACCAGCTGACCATTAGCTTAGCACAATGAATGGTAGTGGATCAGCATGTTAGCATACCTCAAGCTTTCCCTCCTTATGTTTAGAAAGCTGTAGTTCCTCCTCCTTGCATTGCGGTTCAAATAGATCAGGTTCAGGACCTCATCCTCTCTTACAAAGCAGCCACGAGCAGTAGCAGCAGTTGCTCTTCTCGTCGTCAACAAATGTTTACATCGGTTTTGAGGTGCTGTTACAAATCACTGTCAAGGCAGAAAAGTATTTATCTGATTTACGAATTAAAATACCTTGTGAAATGAAACACCTTTCAGATTACACCATCACGAATGTCATACACAACCCTAATTCTATTAATGCAGGCAAAGGCTGTTATCAAGAGAAGAGTATTTGATGACTTCTGAAAAGGCTATGCTACACAGGCCATCCACCACCATTCATTGTGCTTAGCTAAGCAGCAGTCAGCTGCTCGTTGAGGGTGTCAGCTCCCTAATGCAGCACAGGGCAGAGAAGGGAAACAATTTAGTCTGGCTCACGTCTGTGAGAGCAAGCCTCAAGTGGCCACCAGAGGAACTGCAGTTTACTCTTCTCAGCCCTGGAGGTCACCCTTTGACAAAACCTTTAAACCGTTTTCAATTTTTTTCCTCTCAAGTATTTATTTGGTCATGATGTCACCTAATCTCTGGCAGCAGCCGTGGTGTCTTCATGTGCATTTTGGTTGAGAGGATGTGACTTGTTTGTGGATTTGTGTGACCATGCATGCATGTGGGGAGTATACTTGTGTAAATCAGCTTGCCACAACTGGGGAGCACCAGCTGGTGTCTTTATGGATCATCAGCCCTTTTTCCATCTCTGTGTTTCCATCTCCCTTTGGGACTCAACTCTTTCTTTCTCTCGCTCTTAGTGTGAAATCTGTTCCCCCCTCATTTGTTGTGTGAATCCACCATGGGTAGCAGCAGTTGTGGCTTCCTCCCTCATTGACTCCAATCCTCCATCTTTGTCTCTCTCCCTTTTTTTCCTGCCTCTGTGTTTGCAACCTCAACTTCGACTCCCGTCGTCCATCCTCCTCTCAGCCTGTCCATCCCGAGGCGAGAGAACAGAAAT
This sequence comes from Aulostomus chinensis, assembly GCF_037954235.1. NCBI lineage: Eukaryota > Metazoa > Chordata > Actinopteri > Syngnathiformes > Aulostomidae > Aulostomus > Aulostomus chinensis. The sequence continues at coordinate 4,355,354 of NC_141337.1, forward strand.
AGGGAAAGGGCTGCTGGAGAGCCTGAGGATTGAAAACAAACAAACAAAAAAAACATTTGATGTTTGGTGATTTGTGTTTACTAATGATAATAAATTAGTTACTTTTCTCTAGTAGCAGTTTTCCAGTAGCAAAAAACTCACTGTGAGAAGGAAAACATGGTCACAGTAGAACAGTAGTAGAACCATCAGAAGAACTATTTCCTTTTTTGTACACATTGCAATGGCCAGGTTTCTGGTACAAACACTGTACACTGGTGTCCCTTAGGGTATGTCACTTCTGAGGTACCCTGAGGGACACCAGTGTACAATGATTGTGCTAGACACCTGGCCATTTTTAAAACTGTGTCAAACTGCCTTGGAACAAAAACACCGACAAATGGACCAAAATTAAACCCACAAATGAAACAAACACAGATGCAAAGCTGCAGTCATACCTGTCCATTACGGTCCTCAAGGCCCTTTCTATATTCATGCGGTGGCCAACACGAGTTACGCCCAAATCCAGATAGTCATCCTTGGTAAGTGAGGGAAGGTGAGTGCCATCAATCTCGTTGTCCAGGAAACGCTCTCTGTGCTCACCCAAATTCAGGTAACCTAGCCAGTCTGCAACATCATACTTGGTCCAGTAGGGCAGCGGCTTGGAGGCAAAGGGTTTAGTCGGAGAAGGGGGCGGTAGATGGGGGTAACTCAAACAAGGAGGTGGAGGGAGAGGATGCAGGGGCGGAGAAGATGTTCCAGACAGAAAGTGAGTTGGAGAAAGGGATCGAGAAACAACTAAGGTGGAGTTAGGAGGAGGAGGGGCACCAGAAGGTGCAAACAGTGGTGGAGAGGGTGAGAAGTAGGGATCTCCAAGAGGGTTCCCAGGTGATGGTGGAGTGATTGAACCTCTGAGGTCATAGATGGCGCTGTATAGAGGTGTAGTGGGGAGAAGCGGAAGTGACGATGGGCGTGGTGGGCCCAGCTTGGGCCGCTCTGATGGGGAGATGAGAGGGCTGGGGGCTCGCCTACGCTGAAGAATGTGAGATTCTGCTTTGCGGGACTCACGACTTGGGATGAACTGGAATTCCAGGGCTTTGGTCCGATAGACAGGTCTGTGTTTGGGGGAGGTGGGGTAAGGGGAATAAGATGTTGGGGACAGTGGGGAATGTGACCGTGGAGGCTGAGTAGCAGCTGGAGGCTGCGGAGATGGGGACCGTCCCCAGTTAGGGTACTGGGAGGCAGGAGTCGGGGAAGGTGACAGCGATGGCTGTGATAACGAGATTGGCGATGGCGACTGCGAGCGAGCTGATGGGGGGCTCAGAGCTGAAGCTGAGTCTTCTGAGAATCTGTAAAAAGAGAAAGTGAAGTTGTAATAGAAGAAAAACAAGATCGAACACTGAAAATTATGAGATGAAGACCATGCACACACCAACATGAGGGGAAATGTTAGTCCAACTATTTCTAAAAGGGGAGCTTTCGGAATGCTGCAAGTTGTACATGGTTTCCACCCCTTGCTTACAATTTTCAGTCTGTCTTGTGAGAAAATTAAAGCATGTGGATGTGGCTCTATTACCTGTGTCTTCTTTTGAGAGAAACACGTGGAAAAAGCCAGAGAAATAAAAGAAGTTTACACAGTATTGATACAACACAATACATGAGACATAACCAGACAAAACAACCTTTTCACAGAGGGATTGAACATCAAATATGAGGGGTAAAAAACACAATAATACATGTGAAACATGGATAAAATTGCAATGCAATGCATCCATGATAACAAAAATGTACTTCATGTTGTGAAAAATGAGAGACATTAAGTGAAAGTAACTGATGTGTACCTGTGTCGGCTCAGAGGTCTCTGGCTGCTCCAGCTGTCCTTGGTCCTTTGCTGCAGTTTGCTGCTCAACTCATTTATGATGCTGGGCTTCATACTGGATGCAGGAGGGTAAATCTTCTTCCCCTCTAAAAGTGTCCCGAACTGGCCTCCTGCGTCACCACTAATGTGTCCCTCGCCCCAAAGAGGCTTCATCTCAGGAGTACGTGGGCGATCAAAATACGGCGATGAGGGACGTCCCAAATTCTGCATGTCCCTCACCCCGTACCCATCATGGCCACTTTCATCATCTGCAACACCTTCCTCAACCTCCTCCTCTTCCTGCTCATCCCTTCGTCTATGGGAGTGGAAGGATGCAGGAGCGGTGCTGGTCTGTCGGTGTAGGTCACCAGTGCGACCTCCCTCTCTGAACCTGCTGGTTTTTGGGTAGGTGGAGGCTGCTGCTGTGGCATTCTGCATCTCAAACGTTTGCCCGTCTAAGTAACTCATATAAGACTCCAGAAAATCCCCACCCCTTTCTGATTCACCTGTTCCACCTCCCCCTACTATTCGTCCTCCAACCCCACCTCCTCCCCTTTCCCCTCGGTCCAGCCTGTCTCCCCGGACATTGGCCAGGATACTGTCCAGGTGGTGGTCGCTGCTGCTTCGGCTATCCAGTTCTTCAATTCCAGAGTCCACCACCGTCTCCTGGGACTCTCCTTTCTTGGCAGTAGGAGGAAGACGGTGGTGCTCCCCTATCCTGCGACTGCTCGTGATGGCGGTGGAGGAGGTTGTATATGCAGTATGTGTTCGCTCATGGTAGAGCTGAGTGGAGGTGCTTGTTGTGGTGGCAGCAGCGGTGGTTGTAGCAGCACAGCTAGTGGTCATGGCGTGGGAGGCAGTGCCCCGAAGTGGAGCAGAGGTGGCAGCAGAGGAGGAGGGTGCTAGGGGGCCGCGGTACGCTGGGGGAGGGGCAACAGTATGCGGAGGAGGAGTGGGTGAGGAGCGCCCCGGAGTGTGAGTGCTATTGTAAAGGTGGTGTGGGTGCGACACTGACAAGGGTCTGTGGTAGGAGCCAGGAGGAGGTGGTGGTGAAACTGATGGGGGAGGTGGAGGTCCAGCTATGGAGGTGGGCTGCAAGGTTGAGGGTGAAGGGGGAGGAGGTGGGTTTGGTGATGTCTGGGAGGGGGAGGGAGCGGACTGAGTCAAGTTTGCTACCTCACTGTCATAAGATGTGAGGCTAGAGGCAGTTGAGTCCCCCGCCTGCGGTGAAGCCAAGGGTGTATGAGCAGGAAATCCGCTCATTTGGGTAGGTGGAGGAGGTGGAGGTGGTGGGGGGGGAGGAGGAGGTGGAGGAGGTGGGACCTGCTGTTGGCGAGAGGTCAGGCTGTTGGGATGCATCCCATGTTGTGAGTACACTGACATTCCTCCGATTCCTCTGTCAAAGCTGTTAGCAAATTCTAATGGAGGTGGGAGGGGGTCTGCGTAGACAAACTCATCATCTGCATCAACTGAGGGGGCAGGGGGAGGAAGAACCATCAGGCTACTCCCTGTATTTCCAGTAGTGTTCACTGTCTGTTGTGTACTGGTAGGTGGAGCAGATGAAGGGGTGAGGGACAAGATATAGTCATCGGCTTGACTTTCCATCCTCAGAAACGAAGGCCTCCGAGGTTGCTGGGATTGGGAGACCTGCTGAGCTGAGCTATCAAGCGCTGCAGCGTTAGCAGCAGCCTGCTCTGCCCTCCTCATGTAACCCTCTCGCTCTTTGTCCCGCTCTCTTTCCCTGGACTGCTCCCTCTCTCGTTCCCTTGACCTTTCCCGTTCCCTCTCCTTGTAGGTTTGTTGATATGGCTGAGACTGGTAGTGGTGCGTCAGGACTGTTTTGTCCTCTGAGAAGCGAACTCTAAGTCCCTCACGAGAGCCTCCTCCTTCCCGCTCCCTCTCACCTCCACCGCCTTCCTCACCCCACACACTCCCAACTCCTCTGAGGATTCTTGGGGAGGGTGGGCGGCCAACAGTAGGTGTGGTAGCAGCCAGAGAAGAGGAGGTGACCAGGTAGGAGCTGGAGGACTGGGCAGAAGACGACACTGGCTGAGAGGTGACAGTAGATGAAGGAAACACCACACTAGACATCTGGCGGCTGAAGTGGTGCTCTGTTCCCCTCCTTAACCTGCTGTCATCCCTCAGAGCACGCTCTCTGGCCGCCAGGGCAAGGCCTAGTGGCGATGTGGGGTCAAGTGCCTTTCCTGTTAGAGGGTGAATGAAGGTGGTGGTGGGGGCCGGCTGCCTGCCTGCTGCTGTATACAGGTCAGTAGGCACAGACTTGGGCTGATAGTCCAAGGCAGGTGAGGAGTACTCAGGTAAGCCGAAGGCTGGAGGCATGCTGCGGGTGTGATGGATAAAGGTGTCCCCAGAGAACATGCCCTCATCAATAGACTTTGACGGGCGCAGCCTTGTTGATGAGCTGTCAGCCTGTGTGCTAAGCTGTTGCTGTGACACCTGAGTCCTTGATATCCCCCCTAATCCATCACTCACCCCCGCAAGACCCATGTCCTCCTCAGCAGACATGAACAAAGAGGCACTCTTTCTGCGGGCTTCATGAAAGCGTTCCCTGTCTCTGCGAGCTGCGCCAACAATGGCAGCCCCAAACTGGCTGGTAAAGTCCAGACTGTCCTGGGCTCGCATAGAAGGCAAGGATGGAGGCGGAGGCGCTGGGATGGAAGGTGGGGCAGGCGGTTGTGGAGCAGGAGAGGAGGGGGGAGGACCATGGGGTGTCTTCGCTTCGTCTGCCTCTCCAGATGGTGCATCAGCCTCCACGCTGCTGCCTTGGCTGCTGCGTCCACTGCTGCTGGTTGAAGGGGCTTTGACGATAATGGTGGGGATAGGAATAGAGCTTTTCTCTACTGAGCCTTTGCCCCCCAGCGTACCCTGGCCCATGCGCAGGTCCTCTACCTTTGATTGTTTCACCAGAGGACCTTTACCTCTCCGAGCCCCTCCCTTGGGACCGCCAGCTCCAGCTGCACTACGGTCTGCTCGCTGGGGTTGACTCTGGGTAGTCTGTTGTTGCTGTGGCATTACAGTTGCAATGCTGGATGGGGGGACAGCAGTGCTGTAGCCTCTCCTAAGACCTGCTGCTTTGGCCCCTCCACCAGCCCCAATGCCAGCTCCAACAGGCTCCCCAGTATAGGCAACCTTCCGCGAAGCAGTCCTGTTTTGAGCAGAATGGGCAGTGGCGTGAGAATATGAGGTTGCGTGGTCCACTGCTCCACCACTGGAGCTGATGCTGGGACCACCTGCCCTCTCCCTACTCCCATGGGTGAAGTGTACTGACTGGGAGTAGGGCTGGTAGTGCGCAGAGGTGGATGTGGACTGGGACATCGAGACAGAGGGCTGCTGAGACGACTTAGCTCGCCAACCGAGTGGGGGAGCAGAGGAGAATGGAGGGTCTGGTGGGGCTGTGGTGGGTGGAGGGGGGATGTCATCTGGGCCAGGCACTGATAGACTGCGGGCAAACTTCATGGTTGGAGGATGCAGGAACTGCTTCTCCTCCTCAGGCACGCCTGCAGCACAGCAGTTACAAGTAAAGAAGAAACAAATTGGGATGAATTTACAGATGGAACATAGAGAGAGAGAGAGGAAGTAATAAGAGAGCAGAGGAAATGGACGTAAAGGAGTATTGAGGGTTATCTATGAGGGTTCTGTCTAAATCTGCTTGCCCATCTACCAGCCAGTGAGTCTGTCCTCATTCCTTATGTGTGTTGGCATGTAAGTTGGTTAGTGTAATATCATATATATATATATATATATATATATATATATATATATATATATATATATATATATATATATATATATATATATATATATATATATATATATATATATACTGTATATTACACAAACAATATCAACTGGACAGAATCCAACAACCGCATTTGTTTGGGCCACCAGAGATCACAATTGAAGGGAAATTTGTAGAGCTTTATGAAGCAACATGCCAGAAAATAAGTAATTCACATAAACAAAGAGATAAGTGTATATAACAAATATCAGTAGGGTGATTATAAGACAAACCAGCTTTAATTCTTAGCACAGGTAGAGTAAGTTACACAGGGGACTATACAGCACACAATCAGCTTTAGGACATTATCTGGCCACAGACAAGACATTTTTGGCTGCAGACAAACAAATCAGCACATTGTAGACTTCTACTGGTCGAGAGGACAGACAGACAGGCGGACGGAGGGGCAGACGCAAAAAACAGACAGCCTCACCGATGGATTTCTGCCGCAGCATACCATGCGGTGGGCCGTGACCTGAGGTGTACTGGCCACGGTCGTAGTTGAGGCCAAACCCAGATGACACCATCCCCATCCCAGACTGATCCCCGTAGTTTGGCTGTAATGACACCGAGGGATGAGCTTGTGAAACAGTGAGTTACAATACGGGGGAAGTCATGAGGATCAGTCCTGTATGAGAGTCCACAAAAAATGATCACCTGATGCATTCTCAGGCAATTAAATAAAAAGGATGAAACATTTTGAACAAGCTTATTCACTGTGCATGTAAGTTTTATTTAACCTTTCAGTGGCTAACTTTATATGGACACCAACAGTCACATCCATCCATACATCTGTTTTCTACTGCTTATCCTGTTAAAGGTAGGGGGGGGGGGGGGCTATCCCAGCTGCCTTCGGGTGAGAGGCGGGTGTCCATCGCAGGGCCTACAGAGTCTGGATTAACCTTGTCCCCTCTTGATGTCTTTGGACTGTGGGAGGAAGCCGGAGTACCGGAGAGAACCCGCTAAGGCACAGGGAAAACATGGAGACTCACACAGAAAGACCCGGTACTCCAGCTGGGGCTCAAATCCAGAGCCTTCTTGCTGCGTGGCCACAGTGCTGACCACTGCACCACCGTGCCTCCCCAGTCCCACGATCGACCTTTTTCAAAATGTGACAAATGACTGAAGACACCCACCTTCATTCTACATCAGAGTCTCTGCCAGAATTTGAACTGAGACCATTTCTTTCATGTTTCAACCGTGGTACATTTAGAGTGTTTTCTTGCTAATAATGCTAAACACTGCAGTTTGTAAAACTCACTAGAAATTGGACTGTCCATGGTAAAGCAGTTTGACTGCTGTACATGTTGCGAAAACGCTGTGAAAACTCTGGTAAACCTAATCATAGTCAGATTAAGGTATAAACGTGCCTACAATGCACTTCAATAACGTGCCTAAAATCAAAATACTCCTCATCTTAATCTGATGATTGGCTCCTCCGGCTATGACCTCATTCAGGTCAAGGTTGTTAGAAGCTGCAGTTTTAATTGCATTGTCTTTGTCATTGGTGTATTGCCATCAGGGTAAACGAAGGCTCCGTTTTTAAGTGAAACATGAGAGGCCACTGGAGCCATTAGAATTGTAGTTAGCTCCACAGAGATCTGACTAATCTTTTGGGTTTGTCTTTTACGAGCTGATGTTGGCTGGCAAGGGTATCCTTTGGATTTGAGTTAGGGGATGTAACGCTGTATTCCTTTCCCAAAATTACTGTTAAATCCAAATCCAAAACTCAGACAGTTGCTGTGAGTTTTACCTGATATTTTCGCACTGAAACTCCGACTAATACTCAGCAAACATCTTTCTCAACCAGACAGTAGACTCAGTCAACAGCGATATCTCAAGGCACGTACTGTAAATATACTGTAGGATATTTTATAACACACACCTCATTGCCATAGAAACTTCGCCCCCTGTCTCGTTTTGGCCCCTGTCCCCTCGCCCCTGGCGCCTCATTGGTGCTGATTGTCTGCTGAGCTGCTGCAAGAATTTCATCTAATTTATCTGAGAGAAAACAGGGAGAGAAAGAGACAGACGGGGAGGAGGAAGGGAGGGAGGGGGAGAAAGGGACATACAGCAATGAAACAGAAAAATGGACAGCAACAAAATGAAGGAAACAACATGTGGATAGGGACACACTTGATGAGGGTGGATGAGAGAAAGAGGTTCATGAAACATCCACTGATGAACATGATCTGCCTTACTCAAAGCCATCTGATAGACTGTCCTCTTCTTCTCTGCAACTTGGGAGGACTCGAATTCTGGGGAGAAAAAAAAAAATTACATTGTCATCTTGGACACACATGAATAAAATGCTGTGAGCAAGAGTGCACCAGAGCATACCTGATTTTTTTTTCCAAGGGGTAGCAGCTGGAAGGAGGACAAAAAGGAGACTTAAGTTTTGGCAGCAGTGATAGTGTTGTTACCGTGAATACTAATCATACTCCCTGGAGTTTGACAAACTAAGTCATCCCGCTAGTTTTCCATCTCTAAGCCTACTTCACATCTAAACTTAAAGTAATTCTCCTAAAAAGTGTATTTTGCCTTTCAAGAACTCACAAATAGGTGTCTTGAGGTCCTTCTGCAAAGAAAAGTTGTTTGTTTTTTTTTCTCCCTTTGCTGAATTACTTCATAGTGACTCCAGAATGCAGAAAGAGCCAGCCATGCGTATATCTAGTTGGAAAGTTTTAATGTATAATAAGTGTCCAGAACCTTTGTGGAACAAATCTCAAATCCAAACATCTTCAGTAATTCATGTTTTCTTTAAATGGCCGATTGCTAAGTAACTCACAAACACTTTGATTTGAGCTGAAAACATGGAACATTTTTGACACTTTTGCTGTGTTTAGCCATCAGTTGCCATTAGCTTTAAGGTAAATTTACGTATCTGGCCTTTTCTGCATTCTGGAGTAACGAAGAGGTGATGTATGAGGGGGAAAACATCTTCGTGAGCTAGACACAAGACAGATATTCTTTTGAGCGCTTGAAAGGCTGACTAAACTTGCGTGAAGTATCACTTTCGGACAACTGAGGCATGCTAACGTGTGAAACAGTCCACGATGCACTTGGAAAGACATGCATAAACGAACAAGTCTGACGCCGACTCCCACCTCGCTCCACTGTAAAACGGTTAGGGTCCCGGCAGCGGTGACATGAGGACAAAAGAGTCAAAGACAAGACAGAGTTAGTGGTTAACACAGTGAACACCAGTAAAGAAGGAACACTGAAAAGGAATTAAAGGTGACCCTTTGCATCCACTGGTGTGAGGGAGTTTGTGGGTGCAGACTGAAAAGGGATAAAGTGGTTTGCCATCCTCAAGTTGTTATATTTGGAGTTTATTGAGTGTAATTAAATTTTAATGTGTAGTTGTCTATCCAAGCATGACAGTTTGAACTTGTGTTTATTGTATTTAATCCATCACTGACCAATACAACGCACACATCCTTTCAAAAATAAGACATCCAAGCACCTGCGTCCGAATAAATTAAAATAACACCTGAATGTTGGAGAAACAACAATTTGTTGACTTGAGCGCGCCGCAGGATACTTTCAATTTTAATGTCCTCGTTATCTTGCAGTATGACTTCTAGGTGAACTAGGACACTGCACCAATCACAGAGGTGAGAGAGTTTAATAGGCGTCACAGCTAAATGAATTCCAATATATTAGAATAAGCATATGGCAGGGCCGGGCATGGCTTCATCACACATTGTGTCCCTCTCTCCTTGATCCAGAAGGACAGCATGAGGAAGTCATAAAGTATCTGACTGCAAATTAAGCTGCCTCCTCTCAAAACCTTGGGATCTTCAATACTCCTCATATCGAATCCAACGGATGTTAATCATTGAGTTCTGCTGAATTTTCAAACCAACACTTCACTGCTATGTAGGATTGTGATGACAGATAACTAGAACAGGGGCTCTCAAATTGGGGTCAGAAGGGAATGCCGGGGTATTAAGAAGCCTTTCACGATCATTTAGATCAAATAAACATGACACACCATCACTGATCTTCTGATACACAATTTTAACAACTAGACACAAAGTTTTCTTGCTCTTTAAAAACCTTTTGTTCCCGATTTTCTGCCAATATTAAACTAAGAGCTCTCTTTTGCTTACTCCTTCTGTCTTCATGCTAATTTTCAGGTGTTTTCTTAAATAAATTTCAAGTAACATCTGGACAGTTTTCATTTAACTAAACTATTTCTTTTTTAAGGTAACCTAACTGATGATGGACAATATTTTTTTTGTTCCTAATTTTCTAATGTTTTGCTATCATTTGTTAAATTCAAACAGCTTATTGCTAATTTTCAACTAACTGATGCACACAGTATGTCCATCCAAATTTTCTGAATGGTTTACTCAGCTCGTGCTATGTGTCAGCTTCTTAAGGCGGATCAGTAACGTCAGATCACTCATTTCAAATTTTAAAATTCTTAATGAAACAATTTTCTTGTTTAAAATATTTTGATGGTGATTTTGCTAATTCCTACAAGCTTCTTGCTTGTTTTCAGGTGTTTTTGTGACAAGAATCGAGGCAAAATCTTGACTGTTTTCAGGTGACTGCACTGAAGTTGGACCTTTCATTCCTAAGTTTTTGCTCGCATCTTTTGCAACTTCAGTGATGATGGATCAGATTTTTCATTAAATGCTCATGAAATATTTCAAGGCACAAGCCTCCCCACTGAGCAAAATCACTTTAAATGGGGGTCCATGATTTATTGAGGGTCACCTTCAGGAACCAGAATATGAAACAAATTGGGAACTTCTGCTCTTCAAACTAGCCATGCTTTCCTGTTCCAAAGAGGATGGAGCTTTTTCCTGTATTTGAGCTAGAAGAAGAGAAACAAACTCTAAATGCAAATGGTTTTCAAATTAACATGGTCGATTGACACTGACTGCTGTACCTTTGTGGAGTAATACTGCATGTACAGAGGTAACACATACAGTATCACAGCATAAATACAGTGGTACAGATAAAATAAAGAATATTGTCACTGGATTCTGAGTGGCAGTAAGGACATGGGTTGGGGTCAAGGAGACTACCTGTGTTGCAGACTGGGTGCTCATGCTTTTTGCTGGTCAGGTGAGGCCACACCACAGAGAGGGCAGGTGAGGAGATGGGAGAGGGATGGAGCAAAGGGCTGATTTCTAAACTCCAGATATTTAGCCAGATCCTGACTTACAGCAGCAGGGGAGGAGCAAATGTCAGTCATTGTTTAGAAGAGAAAGACCAGATTTGAGACCAGCTGACAAAGCCCTGCAGATTCCTCTCCAGCAGCTCCACATGTCATCATCTTTCATACATCATCAACTGCTCACTGGGCATGCTCAGAGCCAGACAGCAGCGACAGCAAATACCATACATGTGTGGAAGACACAACCCAATCACCAACAAAATACTGGCCAACTTTCTGATCTGCAAACGGGGGCGTTGACCCTCATCATGCACTCCTCCTCCCACTATTTTGCCTCAAATAGAGACGGCATAGCCACATATAATGTTGTTACTATAGCAACAGACCTGGAAGAAGTTGTTGTTTTTTTTCTTCTTGGAAATTACTCATCTCAACAATTTTATCCTGGGTGTGATTTCTTCAGAAGAAAGAAAGACAGTCTCCACAAAAGATGTTAACAAAAGAAGGCCATATTTTGCAACTTGCTATCTGATACACTGCGAGCAGACAACTTGCAATAATGTTAGTGCCACCCGGAAACTCAAGTGACGCCCATTCCTCTGGTAAATCAGCGAGTGTGCTTGTGTGGTAGCCTGCTCTCCAGGTGCTGGGGTTTGAAGCTGTGGGCGGGTCCAGGGAACAGTGGGGTGGGGTGGGGGGGGGGGGGGGGGTGCAGGGAGGTAAGAGGTAAAAAAAAGGCGGGCAGTGAGAGAGGGGGTCACAAGGTGGATGGCGACACTTGTTCTGGGTGGGGTTACCTGTAGTGGGGGTGCTGGAAGTGACAGTGTGGAACCTCTGAAAGAACAGTGAAATGCATTGAGACCGTCATCCTCGGCGGTAGCCAATCTTCTTCTTCCTCTCGTGTCTATCACGGAGTAACTTAACCTCCTACCTCTGCGATTTCTTGATGCCTAAATATAGCCCTAGCTCCACTCCCCTTCACACTTTCAGCATTTTAGCAACCCCCAACACACTGGTTTCACACTGTTTCAATCATTCCGCATCACCTCAATCTATTTCTACCCTGTAACTCTTGTCTCGTCCTCTTGAGCTTTAAGGCTTCACTTCTTTGTCTACATCTGCCTAGCAGTTTGAGTCTTCATTCTTTGTAATCCCCCTCTTTGCAACCCCTAAAACTTTATCTAAGCCCTTTTCTTACCCATCTCCTCCAGCTCAGAAGTCATGGATTTGGATCGTAGGGCGATAGCCGGAGTGCTCAGCCTCTTGCTCTGTTGGGGGACTGCAGGGGGAGAAACACAAACAGGCACTCCAGCTATTAAAGAGCAAGCCACAACAGTTACTACAAACATTTACTGACTGGATGCAGCAACTGCTTACTTTTCTTTCTGGAACCCTCCTCCATGTCAGGGTTGCGGGTTACCATGACAACTTTGACCATGAGGCTGTTGCCACCTTGTCGGATCATGTTGACAACCTGCCGGTGACCAACCTTCACCACGTTCTGACCATTGACCTGAGACAGAGAGGAGTTTCACAAGAACTTTTTACTTGGAAGGAGTGGATGAATATTATTGGTGTCACCTGCTGCTTTGTGGACATTTAAGGATTTTGTTTTATTTTTTTTAAACACGAGTGTAGAGCTCGCTGTTTGAGGGGCCATGGGTAGGTGACATCAGGAACCTCACTGAAGAATCTCTGATGCTGGTCTCAGGGTTCTCACTTTAATCGCATGGCTCTGGTCTTCCTCTCCGACTGTGATCCCTGACTGGTTTCATACACAACCACATGACTCGCCCTTTTTTCCCCTCAGAGGGCCCGTTGTTAAAGGGGAAGTGCCATAGGGGTTACGTGACGCCACAAAACACATACATTTTGCCATTCACCCTTTCATCTTTGACCGCTTTGAGCCTACAGTCAGACGGCGTGATTGTGCCAGTAAAGTTGGGTATTTGTTCATTTGTAAAACCTTTGCTGTCTAATCTGCTTGAAGTTTCATGTGTATTCAGAAAATCAATAAAATAGAAAATAATAAAGTCAATCCCCAAAGGGGAAACTGAGCCCCACCACATAGATAAAACAAACTACAGTTGGAGATTAGTAATAAGAACCCTAGGGATGATGTCACCCCATAATCTAGCGGGAATAATGTACTGCAGTACCTCTATCAGGAAATCCCCCATCCTGAGACCAGCTCTCCACGCCACTCCTCCCTCGTCCACTGACTCCAGATACTGCAGGGCAGGGAAGGCTGGGGTGGGAGTAAACTCCTCAATAGGAGTCTGAGCTGAAGACACCATATCATGTAAAAAAAACAAAACAACAATCACCCATTCAAGCTGTTAGCTTCTTTAAGTATTTTTATATGTTCTACAATTTACAAATTATTTGAAATGGTCTGCTCCCAAGCCGGAGGCAGCACGAGGATCCAAAAAAGTGTCAATTCAAAGCAAAATGTTCATGTTGTCCTTACCTTTGGCCCCTCTCAGCACAAAACCGAAACCCTCGCTGTCTTTTTTCTGCAAGAGGACTGTCTTCTCTTTGATTATATAGTCACTGGCAGAGAGGAGACACAGGACAGAGAGACACAGGGTTAAACAAGACATAAAACACAAATGAAAGACAGAATGCAAGCGAGGACATTCACCATTCAGCCTCCATACGGAGAGATGATGGCAGGGAAGTCACATCATTTACATTGTCAGAGTGAATTTCCTTCCAAAATTACACCACTCATCCCAGCTACTGCCTCCTACTTCCTACGTCCCAACAACCAACAGCTGGCACCAAAGTGGGCTGCGTTGAAAAAGCCCCTCCTAGTGTCTTCTTACTGAACTTTGATGGCGAACATCGTTGGCAGATGTGAAGGAGAATTCCGAATGATTTAGGAGCAGGCTAACAAACCTAATACTGTATGTGTGGGTATTTGGTTTCCAGCATCTTGAATAATAATAATTTAAAAAAAAAAAAAAAAAACATCTTCAGGCAATATCAACTTTGATCCTTTAACAAAAGCAGCACAGCCTCAACAATGCACCTGCAGTTGGAAGATGTTGAAAGTTTAAACATACCGTATAAGCACATTAACAAGTTATGGCGTACGATGGAAAATACTCCATAATGCTGTCAGTCCCCTTCATCCACAGTTGTAGTACGCTTGTTTGATGACAGGTCAAATGAAACTATTAAAATACCTGCTGCCTGTTGTTGTGTCAGTGTCACTTTTTGCTTCACACTACCAGCAGAGGGGTGTTTCCAGACAAAATTTGCCACTGGAAACTGGACCGTACGGCACATAACAAAAGCAGTGTTGCAACACAGCTACTCTGGGATTGTTTCTACATATACGATGACACCTCAGGATATTTGTGTGACTGAATTGAACAAAGTAACCCTAAAAAGGCAAAGAGCCAGGATGATCTATTTGCTGTCGTTTTCCCATCCCAGATGAAACAAGAACACTGCCTCTGTAACGCACACGTACTGGCAATAAAGTCAAATGGTGATGAGAAAATCTGCTTCTAATGTCAGCTGTTTTTAATAAAATATCCAATACTGTTGCCGGTGTATGGATAACATCTCGTAAGCTGTAGTACTGCAGTGTGGATATATTGTCCCACTCGTAGAGACAAAGCGTTTGAATATGACACCGTCGCTTGACTACAGGCTCCTTCAGCAGACGGATCTGAGGGCAGCACTGTGGAGCTCAAACATCCGAGTGTAGTCACAACAAGCAAAGTGATTTAAGGGGACTTTTAAAACAATGCAGCTTCAATTCAGCTGATTTTTGACAACCGACACTGCGATTAATGTTCAGAGCTCCTTATTAGTCAAACCAGCTCCCACCACCGTGACACATCGCGTACATTACACCGTGACTGAAAACAGTCTTCACTTGGCTGGGTGCTGTTGACAGTGAGCCCAGAGCTGGTTTCTACCAGAACCTCAGGAAAGAGGAGATGCTATATACAGTATGATGGTGCTGCTTGTTGCCTCAGCAACAGCTAGAACTGGACGCAGGGAAACTTGCTCCGCGACGGAGCCAAGCCGTGTAATGGTACACTATTGGTCACTGACAGCAGGAAACAGGCACTGCATGCTCACAGGTGGAGCCTCCAAACTATCGCCGGCTCTCTGATCCATCCCATGATGCAGACGCGAAATACGCAACTGCAAAAGAGAAATAAGTTCACTCATTTTTACAAAACCTAGATAACATATCAAGATTTACTTGTTCATGTAGGTTAAACGCCTGGAGTTAAAAAAAAAAAAAAGTGTCGCGCCTATGTGTGGAGAGTGAACTCTAACATGGCTTCCAGGCGATCACAATTTTTTCACTTTTTCATGGTCAGAAACGACAGATACCTGATGTCAGGGCTGCTGCGTGTCTCGCTCATGACAAAAGGATTCCCAATGTATTTTTGACAAAGTGCTATGACAGATGATTTAAAGGTTCGAGGGTGCTTTTTAATACCGTGTCCATGGCCCTGCATGATTTAGCATTTATTAATGATTATTCAAGTCAAACCAAAAGCCACATTTATACGTTTATACAACCCAACATCCCAAATCAGTTTGCAACAAGAGCTTCCCAATCTGCCCTAAGACACTCGATTCTCGAGAGGAAGATGTAACCAAAAAAAAACCCTTTGAACAGGTGGAAGAAGAAAAAAAAAGAGGAGGGATCCTTCTCCCAGGATGGAGCGATACAGATGCCGCAAATACAGAGACGTTCAATAAAGTCACAGTGTGGAACATCTCATCATAGCCGATACCTGTAAATGATTTATATCAAGAAATGTGTACAATAATGGACATACCACCGGATTGGTCAGTGGTCGGTATCAAGAGAAGGAAGTTTTGATTTCTTGGACTTAACTTTAATGAAGTATATCATACAGCGCCGTCACACTTGGATGGTGATGGCAAGAATTAGCACGCATGCCAGAGTCGTTCTTTAAGTGAATTAGTGACTAATCACCTTCATGCATGAATCACTCATCAATGATAACCTACTTTCCACATGAACCATGAGGATGAAGGTGCAGAAAAATACAAACAAGCTCAGCAAGAAGAGCATATTGCCATTTAGTGCATGCATATATTTCTGCATGTGTCTCCACCTGGCTCCCCCCGAATAATTAGCTTTGGTTGTCCTTCAATGATGAGAGGCCAGACAGGTCAGGCACTTGTCAGATGTGTAGCCGGTTTAAATCAATCAGATTCTGTTAGCGGTGCATGACTCTGTTCATTCAGTGAGTCAGAGTGTATATATATATATATATATATATATTTATATTTATACACACACACACACACACACACACACACGTACATACATATATAACATGTCAGCTGTAACATACTGTAACCACATGCTGATAATCTCATCATGCACCAAAATAGTCCCTGCCCTCTCCATCTGCTCACCCCTCTGTATTATTTATTTTCAATTTTTCCGACCTGTTGGCCCCGCCCACTCTACATATTTCTACGGACATCTCACGTGCTCTAAACTGCGCTCGTTTTATCTAAACCGTTGTCCCCGATCCATCATCTTCTTCTCCATGGAGCGAACAACTTTCTCCGCAGGCTGTTCACGCATCTCTGTTTGTGACAAAGCTTTGTTCTCAATCTCATCTTTGTTCTGTCCGTCTCTGCTGCCCAGCCCACATCTCAAGGTGAATAACTCAATCAAAGCGCACGCTAATATCAGCACGACGTCATCTTGGTAGATATTGGTCATTTATGTATAAATACCGGCCGAGTTTTGCTGAGGTCTCTTCTTTGCTCATCATCTGCGTAGGTGATGAGGAAACCATACAGTAAAGATAAGACTCCAAATGTGCTGGAAATAAAGTTCAAATTCTCTGTGTTTACAAGGGTTTTTCACTACTCACAGAATGTTAAAAATCACATGAACTTGTGCTTACAGGAATGATATCAACATTGGGAAGTTCGAGCCATCGACCAAATCTGTTGGAAAAATATCAACACAGAGGACATCGACGAAAAAAAACCCCAGCACCTCGCATCACTAAACTAAGCACGAGCAGCACACAGCAACACAGAGAAAATGAGGGACATGTTTAATTGAAACACTGAGTGCTGGTAGTTTCGCAACAAACACAAATATTTTCCTTGAGATAGTGAGAGATGGGAGGTCGGAATGGTTAAGAACAGGCACTTGTCAGATTCCACTGCGGGGAACAGAAGCAAACAAGACACTCCACGGAAGTTCAATCGGCGCAAATGACAAACTTTACCGTCAACAATGTAATATTTTTTGCGCTTTTTAACTCCACTGATTTTGTGTGGTGAGCAGTAGTGGATTTTCAACTGGATAACAATAAAAAAAAGACCACAAACACCTCAAAGAGCGCTCCTCATGAACCTCAGAACTATAACTGTGGGTAAATGGGGAAAGACAAACAAACGCTGTCGTACCAAACTCAGGAGGGGCTTTAGAAAGGACCCAGAAACACAGTGAGGCAGAGGCTGGTCCCCCCCACACCCAAAGAGGAGCTGAGTGGTTTAGTATGCAGCCCAGTGCAGCCGAGAATGAGCCGGCAAAACAAAACAGGAAACTAAACCGTCCATTCACATCTGAAGGACAAGAGACTTTGAGGACGGCAACATGCACGTGGATGAAGAAGACAGGTGGTTTAAAAGAATAGTGAAGGAAGACATCTATGTCACAGAGGGAAAACAATCAATCAGTGGGGGGAGGCGGGGCGGGGGGGGGGGGGTCCTACACCACCACCGATCAGCCAGTTACATCAGTGTGTCCTTTTTGTCCTTTCTCTGATGATTGTCACATAAAGCCAGGAGGACGGACACAACGTGTGACCTCAGAGACTCGAAGAGCCCTGTGGAGGTTAAATTCAGGTTGTTCTTGACTCGTCAACTCCATTTGTTTGTGTAATCTTTTATGGACCAGAGTCTCACAGTAGGGACGTGAGCAGCGCAGGTTGTGACAGGTCAAAATGTTTACTGACGTGTCAGTCAGCTAAAGCAACACGCACACATAATTCTATATATACACACACGTATACATACACATGTACATATACATATATACTCCTACATATGTATATACATATATATATATACACATACATACATATATACACATATACATATATACAAACTTATACATAGATACATATATACACGTACATATTGACACATACACACATATACATACATATACATACACACATGTATACATACACATATATACATACACGTACAAATATATATATATAAATTCACATACGCATATATATACACATATACATTCATATACATATACATATCACTCAAAACCCAAAAATCTATGGTAAGTCAGAGCTTATCAATCTATCTATTGATCCTGATATAATGAGGCGGTGTGCAAGCAAAGATGCTGGGAGAGGAACGAAAAATGAGCAGGGAGAGCAGGGCATTCCACTTAATAGTGTGTGTGCGTGTGTGTGGGGGGGAACCTATCGTATCGTTTGGGGAAAAAAAAGGGGGGGGGGGGGGAGCATTCTAAAGAACCCGGAGCATAAACAAGACATGTAAGTGCTGTTGGCTTAGCTTCTCGTAACAGGTTAGCTATAGTATCATTGAATTCCACCAGATTTTTTTCAGAATTTTCTGAATAAGACTCTTTAAGGCAGCTCTGATGAAACTGTTGTAATAATGATAATAATAATAATAATAATAATAATAATAATAATAATAATAAACAGCACTGCTCTGCTTTAGTGATTTTGTGGGCAGCTGATCCACGATTTTTAATTACTTTTCCAGCTGTCATGAGAATGTGTTCTAAGTTTGTCAGTGTAATGGCCAATGCTAAAATCCCTAATTCAGACCAAACAAATGTGGCGTGAGGAAAACCTCCCATCTTACAGGAAGAAACCTCGGCAGAAAAGGTGGCCATCTGCCTTGACCACTTTAGAATGAAGAGTGGTTGAGCAGAGCCGGAACATAAGGGATGATGACTACAGTTCCCTCAGTTTTTTCTAGCCTTATGTTTGAGGGTCTACATGAATAAATGCATGCCAAATAACACAATTACATCCATGACTGAGAAATGGTCTTCAGTTCTATTATTTATTTTCAAACAAAAGCATAAGAGCTTGCCAGCCAGTCACATTAACTCATCAAAGTCATGTAACCATTTTAAGACTGATCCCAAAGCAGCAGAAAACGCAAGCTTTGCCAGTTGAAAACTTTGAGGACGACTGCACAGAAGCACTCGCAGCCAACGATCAGCGAGAACAAAGTGACACTTGCAAAACAAAGTCACTCATCGTGTGAACGAATAATTATAGCAACTGCTCCATGGAATCTCTTTGTGATCAAGAGTTTGTCACTGAATGTGTCAGATCATATCTTTCATGTTTATGTTGTGGCGCTCATCCTGCTTCCACCCCGGCTGTCTGTGTGTGTTTGTGCGCATCCACTCAGGCTTGTATACATAGCGATAATCCCTTGAATCCCAACCAAACAGCGCTACAATGAACACAGTCTTCACTGCTGTCTTCAAGGATTTCATCAACTTTAAGTGACGTTTATTGTGTCCCAGTTCAGGCAGGATCATCTGAATATATCACAACAGGCTAACGAGGCCTGACCCACAAAAATCCTCCGAGTGCTGCTGAGATGGGCAGCCTACTTTAGCTCACCAGTGCAACCTTGCTACCCCTCAGTGGCTGGTCAGCCATTTAAAAGTGCATTCGGATGACTATTTTAGTCCGGAGACTTCTCGTTCATCCATTGACTCTCAACTCTCAACACTCATTGGATAAATTCAGTAGGTGTTTGTGATTAGAAAGTCATTAGTCAGCAATAAATGGTTGACCTGAGTGAAGTAAAACCTGCAGTGCTTCAAAGGGCACTAAAAGAGCAACCAATTTTGTTATTTATGGTGTCAACAATGTGAGAAATAACTTAACAAAGTCCCATTTGTATGGGCAGCTGGATGTTACTCTTGTCACCGGCACGATCCTGGAGAAAACTGTGTGTGCCAACATTGCCGAAGAGGAAATATTTGCAGCGGTTCTGGCAAAATAAAAATGAGGGAAGAGAGACATCTGTGGCTATTAGGTGTGTGATGTCATCCCTCTGTCAATGACTCCTAAAACCCAGGGGTACCTTCTGGAAATAGGTATGAATGAAGGGATTTCTGAGAAATTCACACTCATGAATTTCGCAGCATTTGTGTGTCTTAAGCCATTCGCTACAAAACTAGACTGAAAACGCTAAAATCGGAGGAAGCGCGAGGGTAGTGATGGTCATTGAAGTCATATGTGCATGGCGTCATTTGATGATTCATACTTTCATTAAGGTGGTGTTGTTTTTTTTTTTAATTATCATTATGAACAAAATGTGTCATTCTTATAATGAACTTGTGTTGGACCAAGAGCTGATTTTCTGCCAAAATTCCCCTGGCATTTGGTCGAGGGAACCATGGAGATGCTAACTTCTGGGCTGAGCCACAGAAATACGACATACCTGCTGCATTCTATCAGGAGAGGGGGGAAAAGTCCACCCCTCCAAGGTTAATGAGAATCTGCTGAAAGACAGACAGACAGACAGACGCTGATAAGGTTTCATTTCAAAACGCAGACTTCAGCGACAACTATGGCTCAAATCATCACGGCAACACAGACCTTTGTAAATGCCGCTGCACCCTCATGTGAGTTTGCAAACCGCACAACTCAGAACATGATTACGCAACCACCGTAGTTGGCATTATCGCATGACTCTTTGTCGAGTTTAAAAAACAAACTAACAAAACAATCAGCACAGACAATCTCAGATGACTTTGGCATGGACTGAAAGGAATTGCCTTTTAATCCTTCAACACATTCATACTATTTGCTGAGTGTATCTGTGCCCACTTTTTGGGAATCCTAAAACTTACTTGCAAGTTTGCCATGTAGTATTCACATCAACTTCATGGTAATAAAGACAGAAAATGCTACTTTTGTTCTGCGATGTTACCACATCTCATTTAAGGATGGAGAGCTGGTTCATCAGCACTCAGGTCTTAGAGAGACTGTCACATCCTTCAGTGGATCCAGCCACTGAACTGGGACACAGTTGTAGTGTTGCTCCCTCAATATTGGATCCAAGCACACTCCAGCGCAGCACTCGGTATGCTTCGTACTGCATAAGTAAGAGGCCATGGCATTAACCTGTTTGTGGGATTCGTTAGAGGTGTCAGGTGCGAGCTGGAACTTGTCATTCCTGCGGCTTCATCTTTAAAACTCCTTCACCATAAACTGCTTCCATTCTCACGAGAAAATGTGCAACCAACCAGCCGACAGAAGAGGACAAACATCCCTGGAATGCCTCTGTGTTTTTAATGGACAACAGCAACCATGCACTCACACACAAACATTGGCACGTATGTGCACAATCAATCTGCACATCAGTGAGAGCAGCGAGCATCACTCGTGCCTGTGCAGTGCTGCTAGAGGACGTTTGTTCAGAGATTCAAAGCAGAGAGAAAGAAAATGACACGCATTCATTCAGCAAAACACAGAACAGCTGCACTGCTCATACACCGGGCTGTGTAGCAGCAGCTCTTGTCCGTCTTCACACACACTCAGAAGCACTGAGTCAAACACATCCGTCTGCAAGCATGCGTTGCAACATCTGTCAGTCTATCTAATCGATCCTGCCCTGCCTTTATGATGTCCACATACATGCGACTGGAGGGAGCGAGGGGGGAGAGAGAGAGGGGAGGGGAGGGGAGGGAAGGGGGGTATAAAAAGCCATGGCAGGTACCTGTAAATGAACCAGACGCTCCTATTCACGGGGCCGAGCGATGGCCAGGAAGAAGAGAGAGAGAGGGAGAGGGAGAGATCCTCCTCGCCGCATGCCCCCATCGCCATTTCCTCCCCTCCCTCTCCTCCTCCTCCTTCTCCTGCTCCTTCTCCTTCTCGTCTTCCAGCAAGACAGCAGCGAGCGTGAGCCGCGAGAGAGGAGGAGGAGGACAGGAGGAAGAGGAGGAGAGAGAAATGGAAGAAGGGAAAGGGAGAGGGCCGAGCTCTCCCAGCCCCTTCATACTTAAGACACAGAGAGAGAACGAATGGGAGAGAGAGAGAGGAAGAGAGAGATGGTTCGCTGTGACTGCGACACAGAGAGAGAGAAAGAAAGGGAGAGAGGAGAGGAGCAGAGGGAGGGAGGGTGGGGGGGAAAGGTGGCTTAAAAAAGGGAGGGAGAGAGAAATGAGATAATCTAGAGGGAGTGAGAGGTGCTGGGGTGATTGGGTTTGTTCATGAATGCATGCAAACACACACATACAGTCTAAAAAAATGCATGCATTCATGCAATCAACACACACACGCATGCAAACGCACGCACGCGCACACACACACACACACACACACTCTTTTATCCTCCTCTTCATCCTCACTTGTCCACTTCTCCAGTCCTGCATGTACAGTGTGTTCACTCTTATCTTTCACTGTCATCAGTTTCCATTCATAAAAACTGATGCAAAAGTCCCCCCCTGGAATGATCCACTCAAATAGGTTTAATTGACTGACAGGTAGCATCGTTATCATGTGACTTTATGCTAAAAGAAAGGGTGTCTGTGATAGGACACAGAAAAGCTCTTGTTTGTGTCTTTTCCTGCACAGATGCCTGCCCTGCTGTCCTCTTACTGTTATTAACCCCATGTGCCTTTAAATCACACACTACTAACCTCACCCACCCCCCGTTTTTCTTTCTTTCCAGGCTCCAACATGCACACACAATCCATTCCTCAGATTTGCTGTAAACAAAGCATGAATGAGAACAAGGAGGAGGAGAGGAGGAGAGGAGGAGACGCATCAACGCAGACAGGAAGAGGAGAGAGGACAGAGAAACAGCTGGTGGTGGAAAGAGGAAGAGGAGGAGTAGAAAGAGAGAGAGGTGGAGAGAGGTTCTCTTGAATAGGCACTCACATCATCTCTTAGTCAGAGCCTCCTTCCACGTATGTTGAATCTGTCCTCCGTCGACTCGCCCGCCCTCCCTCCCTCCCTCTCTCTCCCTCCCTCCCTCCCTCTCTCTCTCCTCTTCTCTCTCACCCGCTCGCCTCCCTTCTGCATTCGAAGACGGTCACAGCTCTTGTGCTCTCTCTTCTCACATCTCAGCCTTTTTGTTTCTGTGCCTGCATGCCAGGCTATACCGCTGTGTTTGTGTGTACAGTATGTGTGTTTGAATGGATGTGTGGAGAGAGAGAGAGAGATGGAGAGAGAGAGAGAGAGAGAGAGAGAGAGATACAAAGAGGAGGGGGGACATGAATGAAAATGAGAGGGGGGCAAACAAATGTTGACAGAGGGTCCACATGATTGTGTTTATGTTGATTTGCATGTCTGCACCTGGTATTTGTTGCCTATTGGAGAGCTTCTCTGGTACAAACACTAACCTTATCAGGACCTCTCTTCCCTATGGGGACCAAAGTCTGGTCCTAATGCGGCACAATGTAATTTCTGAGTTCCTGGCTACAGCTAGTGGAGTGAGGGCGTGATTTGAGGTTAGGTTCAAGTTAGTTGAGATGGTTAATGTGAGGGTGAGGGGCTCAGGAAGGCATATGAAGAAATGAATGAATGAACGAATGGTGGACCCCCCCCCCCCCCCCCCCCCGTGAGGAAAAGTATGCTGCATAAGTGTTTCAGTCATACGTCAAATTTCGAAGCCTGAGAACAACAACAAAAAAAAGTCCCATCAAACCTTTGCCTTCACCAAGGAGTTGATGTTTTCACCTGCATTCATTAGTTTGTTAGTCTGGTGGACAGACAGTTAGTCTGACTGTTTGTTGGCGGTGTAGCCTGGGCTGAGGAGAAACCCAGAATATTTACAGATCCGGACAGTTTGGGTTTTTTTTTTCCCTTAAAAGATCAATTTCTAGTGGCATTTATTAACTGTTACATGGAGACTGACCTTGTCTCTGTGTGTCCTCCTGTTATAACCAACAAGGAGGTTATGTTCTCATTCACATCCGTTGAAGTTTCACAAAAACTACCAGAACGATCGTCACAAAACTCGGTAGGAGGGTGCAACCTGGGCCAAAGACAATCCACTTAACAAAGCCCTTATTATATATATATATATATATATATATATATATATATATATATATATATATATATATATATATATATATATTTATTTTATTTATTTTTTGTTTACCTTGACCCTCATGGAGGTATATGCTCTCTGAGTGTTCTTCTAGTGTTACATATGAACAAGCCAAAGGCAGGGTATCTGTTTTACAGGATACAATAAACCACCACAGCAGCGTTTCACAGGGGATTCTGTCGCTCTGCTCAAAACCCTGTGCCTGCTTGTCCTTATTTGACCCGCTGTTGGCCCAAAACTGGTCTCATGTGGGCAAGCAGTCGAGCTGCAGCAGATTGTGTGCACTCTCAGTGCATCTGTGGCAGTGGCACAGTAAACTGATGAACTATTAGCTAATATCTTCATCTATTATCACTAGATCTCAGCTGAACTCGTGGCAGTGATATAGCAGCAGAGTCTACAGTGGGCTGCGAAGATGTGTGTGTGTTTTCATTGATCACAAATTAATTTTAGCAAGCACACAAATAATTGGTGCGATTTGCTTTTCAGTGACCTACTGCCTCAGATGCTCTCGTATTGTTAGAAACAATTATAAGGGTAAAAACACTCGAGAAAGATATCAGATTTTGGCTGTTTTATATCAAGGAAGCTTGTAATTTATTGAATTGCGTTGTTTGTATCCTGGGTTGTGGGAGGTAATTTTGTTCTTCACATAAGAAAGAGAATAAGGAATGACTGCTCTGATCAAATGGCTCTTTTAGCCTAAAAGTACATCGTATTAGTCCTTTAGATGAATGATATCAGTCCTGCTCTGGTCCTCACAGCCAGGATGAAGAGGCTGACAACTTTCACCCCCCCACTTTTTTTTGGCTCCCTGATGTCTTTGCCGAAAAATAATGCATGTCTCCTTTCACCCATCTGGAGGCACAGAAGCCTTCCCTCCTTCACTCAAGCTCTCCTCTCCATCCCTCTTCTCCCTTTGGAGTGCCCTTCACTGTCTGACCTCCAGATGGAGACACCACGGGGGACACATGGTGATAGAAAGAAAATTAAAAAGTACAGGGGGGTTAGTGATACAGTGATGAATAGAAAGCAAAGGAGGGATGCAGGCGATGTGGCCAAATATAGAGGGAGAGAGGGAGGGATGGGTGAGATATTGGGCTGTGAAAGTAGGCCCATGTGAGGGCGGCTCTGAGTCAGCCATGCCTGGACCAAGAAACCGTGTTGGGCTTCAGCTATGTCGTCGTACTTTAATAAACCATGATGTGTGTTTAGCGTGCGTGCACTGACGTGTGTGTGTGCGTGTGTGTGTGTGTTTTTATATGATTGAGAGTTGCTTGCACACCATGTCACTGTTGATGAAAAGCATTTCAATAATATATGACACTGTATGAGAGACAGAGGGAGGAAAAAAGACATGAAAAGAAAACAAAAGGCAGACGGGAGAGAGAAAGTTGAACGATAAATTACGATGACGAGATAGGGAATGAGAAAAGAGGGATGGAAAGCGAGGGATAGCGAGAGGCGGGAGACTGGGGTTGATGTAAATAATACATGTGATTGATAATGGCTTTATTTCTATGTAAATAATTCTCTGTTTGCTTGATCCAAGTCCTGGACACTGAAATGAGTTTGCCTCAAAGCGAAGTTGAGCTCGCTATGATGCTGATGCGAGGCATTAAAGGGAATGACATTATATTAGGCTGAGTTAATGAGGAAAAAGTCACACGCCCAAAGTCAACACAGGAGAGTTTCCTCTTTTCATCTGGCAACAAATCGCTTCCAGAGACGAAGGGTTTAGGTTTCTTTTTAAAAAGTTGTATGAAGAGAGTATCCATTGATAGTCCTCTTATATACATAAAAACTAGAGACCAACATATTATTGCCGGATAAATGAACACTGATAACATTCAAGCCCTTGAGCTCACACAACGCTGACACGTGTACATGTGTAAGGCCTGGTTACTTCCAGTTAGCCCTTTGCTAACTGGAATGTGGATGAATCATTTTATCACACAGCTCCTTGATCTTTCCAAACGTTACTCCTCCAAATGGATCAAACTGAGACGGTGACATGATTCATTTCATGGGGGTTTTGCAGAACTCAACACAACTTCTCCACTGTTTTTATAGTCTGAACCACAATGACAGACAAGCCTACGGTGCAGTGGACAATGTCACGTTCCGCGCTTTCAAACGAAACAATAAAAAGTTACGAACAAAGACGAATTATTTCGAAGGTAAACAGCATCAACATGGACTTTCAATTTGGTCATAAAAAGCAGGAATGATCATCGGGTGATTTTGCAGCATCAGTCGGAAGTCTTGCATCCAAAGTTGTTCTATAATCCTGATACGACCCAAGTCTGCCAAAAGGACCACACACACACACGCGCGCGTACACACACACACACACACACACGCATACACACACACACACACACACACCCTACTGCTTGAATATCTCTAAACACATCAAATCAAAGGAATCAAAGAAGCACTTGTGAATCACCGCATGATTCACCTTGTCTGTGTACAGTGTCACCGCACAAACAAATCTACTCCCAGCATGTGCTGCGTGTCTAAACGCTGCCACAGCCGGGTCATTATGAAAAGGTTGTCACTTTGAATGTGACTACACGCCGGGAGGATGGATGAGAAACATCATGCATCTTAGTAAGTACTTAACCTCAGAAGAGCTACTTACTGACTGACTGAGAAACAGTGGTAGTAAGTAAAACGTAAAAATTCACTTTTATTAACCTTTACGGTTGCGAACCACGCCGGTGTGACTTAAATGAATGTTGACTCTTGTTAAGTTTCAAGGAATCTGTTAGATTGGTCCGGTGTCCATCCAAATGTATTGCAAAATTTAACTTTTTTTTTTTCTAGAATCCTTAAAAGGAAGCAAATTTCCGCACGTTCACTACTTTACTTCTCTCATTAGGAGCTGGTACATGGAGACAAGCAGGAGGAGACACAAATTCTCCAGCTAGATCCCATCATACCAAGAGTGAGTCTGCAACAAGTGCTGCTCCCCAACTGCTGGTACCCTGAAGACTGAAGCTTCTCACTCACACACCAGTGCCTCAACGTCTTCTATTTGCCTCTCAGGATTTGTGTGTTGAAATATCCAAGACCCCCAAAAACAGAGAGAAACAGCCGATTCATCATGTTTGCTTCACCAGAACTTTTCTTGCAAAACATTCCCCGCGTTAAGTGTAGAAACACCTCAAGCGAGCTTAAAAACATTTTCACAAAATTCTTCTTTTTTTTTTTTAACTTCCATCACTCTTCTCCTGTTCGCTGTGCATCAGAGGCGGCAGGGCAGCTCTTACCTGGGCGCGTCAAAGCTGTCGTAGGATCCCACCGTGTAATGGCGGAACAGCCTCTTGGCTCGTTCTCCGCGGCTCTCTGAGACACAAAATCACATCAGCATCAGTGTTGTTGCACCCGCAGTGACAGCCAGAAGTGAGGCTCGTCGTCTACCGTACAAAATCAAGCAAAACCCCAAATGCATGACTTATGTCCAAAGTAGGTGTTTGATGTCATTATGTTGAATTATATTTTGTATTTCATCTCCCTGTGTTCAGTTATTTGAGATGTTTTGATGTTGAATTGGCTTTTTAATGCTGATATTTTTGTTTTAGCTTAATTCATAAAAAAATAAAAAAGATGCTTGGCAGTGGAAGCAGAAAACAAAGCATCCTGACTTTTCTGCCAGGTTAAGAGAATTCTCTGAAATACTTCCTTTTTGAGCCTGTGAATCATGATGATGCGGTCACCCATGTAATAATTATAGTTGTAATTTCAGAGGAAATATGTGGAAGAGACCACGACCTCTTAACACTGCATTGCCTGTGGATGGCTGGCTACGTAGAGTTATTTAATGCAATTTAAAAGTACATGGTACTTGTTTCTGTTTCCTGGAGGTCACACGAATTCCTGGGACAACAACGCCATGTGAGGGGCTTCTCGTAAGGTTTTGAGTACATTAGAAAGACCACATCAGGGGGCAGCTGCGGGTGGTGGTTGGTGCAAACGAACACCAGACTTTATACAAGTGCTTGAGTACAGTTTGATCCCTATTTATACTCCTACATTTTTTTTTCTGAACGGTTAGCGAGGATTTATGTCCCCCTGAATCCAACTGGAAACAGGTAATTTACAGCACAACATTAAGCTAACTGACATTTCTAACCTTAACCAGTTATTTTACCTTTTTTTTTTTTTTTGAATGACCTTATAATGTCCCTCTGTCACAGCTCAGTGTGAGAGCTGCAGAGCACGGAGGATGCGTGTGCGTGCGTATGTGTGTGAGTGATATGACCCATTACAGTTAGAAAGCATGAGGATTCAGGAGGCTTTGGTTCACCACCGTCGTCGTCATAATAGTTGTGATGTGGATTCCACCAGCTTCCTGAGTCAGAACCACATTTAAAGCGACAGACTCATAATTATCGCTTGGAGTGGAAGTCCCTTACGTGTGAAACTCTCTTCTAAGATGAGCAGGTTCCTCCAACTAAAGAGATGCTGGGTGGTTATCAAGATCAGCCTGATGTGTGTGTGTGTGTGTGTGTGTGTGTGTGTGTGTGTGTGTGTGTGTGTGTGTGTGTGAGTGAGTGAGTGAGTGAGTGAGTGAGTGAGTGATCACCTGATCGGTTGTCTTGGCTCCGAAGCATCACCTCCTCCACACAGTCGGAGGGGAACCAGCCGGTGCGACCCCTGACCGTCCCTTCCCAGTACCCACCCTCGCCGACACTCAACACTAGAAGGGGTGGGGGTGAAGGGGTGGGAGTATAGAGGGGGGGGGGGGGGGGCAGGAAAGAACAGCATGTCAGGATCAGACCACCTGAGGAGAGCTTACACACACACACCAATGAGAAATGAACACACGCAAGAAGACAACAACGTAATCCGGACAGAAAGGAAATAATGAGGACACACACACAGACATGCAAACCTCCTACATACTCACCAAGACATACATACCTGGCGACACCTTAGACTCACTCACAAACACACACATATTCATACCTGCAGACATTGAATACAAACATATACAGAGACCTTACACTCATGTTAGGACAGGACGGTTTCACATACTTATCTGAGGACACGTGGACCTGACCTGGATCTGTCTCGGGGACCGATACGGCCCCCCTTTACACCTGCTGACGTCAACAGGCAGCTCTCACCCTCATTCTCATCTACTGATATATAATTTCTGGTATATTCTGCAACTACTGGCCATTTTGTCTGGATCAATCCATAAATATCATCTCATGGTATTATTTATATGTTTTCAAAATATCTGTTGTCCGTAAAAACACACCTCTGTAGTGTCTCAGATAGCCGTTTTTAAATAAAATCTGTTTATTCTTTATCATTCAGAAATGATAAATTCCACCACACGTCAAAAATTTAACTGCATTAATATATAATCGTATTATTTCCATTTAAAATGTAAGTTGTAATGGAAATGGCGCTTTGTCATGTAAACGATACACACCAGCGTTGGACAATTTTCACTTTTATAATATATATTATATATGAATGAACTTCAACGACATTTATAATTATCAAAGTGGCTACTATCACGTTATATCTCTTCTGTCACAGTAAATAAAGAGATGCCGTAGAAGTGACATTTTGTCATTTATTTTTAAATGTATTCATATGTTAATGCCAGTTTTAGAGCTAGGATTAAATATACCAAAAAAATATGTGATATCAAATTTGTATATTCAATACAGAGGTGAGCTGTTTGTGTCACATGACTGCTGTCATGGTTACCGAGTCTTCAGCTCTCCCCCCAGTTAAGATTTATACAGGGTGGTAGAAATGATAGCGACCCCAAGGGACAGGAATCCTCATCGTAAGGAGGATTCAAAATATTCCAACACCACATTACACATTTAATTAAAGTACACATTTATATGCAATTTAATCTATGGTTTAAAAAGATATTGTGCTGAGTTCAAGTCTAAGCAGGGTTGAAGGTTTATAATCTGGCCCAAGCATAAAGAAATACAAAGAAAATGTACATAAAAGGCCATAAAAAATGTTGGTACCAGCATCAGCTGAGAAACATCTAAGAGTGGTCTAAACGAGTCGAACGCAGGCCGCAACAAGATGTCCGTCCTCTGTTGTGCTGCGTGGGCAAACAAGTGACACGTTAACCTTGACACCTGGATTAGCCAGTGGTGCAACGGAGCTGCACAGCGTTGAGGTCCCAGCTGGGTGTTTGCCAGCGTAATGTTAGCTGTTGTTAGACTAAATGTTATCGAGATGGAGCACTCAGCTTTGTGTCCGTATTAATTTACCAGTTAGCTAAATGGTATTATGAAAGCTGCTAATTGAAACTGTTAAATCCCAGTGGTCAGCAGCTTAGACGCTATAGAACTATATCAACATCCCAGACAGAGGGAGACAATTGTGAATTGTTTGCATCTTTTAGAGCTCTATGCACAAAGGGTTTTCCCCTTGCATGTCATTACAGGCACAAATATGCATGAAATGAACCCATATGATAAATTACTTTATCAACCCGTGTTTTGCATGCTCCAGTTTGAAGATCCAGTGAAAAACCTTGGAATAAACTACCTAGAAATACAGCAGTTTAGCCACCTACACTCGAACATGTCGATTCATCTTCACATACAATCCTGCAGGAATCTTTATTAAAATCATGAGTAATACTGCGTGACTCCAGTGAAGACTTTAAATGCATTTTCTCATCGGGAATTTATCAAATAGTTGAAGTCGTGCTGCCCTGACACCTTTTTGAATGAAGTACATCGATCAACAAGAGTTTGAGTCTTCTGGAGACAGAAAAGATCTGCAGCTGCCTGTCTTGCATGTTCTGTATTTTGATCATATTACAGAACTTCTTTGCCCTGTTCAGCCCTGTTAACTAGATTGTTTTTTTTGTTGATACTATGATGATCTTTTTTTCTACATGTAGTTTATGATCAACCACTTCAGGGTGCTCTGTTCTCATTTTTGTCGCATTAATTCCAACTTTTCACGTTATATTTCATGTATTTGCCATATTAAAATCTTCCATTGACACCCACTTTGAATAAATATGGTTAATATTTTAAATACGGTGCTAGAAGCTAAGTTCATGTAAGTGATGTAATGCAAGTGGCACTGATTCAACAGAATGGCAGCTTTTTGATTTGCACGTTACTGAATGTGCCTGCGTGTGTGTGTGCGTGTGTGTGTGTGTGTGTGTGTGTGTGTGTGTGTGTGTGTGTGTGTGTACCTATCTAAGCCGCCTGAGTAAATGTGATGTAAATGTGCTTCATCACCACTCTGGAGAGCTGAACCTCAGTTCATACTTGTTTGTTTACCAGGTGTAAACAACTTCCCAACCAGACAGGTTGAATTCCCACGGAAGGTAAAGTACAGAATACACTCCACCTCACACACACATACATATATGCCGAGTACATTAAGCACACAGTGCTTTTATACTCACCTTTGACCCTGTCTCCCTTACTGAAGCTGATTTCTCTCTCTCCCTGGGCGGAGTGAGCTCGAGTGGCGACAAAAACTCGTCCCGGGACGGCGCTGTAGAGGCGTCTGCGCTGGCCTGCAGTTTGCCCAGCGTTGCTGGCAGGAGCAGGCCTGGTGGGAGGCAGCAGAGATTCAAGATGCAGCTGACAACTCAGAACAGCTGCTAAATTCTCCTAATCAGCTGTAATATGACTTACTATGAATGACATTTTGATTTGTCGAGGGTTTGTTTTGTTTCAGCAAATCTACACAGACGTCTTACTGATGTATTTCTCACTTGAAACTTAGCCAATGCACCAGAAAACACCTTAACAAATTTTTGAGGCAGGCGAAGGGGACCTTTGACCTCTGTCCGTATGAACTTGCAAAATTTTGCACTTCAGAGTTAAAAAAGATAAAAAGGTTCCCAGGCGCTGCTACTCACGCTTGTCTCCTACTCTGCCGGCTACGGTCCTCCTTGTCTCCAATCCGCCCTCGGGACGGAGAGCGTGTCCTCGCCCCTCTGGGACTGCTGGAGCTCCGCAGTGTCCCTGTATGTTTATAACCCTGGCGAGACAGAGAGGAAGAAGGTGAGAAGAAGTGACCAAGTAAATACTTCTTTTGAAAGAACATAAAGGCCTGTCTGAACATAGATAAATAAAACTGAAGAGAAGTAGTAAATATATAATATATATAATAATTGTCCATGTCATGTAAGAATTCTTCTCCATTTTTATTTATGTGAATTTCATTAACTGACTGTCCAGAAGCCACACTGGACAGTGTGACAGAAAAACCCTTCAAACCTTAACATTCCCAGTTCACTGGAGTAAAACCCCAACAGATTTAAGGTAAATCGATAGGTTGAGTAACAGTGCCAATAGCTGGTACTACTTCGGAATCCCATGGTCATGTGACGTGGAAGCTACTGGTAAAAGAAGAGACTGAATATTTCGTATTTGAAAAAAACGCAACAGAAAACACAGATATACATTTAAAGCCATAAACTGAATAACTCATCAACAATCCAACATCCTCTCAGGCGAGTGCTGAGGGAAACACAGACCTGCACAGAGACGATGTTGGTGGTGGGCGCGTTGGGCACAGCCATCCAGTCGGGCAGGTTCATGGTGCTGTCACTGTTGGCCCGCAGGAAGGGGTGAGGGTGGGGTATCGCCAGGGTTCGGGTGCTCTCCCGCCTCTGGGGGGCGTACTTTGGAGACTCCACAAACGGAACTGGGAGGTGTAAAAAAAAAAAAGAGAAGTGTTTGCAAGTGCAGTTATTATTTTCTCATTTTAGGTTTTTTTTTTCCCTTTGTGAATGCTTTAACAAACGCTAATATCTTTATTCCCAAAGCAAGGTAAAAAAACATAAAAATCCTTTTATTCAAGATTTATAGCTGTAGTTCTCCTTTGGAACACACCCCCAGTGACCCACCACAATTCTACCAGATTCACTTGCAGGCCACAAGAAACAGAGGCTTGGCTAGTAAAAAAAGAAAGGCCTAGCTAAAACTACAGACTACAGCTAATATCTTGCGACAGGGTGCTTACTCTTTTTCCAAATAAAAATTCCAGACTTAATCCAGACTTTTTCAAAACTTCTATATTTTTCCCCCAAGACCTTAACTTTACACTATATTTTAACAATATTTTATACTTGTGTGCTTACTTTTTTGGTTGAGATTGCACCTGTTGTGTTTTGTATAAAAGTTGAAGCTAAAAACGTAGCGACACAAGTTTTGATTTGATGTCATTCCAGAACCCAGCAGCAGGCGAAAAACCTATCGTGTTTTTACATGCTTTCTTCGTGTCGTTCTAATTTCACAAGTTTATATGCTTGTGAGCAGACTCTTAAATTCGACAACAAGGGAAAAGTTTTCCATCCTTTACTAAGACTTCCATACAAAATTCCAGACTTTTCAAGGTCTGGAAAACAGCTTTTCAAAATTCCACACGTTTTAAGACTTCCAGACCGGTGCAAGCACCCTGTATGAGCTGCACCGAGGAGACGATGACTTCCTTGACACTTGGTGGAGGGATGAGCAATGAAAGAACCCGTCTGTTTTATTAAACATTATACAATCAGTTATAGCATCAGCTACTTACCCACATCTGTATCCCGGTGGTTTTTAATAATTTCTCCCAGCTCAAAATGGCCGGACATGACAGCCACCTGATGAAAGCACAGACATGCTTCTTGTAACCAGTGTCATCCTTGTATTTTCTGTACTGGTTTATCATATGAGACAATCAACATTTTTCTGGCTTGCTGTTAGCTTTTAGTGTTTAGTTTAAATCAGAAGACTCAGTTTATAGTTGCTACAGTGGCACATAAATCTGGATATGTTACCATAATCAGAATTCTACAGCAAAAACTGCCATAAAATAGCCTCATATACATATTAAGTTGCTATTTTCATCATTGCACAAATGCTTTCAACCTTTATTTCCAATCACACAGGTCAGCGCACAATACAGCAAGTGCTCGGTCTTGTTGACTTCTGCCTTATTTTTGCTCACAAACAAACATAATACAGATGGTCTCAGTTGGCTTTTTCTGAGTTAATGTATCCAGATTCAGGGGTCACACACAATCCCCAGACCTCTGTGTGCATCGCAGCACAATAATGGCTGAAAGTGAAGAAACACTTTCTGCTACATTAAGTTATTAAGACGTTCAAACATACAAACACCCGAGATGCGTAATTATCCATCCAGCCATTACCTGAAAGGGTGTCTGCCCGCTGTTGTTCTTTGTATCTTTGTTTGCTCCACGGTAGAGCAGAATTCGTGCACAGCTTTCCTGCAACAAACAGCTAGGATTAATGTATATTTTATGCGAGATAGTTATTGCATAATTGCACCTCAGGTAGCTACACGGCCACAGACAGTATGAGACAATCTTCTTAGGTGTTGTTTGGTTGTGGTGCTGAATAGTTGGAATAAGTAGGTTGACTATCGGTTGAACATTGAGTGGAGATTTAAGTTTTTTCCCCACCATGAAAACCCGGTTTTGCATTTCATAAGCTGACATAAAATAGCCACCAATTCATCTTCTACACTGAAAGGCAGGGTAAACCCCAGACAGATCGCAAGTCTGTCGCAGGACATAAAATATCTTCTGGTCAAATTCAAATTTGTAGGTGGATTCAAAAGTTCTTCATTTAATTTAATCTTTGTCACAAAGAAAATGCATTTCTGCATTGGCTTGACGTGATGATGCTGTTTTCATGTCAGGATGCTGGACATGAATCTCATCCTACTGCTGTGCATCTCTAGAGTGGACATCTCGACTCACTCGGGAGAATAAATCCATGCGCGCTCGCGAGCCTACCTTGTTGTATAAAGCACAGATGTGCAAGGCAGTGTTTCCAGAGGCATTCTGGGAGGAAGAATCTGCCCCATAGAAGAGGAGGTGCTCCAGATGCTGCGAGTTACCATTCTGACAGGCCTGATGAGGAGAGACGGGGGGGGGGGGGGAAAGAGAGGACAAATAAGAGTGAAAGAAGGAGGATTTATTCAATTGTTTGTTGAAGAAGGCAGAGACGTTAACACTCAATAGGGTGCGGTGAGAAGACACACTATCCAATAATAACATAGAGCAAGATAACACGTTACATTGGTCATCAAAACAATAAAAAAGAAACCAACAACATAACTTTAGCTGGTTTCACACGTGTTTTCATGCTATAATCTTAATTGCTGTTCGCTAAGATCCTTTAAAGTGATTTATCAGACCAACCTCTGACATCGATCAGGTCAACAACTGAACACCTCATCTTTGTCATTCACAGAAAACATTGGGTACCGATACAAGAACACAGTATTTCTAAATGATTACAGCAAACTTCTCAGCTCTGAGCTGACAAAACAAGGGTACCACAGACTTGCCCCCATCCCCACTGTCAACACCATCCCCAGAGGTGGTTGAAGCAAACAAGCCTTGCATGCACACTACTGGGCCTCTCCAACCAAATTAATTAATAGCTGCTATAGTACTAGTTTATCTAACAATTTAGGCATTTTTTAAAAAATAAGTTATGAATCGTTACTTATTTCTGGACATCATCTTTGGGAAACCCTGATGTAAACGCCACCACAGCAACTTAGGGCGTCACAATCTGTTAACCCATTTTAAAGTATTAAAGTATGGTTTGATTTGAATGCTTCAGTACACAAGCACGCACACACACACACACACACACACACACACACACACACACACACACATATAAACAGTGTAAGATGGACAAGAGGTGATTATGAAGTGTGTGACGATCCAGTGAAGCGATACCTGAGTTTTCTCTCCTGATCTTTGATCGCTGCGTCACTGCTGGAGGCCACAGTAGCAAGAAGGATGGAGGGTGACAGGATGTCCGAGATAAATATGAGATGTTGGGTATGAATGGTTTTTGAAAGATGCTACACAGACGTGGCCAATGGGACACAACGTACAGTGATACATTACAAAATGCTTTCATGCACTTTTCACAATAATGCAAAAGAAAAAAAACAAAAAAAACAACAACAACAGCAGAACCAAACACCAGGGGCAGAACTTTTTTTGGAGTCAGTGTCAGAACCCCAAAATAAACACAAAGTAGGTCACAAAGATTTTGCTCCAAGCATCTTCTGCCAAAGAGAGTGGCCTTAGTGTGGAAGTAACTGTGCACACGACAAATGAGAAATAATAGTGGAGAAGATAAACCTTTGATTAGGAAAACGTTCTTATTTGCATATATTCTTACTGAATTCTACTTATGTAACTTTTCTTATTTTTATGGCCAATTTGCTCAGGGAAAAAAAAAACTGTTTAATTCTATGGCGCAATACAATGGCATGTGTAATAAGATGCAATGTACAATGTGGTTTTGAGGTGTGCAGTATGATGTCAGAAGGGTTATTTTTTTCCTTGTTTAATTAGCACCTAAGTTAACACACAATATATCCACATATATCTGTGGAGTGACATTTGTGAAAGGCAGCGATACTGAGGAAAAAATTTCCCTGAGGGGAGAAATAACTGTATTGTATCGTGTAGTATCGTGTAGTATCATATCGAATCATCTGGTGGCAATTTAATTAAAAAACGTGATCGATAGTTTGCGAAATGTTCAGACTGTCCATGACACTCATATGTTGTTGCTTCTGTCATTCAAATTAGCCAAATAAAGTGAATGTTTTCCAAAGTTAAAATCATCTTTTTTGTTCCATTCCTGCAGCTCATCAAGGAAACATCCACGGAAACCAGTGCTGGTATGTCATTACTTTTACTTTTACTTCAATTACTGTCAATCTCATTGCATTCTCCTTTTCTTTTCCAGCTACGTTCTGATAAAAGCTATCATCTCCACTGTCATATTTCTCATTCTCCTGGTATGATGCACTGGGCCGCTGCTTTATGACACACATACAGCAGTTTCCCGTTGAGATCTGACTTTCCATTCTCTCTCTAAAAACAAAAAACACATTAATAGAGTCATGCACATGCACGCGTATACCTGATGTGTCTCATCCCAGCCGTTCTCATCCCTGATGCCCAGTTTGGCATGGTGGTAAAGCAGTGTTTCACAGCAGGAGGTGTCGCCTCCTGTCAGCACAGTGTGGTAGAGCGGCGTCAACCCTCGCCGGTCCTTGTAGTCCGGAGAGGCACCCAGAGAGAGCAGGACCTGCAGGAAGACCCAGCCGAAAAAAGGTCAAACTTCCCATACGGACTGTTCATCAGGGAGCGGGGTCATTTAAGACATTCATGATCCCTAAGAATCCGAAATATTCAAGAAGTAAACTGCAAGAAGTACAGACACAAAGTGCATTCCAGTGTAGGTTACAGAAAGTCAAATAATGTTCTTGGACTTTAAAATCGAAGGAAACACGGGAGGTCATGCGACACCTCAGACTGGAGAGATTTATGTGTTTAATCGCTGTAAATCTTTCTGCAGCCGTTTCTTTGTGGACAATATAACACATACACTTTTGTCCCACTGAATGAGTTTCCCCTCTAAATAGGAACTTAAAACCTGGACTAATGCCTAAAATGTAAATGTGTAGCGTGTCTTTAAAAGCAGGCGATGTTAATTTTAATGCATCTTTTTCTCTCCGGTAGAAACGAATAATAGCTTTTTTGTTCATGTGCAGTTTGTGAGTGGGTGGGTGTGGATTACTGATGTCTGTTTATTCTGTCTTCAGCTTGTCTGCTTATATGGTAACACAAATGAGGATAATACTGTACAATTTGAAGGGCAAATATCCATCTTGCTGATTTATCCCCTAGTGCAGGTTTACCTCCTTTTAGAGCAGGACAAAAAAAAAAGAAAAAAAAGAAAGCCAATTACCAGCAGAGCTATATGGCGGTGGCCTCGAACAGCCTTGTGTAGCGATGTGAGTCCATCTTTGGCACGGAAGTCAATATGAGCCCCTCCCTCCACCAGGACCCGGATGGCCTCACCTCCACCCGGCTCACACTGCACTGCCAGGGACAGCGGAGTCTCTGGAGGACACACACGGACGTAAACACACACACAGAGATTCAGATTGCAACAGCCATTCTTCTACATCAGAGGTATAAATTCTGATTTAAATTATCAGGTTTCTTGAAAGGGAGGCCGCCCAAATGCTTGCTAGTGTGTTTGTTTGTTTGTTTGTTTGTTTGTTTGTTTGCTTGTTCTTATGCCTCCCTGCCAGCAACAGGTGAGGGTCACAGGCATTACTCGATTTGTTCAACAGGAATGGCTCCAGGGATGTTCCTTAAATTTGGCACGCGTGTTCACTGGTACTCACTCGAACTGAAAAGGTTTTGCTGATCAAAGGTCAAGGTCATTGTGGCAGGCACACCTGACAGCAGTATTTCTAGTTGTGTTTGTTTCAACAATAAACATGTTGCATCCTCTCACCAGTAACTGCTCATCAGAAAAGCACAGACTGTCTGACACAGAATTGTAACAGATCAACTGAGCGACAGAGAAAATAAAATTATTTCAAAATAAAGGTACAGGACTAGGACTCTTAACCTCACTTAACCCGCTTGAACTTCTGTCGCAAGGAAGTTCGATGGCACCCACAGGAACAAAAGCGTTTCATCAGTTTCACTAAGAACTGAGCGCTGGCTGCCATGGTGACGAGCGATCTCTTTGGCAAAGAGGAAAGCAACTGTATGCTTTTATCACTAAACTGCTTCTGTATCTCAGGTAAAAATGATACGTGGGAATGTTTTCACTGCACTTCCTCTGGAGCTGCCCGTGAATATCCATCCAGACAACTGACAGGAGCCATACTGGGTGTGGCAGAGTGGTCTCATGTTCTATTAGAAGCACTTTATGAGAGCCTGGAAACCATCTAGGAGACAGACAGAAGTAGAATATGTCAACAATCCTGTGGGGATAACTCACGCGTCCCACAGGGTAATGTCTCATTTATGTCCTGTGCTGCAATCATAGACTTTCTGACCTCAGAGGAAAGAAAGAAGAAGAAACCATTTGATGCCCTGACGAGAAAGTCACTGACGCTGTAGGTCATGTGTTCAG
This sequence comes from Aulostomus chinensis, assembly GCF_037954235.1. NCBI lineage: Eukaryota > Metazoa > Chordata > Actinopteri > Syngnathiformes > Aulostomidae > Aulostomus > Aulostomus chinensis. Next base: position 4,394,212 of record NC_141337.1, read on the forward strand.
TCGTACTTGATTGTCTGCAGGATCACATGATATTAGTCTGCTCTTTCACGAAAAAATCCAAATTCTATCAGGTTTCACCTCCCTCTCACTGTGCAGAGGAGTCACACTCTGCAACATGCACAGGGGTGTGAGGGTCTGCTAATTGCTTCTTGCACCTTTAATTAAGCCCCAAGCACAAGGTTCAAACTTCAGGGCAGCACAGCAGCATGCTGGTGAGGGGATTTATTAGGGCTCTCTAATGCCCCCTGGTGCTCTGAAGTGGAAGTGTATTTCACACCCGTGCTGACAGGATGTGTTTAGTGTTTTGACACTTGCTCCCACAGCGGCTGGAGTGATGCAGAGCAGCACAGACAAACTGTAAATGAGCCGTCTGCTGCATCCCCTAAACACTAACAGGATCTGAGAAAAGTCTGAGGAGCTGCAAAGCTGAAGACAGGAACGTGGAGAGAAAGTCAACACAGGAGACACTCCGGTCACGCTGCTGCAGGATCAGCCAACTGTATTTAAACACACGTGTGTATGTTTAATGACATTACACTGTGAGGAGTTATCATTGGAGACTGTGTCACTGACAGACAGCCAGAAGAACAACTCTGTAAATGGACAAAAAGAACATGTGGGAGTAGACACAGACATTCTGTATGTGCAGGATGGATGAATCAGAAGAACTGAGGCAAAACCAAAATACATGTTTCCTAACCTCCGAGCTGTTTCCATCTTACTCCAGAAAAGTCTTTGACTCGCACCATGCCTGATTTGCCGATGTTGATCTGCTATACATTTAGGAGCAATTCTCTCATCTTCTTGATGAGGAAGCAAATGGATTTGTGTCATTCTAATTCCTCTAAGAATCATCAAATATTTATTCCATGCACCTCATTAACTTACTGTAATTTGCAGATGTCACTTTTTCATCCTCAAACTTTACAGCTGAATGAATCGCGCTGGTCCAAATCTTCCTGCGCTCCTTCGCAGTGTCCCCTGACAGAATTTAAGGTTTAACTTCCATATTTAAAAGACCTTGCTAGTTTAAGTTTTAATGTTTGAGCTGAGATGGATGGTTTCGTTTTTAGTTTTTTTTGCAGTTCAGGCAAGACACTACAGACAAAACACTTTTTTTTCTTCACTTTTCAAGTCTTTGTTTCAGACTAGTGGACAGAAATACACACTTTGGTGTTTATTTTAGTTCATAATTCAGCTCTAAATGTGTATTCTGGACATTCGGACACTGAAGACTTCAGACAACACAATGATGACTGACATGATGCCATTTGACGTTGATATTTTTTTGGTTTCTCATGTGACTCGTAAGGTGGGTTTTGCAAACGTGAGATTTCAGTTTCTTAACAAGTCAACTTAAAACCAATAAATTATTGTCAGCCAATGTTAGTGTTCATTGCGTAACGGAGATTCACCACAACATTGAGTTCTGGTCACCTGACTTTACAAAAACATCAAACCTCTGAAGATGCTGGTGGCCAGCTGGTGAGTTTCACGGTAATATCTATTCGCTTAAATGTCAGTGTCTCACATTGGTCAACCCTTTGATGACATTAACTTGTACAGCCCTCTGATTGGACCGGGGGTCAGTGCTAACAGCTCCTCTGGCTTACCGCCGGTGTCAGGGTCCTGGTAGTTAGGATCGAGGCCCTTGTCTAAGAACTTGGTCATCTTGTCCACAGCGCTGGTTTGGATATAATCCATAAATTTCTTGAGGCTTGCCTGCATGTGGAGAGAAGAGTGAACTCCTTCTGCCATGGAAATACTGTCTGTACAAAGCACAGCAAATACAGATCAGTATATATGGAGGCGCACGCACAATGCATGGCACACACACACACACACACACACACACAAACACACACACGCACACGCGCTCCTGCAGAGATATACACTATAAACCCAGTATTGATTTTAATGCACTCACAAGCAGGTTTTTATGACTGTAACAGTGCACGTCCATTAGAAACCTACCATCAGGACAAATGGCTTCCATACCTTAGTGTGCAGTTTGGCCAGTTGCTTCTCATCCAGATTGGTCTGTTTGTACACTCTGGTCTTGTATCGGAACTAAACCAGAGGGGAGACAAGAGAAAGGAAAGAGGGACAGTCAAAAGGAAGGAAGAATTAATCCAACACAGAGGGCCTTTGTCCTCAATTCTCTTAGCTTTTGGCCTAGATCCACAAAATGGGGCCTTCAGATTTATTGTGCAGAGAAGCTTTATCTGGTTTGCTATTTAAACCTCCTCCTCTACTTCAGAGAAGACAAGAAATGTGAAAGAAATATTCCGGATTTATAGGCATTTAACGAGTGTTTAAAGACTTCACCGGGTCATAATATACCATGTACAGACTGGATAAGAGATTAACGGGCAGAGAGCTAACTGGACCACTGCTGTGACTCTCCTCTACAGAAAACATCAAAATGAGACCAGCTTCAACAGCACAGAGGACAGGTACAGCAGAGGGAAACCATACAAATGAATTTGCCTTAAATTTGAACTCGAATTCTCAAGGCAAACATTAAAGTCTTACCAAGAATATTTCGTCTAATTTCTAAAAAAAACTAAAAACAACCCACAAACAAGTAACATTACCCTCAATAAGATCTCTCAATAGATAGAATAGATAGATTTTTAAACATAATTTAATCTCATTTCAATTCATCTTATCAAGTCAATTTTACTTGTTATAGATTATCTTAGTTTAACAATGTAGTTTTTGTTGTTGTTTTGCTTGTAATAAATACAATACATTTTGCTTGTAAGAGTGTCAGAATATTCTACCTAATTTAATTTCTCTCATCATAACCACGAGAACTTAATCAACTTTGACTGTTGCGCTAGCAGATTAATCAAATTATTTTACTTTTCCTGTTGATTTTTCTGCTTGTAAAAAATGAAAAAAAAAACAAATGAATACACTTTGCCTGTGCATCAAGTAAAACAGGCACAGCAACAAGCGCCCTCATCATATCGAGAAGCAATTTTTTATGTGAGCCTGTCTTGTCCAATGATATTTATTTATCCATTTATTTACTTGCATCAGAACTTAGACAGCATTGCTCACAGCAGGTAAAGTAAATACCTGACAGACGTTTGTGACATCTCCTCTCTGTAGGCTGACAGTAACATTTCAGCAGCGTGAAATCAGTGACCCCTTGAGGACATTCAGGCTACAATAGTTTACTGGGAGTAGTACCTCCAAATACGGCACCCCTTTCTCAAAGGATTGTGGGTACTCTCGGAGCAACCTCTCCTCCTCCAGGAACTTGGCATCGTGGCCGTCAGTAGCTGGCTGGAACAGACCGTAGTTCAGGACGTCTCGCAAGGACTCGGTCAGGGAGCAAAGCACCTGCTGCTTGGCCTTCCACACGGTGGCATCCGGGTTGAACCGCAAACATTTCTGCAAGAGGGACACAATGAAGTGCACCTCAGCATCAGCTCATGAAGGTGATCTTATGTGGTGGTGTGAAGGTTAGAGGGGCAGACTTGTGACTGGCTGGATAAATCTAGGTGGGGAAAGCTGACAAGCAGTGCCCTCATTACAACCGCTGAGGCGGTACCAACTGCTCCAGTGGAGCTGCACAGAGGCTCCACTGACTGTGGTTGTTCTGGGCAGCTTCCAGGTGTAACTGAATGAGTGTGATCAGGGCACTCTTGCAAAAGAGAGTATCACTCTCAGTCAGAGTCCCCTGAGTAAATGTAGGCTAAAAAAAAGAAAAAAAGATAGTTAATAGAGTTCTCTTTAAAAACCCTCCAAACAGAATTATTCTGGAGTCAGACGATCGAACAGTACCTGGTGCGAGGGTGAAATATTTGGGTTGCTTTGAACTTTCTGTTGCAGAGAGAATCACAGTAGTTCATCTTTAAAAGCTGGAGGCAACAAAGGGAAATGAGCCAGGTAGCTCCGTGTCATAGAGGAAGAAGCTACTGACCTAATCACGCACACACACATGCACGCACGCACACATGCACCTTTTTTTCCATCATGTGGCGTGTGCATACAGGAAAGTACATCACCATCCTGCCACCAGGATTTTGGACGTACAACAAACCATCTGCTTATGAAAAACTACAGTACGTAACAATCGCATGTTTAAGTACAGCTAAAACTTATCAACGTATACAAATGTTGTATTGGGCACGAGTGGCTGGTGATGAATCAGCTCCAGGAACGCCTCAGAAAACAGCCGCCTAACAGACATCCACTGAGGCTGACTACAAATTCTCTGACACTGTAATGGCAGGATGAGTCAAAATATTGTGTCTCATTATTCACATTTTAATTGAAAACAATCACGGACACTTGAAAAGTCAGGGTACGAGAGAGCTCTGCGTTTAGCAGTACGCTTCCGAAGAATGTTCTCTCAAAGGTAATTTGCTACCTAAAAAAATACAATACTGGGATTCAAGAAGGTAGAAATGCACCTTTTGACTCAAAAAAGGTTACAAAGTGCAGTGAAGGGAACACAATTATCTTTCAAAAGGGTTCCCAAAGATTTGCACCCTTTCAGGTACACACTGGTACCTCTATTTGTGAGAGTGTGTTGAAATGATAACAGTGTGATTCTTGCAAGGATTTGTGCCCAATGATATTTTCTTAAGTCTACAAAATATCATTTACCAGCATAAAACACCCCTAAAGCGCTTGTTATAATGGTATTTTGGCTCATGTTTTGCCTTTAGTAAATATTCTTTTAATTACATGATTTTTCATTTTATCTTTTTTTTTTTTATATTATCAAAATGTATTTCTCCATTTCAAAAAAATATAACCAATGAGATTTTGAAGACATTTTATCATAAAGGTAAGTGCGATGTTTCATGAGAAATTAAAGAAAATGGATTTATTTAGAAAAACAAAACAAAACATAGCCCCATTTCATTACATCACTGATAAACAAAATGAACCCAGGCCGAGACTCCAGCACCTCCACCAGCTTAGGCCTGGTTTTCGCATCCTCCTGATTTGATAAAAGCCAAACAGACGTAACCTTGTGCTGTACGTCGCTTTGGACAAAAGCTTCTGCTAAATGAAATTGTAGAATTGTAGAATTGTAGGACCTCCACAATGGAGCTAAAAGCATTTTGTTGTCCTCTATTAAGGTTGAACTTCCCCTGACACTAGAAGTTGCAGCTTGATTGTCCTTGTGTAACACACATCCATCATTTACGCTCATGCACTCTGTGTGAATTGGGACGGAGCGTGAGGCTGCGATAGTGGAACCAGCAGGGGGCGACAGCGTCAGAGTAAAGTGGGTGATTCCCAGTGGCCTCAGTTAGCAGACAGAATATGAATGGCGGTGCAGCATCTCCAGCGGAGTCCAGAACGGCCAAATGTATAACGGCTGAGAGGCTCAGTCAGCAAACTGGAGCGTAACTCACTACACAGATGGTTTACAGAAGGATTTGGGGTCTCTCTCTCTTTCTCTCTCTCCTTCTGACCTTGAGGCACCAGCGTGATGGTTGGCCCATGCAAAAAAAAAACAAAAAAAAACAGCCAGCTGCAAGAATTCCTGCCTCTTTGCTGCATTACTGCATCTTGTAGCCCAGAACAGTCGCTCAACCCATTGTCACTCGTCTTAATCTCTTTACATGCACGCAAACGCACACTAAGAGTGTGCGTCCTACAAAGAACGAGAAAAAAACCCAGGACGGGTCGGGGGTGGGGGTTGTGCAGGGGAGAAACATAACATTTTCCTCCCTCTATTTTATTCAGAGTCTCCGTTCTCGAACAGCCAACCCGGTCACCATGGCAACCGGTTCATTAGCGGAGCAAGCTGCTTGTTGCCATAGAGACATCCCTGTGTTCCCTTGGAGATGGGGTACTGGAAGGGTGTGTGTATGTATGTGTGTGTGTGTATGTGAGAGAGAGCGAGAGAGAGCGAGTGCATGTGTGTTTTTGTGTGTGTGTGTGTGTGTGTGTGTTACAGCAGCGTGGCAAAAGAGAGCAGAGTAATAGGGAGGGTGAGTGTTGAAGAAGAAGAAGATGAAGCGCTGTGTCTGTTTATATTAGATTAGGCTTCACCCGTGCGCGCACGCATGCATGCATGCACGCACGCACGCACGCACGCACAAGCCTTCACTTTGCTAACAGTCCTGTTAAAGGGTGCAGGCAGACAGAGAAGTAAAGCAGGAGGGACTGATGGTTAATTCTCATGCAGGAGTTCACCTCATTATGATAATCAGCGTAAAATAATGGAGATTCTTCCGATGCTTCTGATTTCTTGGAGCGCTCAGCCAGGCGGCCATGTTTCCTTATTGATCCGTAAACCTCCAGGAATTTGAGTGATCTTCCAACTTCGAACTGGCCAGCCAATTAGGGCTCGTCACAGACACCTCATTGGATTTGCAACGCGGCACACACTTCCTAATGATTGCAGCAGCTCTGTATTGTTAGCGATGCCAGCTGACTGTCTCACTGCCCAGTCACTCTATCACACTGCTTTATTTAAATGGCAGGTATTATTGTCTCAGACAGCCTTGTAATTTATGAATCTTCAATGGTACACTTACAGTGGTGTTTGCAGGGCCCTCCAGTGGGCAGACAGCTGGGTTTGTACAGCAAATCCTTCAGGATAAAAATCCTGCGTTATTAGTTTGAGGAAGATCTGATGAGAATATAAAAATAGACGCGCCAAAAAGAGTTCAGTTGCCAGCAATGATACGTCCTGTATTTTCACCTAAGGAGCTGAAACGAGTGCTTTAGCTAAGATAAACCAGGATCAACACCCTCTCCCCCACCTGGTTAATTCCCGTTTGCTAGTTTAATGCCGGACTCATGCTGTTGGACTAATTTTAACTTTCAGACTGGGAAAATTCACATGAACGGCCCCTTCATGTAAAAAAAAAACAAAAAACAAAAAAACGGCCAAGTCTGAAATAATTTTGTTGCTGGAGTTACCAATATGATGTCATGTATCCAGAAAAAAACGGTCATCGTTATTCACATTTTTATTGAAAAACGTATTGGAAGGACAAACACGGTCCTAAAGTCGGCGAAACTCTATTGTGACATCTATAAAAGGCAGATATATTGCTAATTGCTGCAGCTGGCAGGCCTGTGTTGTCCTCTCAGACAGCTGCTGCAGCGCTGATACTGCCAGCCGTTGATAACCACAATCAATAATAGAATGATTCTTGCATTTAATTATGAATTGCGGTCCTAATGTGGAGAGTTGTAACCAGAGAAGAGTTTTTATTTACTGTCGCTCAGAAAGACAGGGGGAGAAAGATGGGGGGGGGGGGAGAGAGAGAGAGAGAGAGAGAGAGAGAGAGAGAGAGAGGGAGAGAGAGAGAGAGAGTGTACTGGGAGCTGTTAATGGAGTGTGTGGATCTCTTTCTTTTTTTTTTTTGCTTTTTATTCTGTTCCTGAACAGGCTGGATGGGCTCACTATTACTCTCCTGAGTCCTTCACCTGCTGTTTATATACATATAGTTTATCTTCTTTTAATGTTGCTACTTCAGAGTCAGTGCGACGATCTGCAGGTCATTTTCACAGCGTATTCACCACTGTGTGGAGAAGTGATTTTCAGAAGCCCACAAGTGTGTTTCATTACTTAATATTCCTGAAGCTGCGACCCAAGAGCACCAAAATTCATTTTAGGAAAACACTTGAGATTTGGAGACTCCGGCTGTCGCAGCTTGTACTTAACTTGAAAGTATCTCAGGAATTTCAGTCTCACATTAAACACTTAATGCAGCTTTCAGCTCCTTGTTCTCTTGTGGTTTTTTATTGTTATATGGAACAAAAATTTCTGTCTTGCCTCTTTAAGCCGTGATCACACTTTCCCACTCACAAACGCCCACTAATTCTGTCCTTGCTGCTCTTTATCTAACTCTGCCTATCTCCATCTCATTCTCCGTCCTTCTCTCTGTCTCTCCGCCTCTCTGTGACAGCTCTGTCACTTATCTATGCTGAAATAAGAGTCGCTGCTCTCCCTCTCTCTCTTTTTCTCTCGCTCCATCTCTGTCCCTCTGGCCTTTTTTCTGCAGGCCAAGTGCAGGGGGACTAGAAACCTTTAATGAGATCTGTGGGGAAATGCCTCCCCACCCACCCACCCGAAACACTCACACTGCTGCCATGTCACCATTTAAGCCAACTTCTTTCTCCTCCTCATATCTCGGTTTCTGTATCTGGCTCAGCCACTCCAGCCAGCAGTTCATAAGAAGAGCAAATCAATTTCTTTTAAGCATTCCTTTCACCCTCCTTGGCTTCATTCTCTCTTCATTGTCTTTATCATCTTTAACTGCTCCTCCCATACTTTCCTCTTCATTATCTCAACCCCTCTGCCCCCCGAGTATTAACATAAACGGTTGACAATGTCTTGCAGTACTTCACGTCGTAGAAATGTGTGTGTGTGTGTGTGTGTAAGTGTTTGTGAGGTCAAATGCAGCCTGAGGGCCACTGGCGAGTTTATAAAGAATTCAGCTTGAGCGAAACAGCGGAGAGAAACTCGTCTCACGCTGTTTAATGCTCTCAGCAGGCAAAGTTGATTGCGTGTGTGTGAATCTGACAATCTAACCAAGCAGCGAACAAAAGTGCCTCGACCTCCCGCTGCGACGCGATCACATCAGCAACGGCTGACACACAGATACAACTGCCGTGCACACGAGTGAGTTAATGTACCGGAGCCATCTTCATCAGCCACCAGGAAGAGGAAGATGAGAGCAGAGCATCGAGGTCCAGGAACAACCATCGGTGCTAGAGAAATTATGCAGATACTTCAATCAGATAAAAGCAGTGGTTGAAATATACTAAAATATTTAGATTTTTCTGCCATTTCAGGGAGAAAAATTGTATTTCCTACTCTATGCGCCGTGTCTAAGTGCTATTTACACACCATTATCACTCATTGAGGCGGAGCTGCTTCAAGCTGACTTTAGCTGCATCTATCCAACACGAGCACCACCATTGAGGTACCAAGTAAATATATTCAACATTCCAGTGTCTCCAAGATGGTTATTTGCAGGACAAACAACATGCAGACATCTAAGTTGAGCCTCTTTAGAGCTGCTGATTCCACATCACACCGTTTGAAGTTACTCCAGCAGCAGAGTCACAGAAAATCCGGCCGACTCACTGGCTATTTGTTACTTCGAGCTACATTTTTTTTAAACCAAATATAGCTTCATTTATGAAAACGTCTTTTGAACTGCAAATCATCACACCAGTGCTTACTGGCTCCTCTGGGGGGGATGTCTGGATAAGTTTTCTTCAATGCAGTTTCAGCATGTCAAAACTGACCCTTAAGGTCCAGAGACAAAAGCGAGAACTGCAGCTGTGTGTTTTAATAACGTCTCAAAATCCTATTCTGCATTTCAATGAGAAAAAAAAAAAAAAGTACAGTGGAAGAACTCCCAAACAAATAAAAAAGGAGGGGATGAGAAAGATTTATCCTCTCAATATGTTCACAGGCACTTAAAGTCATGAAGAGGAACAGCTTGGGCTGGCTCAAGTGTTTCAATGATGCTCAAGGTTGAAACTAGAAGTCTGCCTCTGGACGAGCGCCACGCTCCAAATGAATCAAGGCTGTCTGTCTAAATGAGGAGGCTGAATGCGCCCACAAATCCAAAGGTTTTCTGTCTCTTTCTCCTGACAATATGTCCCGATTCAGAAACATCCATCACATATCTTTATTTACTTTAAAGGTCCTAAAAATATATAAATATATATAAAAATATATATGTCAGGGTCAACTTGTCTTGGAATCATGACAAGAAATCGCGGTTTGAAATCAATTCAATCAACAGTCCAGGAAGATCAGTGACCAGCTTATCGGCTCCACGCAAGACTGGCACTGTTTCACAAATTGCCAAAACCAGTATGCTAGGCTGACTTATCCAGTCCCGCATTTATCAGAGTTCAGTGTGGGGTTAAGTACCAGTGTTAGCGGACGACCAGGTGCCAATGTGGAACTGAACCAGTGGCCCTCATGTTGGTTGGACATCTCCACAGAAACCAAATGCTGGTGGGAAGCTGCATGAGAGTCTGCAGACAGCGTGAGCAACTCAGCGGAGCTAAGATTTCCAGCTACTGATTTGCAACTTCCTTCCCAGGCATTAATGCCGGCGTCATGAGCAGCAGCCCGACTGGAACCACAACATCAGCCAGCGTGTCATAGTCAATTGACATCAATAAAGTTCTAATCAAAGAGCATCAAACACCTTTCAGAAGTGCAAAACACTGATTACAAATGGTGGATTAAAAAAAATGATACTGGCCTGATCCGTGTCTGATCCGTCCTAGACACTGAACCCCTAATTGCTCCTGATGAGCAGGTTGCCATCCAGCACGGCTTCCACCATCAGCGTATGAATGAGTGTGTGTCAACAAGGCGACGCTGTAAATGTCTCCGACTAAATTTTTAAGGAGAAAGGCTGAATAAATGAACTCCTTTACTAGTGTTTATGACACGAGGGGGGACTTTCATCACTCCAAATCCTCCTCCATCGATTCATAACATTTGCATTTGCCTGCTACAGTTACTCCCTCGTCTCATTACAACACAATTAACGAGCAATTAGAGCGTATGGAGGGTGAATTAGCTGACATGTGGAACAGACCTAATGTACTGGGAGGGTAAAGGGATATTACCCAACACCAGTGAGGAGAGAGGGAGAGGCAGAGATGTACCAGAGGAGGAAAAGGTGGGGGAGAGCCGAGAGATTTTATTCTGAAAGTAAAGGGTGTAAGTGAGAAAGACAGAGGGAGTGTCAGACTAAATGTCAGAGTGGTGGTGAGTTGTTCTAACTCCTTTGACCTTGGGGAGCAAGACAAGTACGTCTCAGCAGGAAGCCTACAAGCGGGTTTTACTTCTTTCATGTCAATGTTGAACTGGATGTCTGAGCAAGATGATTCGCACATGAGATATTCACGTTGCTTAAAAGAAGAAGAAGAAGGAAAACACACATAAATACCGTTTAGTTGGTGACTATGATGGTGCTAAAAGTACACACACATTCATCAACAAATACTTGTTTACTGTAGACTTTTCAGGGACTGTTCGTGTAGTTCTGGCAGACGAAGACAACGTAAAAGGCAATAAGAGAAACAGATGAGAATTTAGAAGGCAGGTAACTCAACTACCTCCTTCGAGATTCTGAACATCTGACGGACGTCTTCTCCCCCTTCTTTCTTGATACATTCATCAAGTTGCGCCCAACATTTAAGCGGCTTCTTAAACAGCAGAAGATTTCCCAGGTATCTACACTTTGCCCATAACTTTTACTCCCTACACTTTCACACAAAATATCTGTACTTTGTCCTCACTACGTTTTCAAAATGGGCAACTTAGCTGGACATAAAAATGCCATAATAAAAGAAAAAGATGTATTTGATCATGCAGATGACATTCTCATCCGCCAGCATCAATACCTGAAAAATCTACCACTCTAAGTACAGGAACAAAGTATTTGTACTTCATTACGTCTTATCTATGTCTACACTTCAGATTCCACGAAAAGAGAAATTGTGGAAATATATTTGTTCCACAATGATCGGATGGGAAACATTTTAAGTATGAAAACTGAAATTGACCAATATATAGACAATAACAGGGTTAGCAAATTACAGTCACCTCTCCATTCTGATCAATACATAACCATATTCCATTCATTCACAGCTCATCCTTACTGCTAACAAAAATCAAAAAAGGTCAGGGAGAGCATAAAATCCTCTCTACACTCTCAGGGAAAAGTCCATTTGTCCTTGTCCTGATAAAACTTCAAGATTATTAACTTTCAGAACATCTTTATTTTATATTATTTACTGATCTGAAGCAGCCGTGCCAGCTCAGAGGGGCCCTCAAAGTGTCAAACAGTCTGTTTAAAGCAACTGAAACTGAAAATGTCAAGTTGACAAAGTTTTAAAGGAACAGTGAAGCACTAAGCCTTTGTTACTTTATTTAAGTCGTTGTTGTTTTTTTTTCTCCAGGTATCTGGATTTTTACCAGATAATGTATTTTTCTGGACACTTTTTAACTTTCACTCCTTGGAAAATAACACATTTGACTTGTTACATTGTGAAAACAGACTTGTTTGAATAATGCAGCAGAGCAGAATTTTCTATTATTTTTATATTGTGCATCGTTGCATGTTTCAACCCGAAATACACGGGCCAGTAATCATCCACATCTGACAGCCGTTTAAATGTTTGTCATATTTCTGTTACTGACATCGAAACCCGATTTGCACATTATAGCAAAAAAAAAAAATAAATAAATTCAGTATACTGTTTATTACTTCATTTGAAGTTAAGAATTGTTTGATAGTCTGTACTATATTTATTCTACATTTTAACTGTAGCGGTAACTGTGCTAGTATTTTATATGAAAAAAATGAGAGCTCTTCCTCACCTCTGCACTGAGGGGCTGGTGGACTGAATGTAGATTTTACTGCCTCTTGTAACTGCTGTTTGGTTTTTGTTTTTTGTTTTTTTCCACCGCTGCAAACAGACTTTATTAGTTTTTCTTTTATAACGAATTATATTTACAGTTTTGGAAGTGGGAAAATGAGGTCAACTTTAAAGAGAACATAAAATGCTGCTTTAAGGCAGGAAATGTCAGTATCAGTCGGCACTGGTTTTTAAAAGCCCTCTGCTCTGGACCCTTGTATCAGTACTGCTGATTTCTACTTCTATGTACTCATTTCACCTTTATTTATTTCTGTCGTCTTCACTTCATCCATCTTGGTTTCTCTCTAGCCAACTGTCCTCTTCCATCTGTGGTTATGTCTTTCTAAGCTTTGTCTTTATCTATTCACTTTGATCTACTTCCATCTGTCCTTCTCCATTTACCTTCATCTTCTTCATTGCACCTTTATCCTGCTTCCACTTCCATCCACCCTGTTCTATTTCTTTCTGCTTCCATTTCCAAACACTCTTCTCTGTGTGTTGATTCTCCTTCTTTCCATCTTTAAGAGACTATTGAGCTATTTCTGAGGGTTTTTTGCCCCTCAAGTGAGCATCCTCCCATTCATCCATCTTTTTACAATTAAACTTTGATGCCGATTTTGTTAGAATAAATAGGCAGCTGTGAATTATTTATGCCTGGATTTAAAAACACTGAGTCACACACACTGGTGCATCAACACACATTCGTGCACACACTGCTGAAAACACCCCTGCACAGATCAATAATAAATCACACAGCAGCAAGAGGGAGGAAGAAGCGTTGAGTGAGGCATTTATAGTGCACTGGGATGGTAAACATAAGATATGAGCCTGTATATGCACAGGCATGCACAACTGCATTTGTTTAATTTGCAGATTCATTATGACGCCTGCTTTTTAGCCAGCAGTGAACTCATTACTGACCCAATCACTGAGAGGGTCGTCTGAAGAACCACCATCCCAGAAAATGACCCGCATTGAGGTTAAACGTATGATATCTACTTCTCTGCAGTAAAACATTTGTCGTATGTACACCTTTCTGTCTTAGGGAAACATCAATCATCTGCAAATTTAATCCAGATGGCAATTTATGTTTTCATATAATATGTATTCCCTTTTCAGCATGCGAAAGTGTTGTGTTTCTCTGCTACATTTTTATGACATCCTTTTTAGATTGTGGTCATTTTAAATAATACATTTTAACCAGATGGAGAATTTTTGTTAAATGGAGTCACTCTGTGTCTGCCATAACAAGATAAATAAAAAACAATTTTTAATTTTAAATGGTTTTACTCTGCAGTTTCCCCAGTTTCAATTATAAGGTCTATTTGTTTCAGAGAAGAGGAGATCTGTGCAGATTATTCGACTTCCAGGAAAAAAAAATCCTGAAAGTCTAATTCTTGAATTATGAGAGAAAAACGTGAGCAAAGCAACTCAGGCCCCACGGTTTCCATAGAAGAGCATCAGAGCTGCAAATTCTCTTCCTATTTACTGATTTATTATTCTTGAGGTCAATTTGATTGCAGCAACTTTACCTCTAATGACTATAATTTAACATTTTACCAAGGATTATTTTTGACATTTATATGATAAAATAACCTGTTAAATAAAACAATAAAAAAAAGTGTTAGTCATTGTTTGGAGATGTCATGCTATGTTAATGGGGTGGCACGGTGGTGCAGTGGTCAGCACTGTCCCCTCACAGCCAGAAGGTTCCAGGTTCGAGCTCCGGCTAGAACACGGGGTCTTTCTGGGTGAGTCTACATGTTCTCCCTGTTCCTGCGTGGGTTCTCTCTGGTACTCCGGCTTCCTCCCACAGTCCAAACACATCAAGAGGGGACGAGGTTAATCCAGACTCTAAATTGACCGTAGGTGTGACTGTGAGAGCCAATGGTTGTCTGTCTCTACGTGCTGGCCCTGCCATGGACTGGTGACCCATTCAGGGTGAACCCCGCCTCTCGCCCGAAGGCAGCAGGGATAGGCTCCACCCCGTGACCCTTAACAGGATAAGCGGTAGAAAATGGATGGATGGATGTTATGTTAATGGCATCACATTGATCCAAAACAAACCTGTAGGGCTGAACATGAACCTGCTTTATTGAGCATTTTCACCAGTTTAAAAAACTGAGTCCATCTGTTTTGAGAGGAGAAGAGAACTATGAGCTCCGGGCTAAAACCTCCTGACAACATAAAACTGAGGGAATGGAATTTCTGAACCCTCACCAAGTGTTTTGTACCCAAACCAAACTAGACCTTAACCAAAAAGTTCCCACATTCGTCAACAGTGATTTGGACGGCATTAATATGTCAATATGTTTCCTGTTCTTTGTAATTCAATTATCAGTACAATTATACAACTCATCTCATGATTCACTCGTCACAAAAACACGGGGGGGGGGGGGGATTAAAAGCAGCCTGGCTGTGTGGCTTCTGAGTGGGAGAACGGCGTACTGTACATGGAGGCTTCTCCAACCTGTGAAGCCAATTTAGACACACTTGTGATGCAGGCTTTCCCACTGATGGGATATGAGACCGCATCTAGCAAATGCAGAGCAACGGTGGATCGCTCTATCATGATTCTAGACAGCGCTCTTAAAACCAGTCACACCTAAAAGGGCTTTTCACGGTGTGCTTTATTGCACAATTTAGAAGCTCTTTGGTGACATTAAGCTGGAGGCTGTGCTTCCCCTCCTGCTACCCTCTCACTTCCTTTAAACTTGCCTCTCTTTGACTCTCCAAATCCTCTCCTGCTTGTAGTGTTTTTAAAATCCCGTTCTGGCTCATATATTACCATTGTGATTGCTCTTGTATGCAATTTCGCTCTTTGGAGCGGGGTCACCTTGAAAGTCTCTCCCTCCCTCACAGATCAGTCACTTTGCTGACAAGCATTTGTGCTTCTTCCTGCCAGTGATGCAGCCCAGAAAGAATCTCATCAACATAATGTGCCCATTTCTCAGAGACTTGCAGTGTTTATTGAGTGCTACATATTGCAGCTTTTGACTGAAGGGATCAGAGTATACAGGAGTCAGTGAGGCCTGAAAGTCCTACAGGAATCCTGAGTGTCTGCATGTCTCTCTTGTCGTGACGTCGGGCAGTGAAAGTGATGAATTTTTTATCAGATTTTAGATGGACTTTCGAATGAACAGTCTACAAGGATTGAATATCACCCGTGACCTGATGGCTCAGGAAAAAGTCTCAATGCGGCCACGAAATATTCCATATTTTACCAACAGGGTTATATAACGCCATAACACACTGTGGACGTGCAGAATGTATTCCACCAGAGGCGTGGCGCGTAGTTTTTAAACCAGCCATACTTGAGTTGTTTGTTTGTTTTACTTCAAATAATAGCAGGTGAGCTAATACATTTTGAATAACAGGAACGTTTACTGAAAGAAATATATTGCAGAAATCAGCCACAGGAGGAGATGGTGCAGAATTGCGTGGGAGCAAATGTGGTGCGCGAAGCTGACCGGTCGCAGCTGTTGCGGTCTGTGTCCCATCGACATACAGCAACATTCCAAAATGGTGCATGCGTCAGTTTGAAAATGAGGTACAAACGGACCTTAAGATAATCAGTACAACAGGTGGACAAGAGAAAACGCCGACAAAGTTTTGAGAGCAGATGGAAGCAGGACTTTAAGTGACTTAAACAGATGTCCTGTTAGAGAAAGGACACCTTCAGGCAACGCCACGTCACAATTGGTTAAAGTAGACAACATTTCGGGTGCACAGAAATGGCCACTGAAAATGTTGACTTGATATGTATCTGTGTTGAGCGGAGAAACAGAATATCAACATGTAATTCTGGTGACTAGCATATAAATGTACCGTTCTGTGCAATGGAAGAGGAGTGGGGCTTTAAATACAGCACCAACTAATGAATTTAGGACGGATGTCATAAGATCTGGAGAGCAGCAAGAACATGCGTGAAAACCAAGAGCCTTCAGGTCTCTGGCGTCAAGATCTTTGTGTCTGGAAATCGAAATACTGATGCCATCATGTTTGCAGTGACAACACTGACCGTTTGCTTTATGTCCGGGATGCCAATGCGAAACACCATCATGGCAATGTGGGCGTCCTCAGATGGCACCGAGCTGGCACTACGCTCCTTCAGCCTCCTCTGTTGCTGCTGCTGCATCTGA
Source organism: Aulostomus chinensis (assembly GCF_037954235.1). NCBI lineage: Eukaryota > Metazoa > Chordata > Actinopteri > Syngnathiformes > Aulostomidae > Aulostomus > Aulostomus chinensis. Next base: position 4,410,750 of record NC_141337.1, read on the forward strand.
TTGGCTGGCTGTTGGTGTGTGGGATTGGACGAATAGGGGTTTGCGGTGTGTCCAGGGTTACCTGTCCTCATCTGTCTGTCCCCGGCGTGTCGTCCAGCCAGTTTACCTGACTGCCTGTGTCCCTCACCCCTGCCCCCCTGTGACAGGCCTCCTCTCCTGACCTCCTCCACCATCTCCTCCTCATCGTCTTCCTCCTCCCCCTCTAGCTCTCCATTCTCCTCCTCCCCGTCCTCATCGCGGTCGTCTTCTTCCATTTCCTCCTCCTCCTCTTCCTCCTCCTCTTCCTCGTCCTCTGCCCCTGGATACAGATGTCGACTGTTTCCCAGCATCCTTTGTTGCTCCTCGTCGCTGGACAGGGGGCTGAATGGCATCGTCATGGGGACAGAGCGGGCAACACCAGCAGCAACACCATCATTCCCAGAGAGACACTGCTATGAGGAAGAAAAGAGAGACGTCAGTAAACACCACTGAAGAAGAAGACAACACACTCTCGCCTCGATGTGAACAGACCGCTTCAGTTACAGACAACATATCCAACCCTCGCCACATGATGACACCTCATTTATAAATGAACCCACTTCTGCTGCTCATCTTCAGCTTCCAGACACTTGCCAGACGTTCGCACTCTCTCACCCTGCCAGACTCACGGCTGTCCCACAATAGGATGATACTACGTTGGTACTTCTAGTATAGAAGTACAGCAACAGGTGCTAACCTTCTGTGACGACATTCCGAGAGGAAAAATATGTTATATTACCTTCATGCTAGAGCAAACCAAAGACTGTGCAGCTACTGCTTCACATTCTAAGCATTTAACGGGTGAGGTGACCTTTATAATATAGCAGTCACAGGGAATGGCATGTCAGTCAGCTTAACACTGGCTGCTGTTGTTCATAGAGACGACTGTCTTTTTCAGCATTTTTCGACAGCGGATCAGTTTGAAATATTGGGAGCAGAAGTGGAACAAGAAGGAGCAGCCACAGCAAGCTGTTAGACGAAGAGCTGCAGGCGACAGGCTCCAACTTCTAACTGACTCCTTCGCTGTGTGATGCTGAGCCGCAGACTCGCTCCAGATGCAGCAGAAAATCAGTTTCTGGCTCACAGAATGATGGAAGAATGGCGATGGGGCCTGGCTTCTTTATCAACCTCCTCTTGCTGTTCTGTTGTCAGCAGTAACAAGCTCTTCATTCAATTTGAGTCACTTCTTGCCAGAGGATAATTCCTAGCATGTTTTTGGTGACCCTGGGTCCGTTAACTTGGTCAAACCTTAATCCAGGATGAACATTTTTATGTTTGTCACACTGAAGTCCGTCCCCTTTTATAACTTCTTCTTCAGCTCAAAGTGTCAACTCTGGACATTGAAGGATCATATAGAAGAACTAGAAAAACCCAAAGAGCTCATACTTCCTCCGAGGTGACATTTCAGCCCCTGGAACTTAAATTCTTGGGTCCTTATTGAAGCTACGGGCAGTAATAAGCATAAGTACGTCAAAGAGTAAAGAGTAAAAAAACAAAAAACAAAAAGCATGTCATTTCCTGCTGCCACCAGGTGGCACTACGACTAATTTGCCTCAAAACTGATCCCCGAATCTTTGCATAATCTTGCTAACAAACAAGCAGATGAGCGCCAGAGACAACATGACCTCCTTGGTGGCATTAATGAGCATAATTCTTGATATACAACATTACAAATACACAGTGAAGGAAATTAAGTGCCAGCCTAATTGTTTTGGGGGTTTTTTTGGCAGCCCAAAGAGAATATTTTTGCTAATTTACACAGTAATATTGATAATGAATGAAAAACTAAAATGTTCCAAGTGTTTTGCCTTGTGGCTAAATGCCAATTTCCTCAAATAAATATCTACTAGTATTAATAAAAGGTTTTATGGTTATGTTCAGGTGCTGGCTGCCCGAACTGAAGGGGGGGCCACAAACCCTGGTATCTGTTCTCTTTATGAAGGTCTTACTGGATGTTGCTTTATTCATTTATTTACTGCTCATTTTCTTCTAAATCATTTGAAATATATCTCTTGAATTATGTCAGAATAGCATTTTATTATTATCATCATTAATTCAGTATCTCTAAGTTGCATGTAAACGCCAATCTCATCGCCGTGGTCGACCAGTAGACTCCAGAGAAAATAGGCCCTCAGGATGGACAAGAGCTCTTCAGTTATATACTCCACCGCTCTCGCCATCATCGCTGAGAGAGCCAAGAAGCCATTCAGAGCATCAGCGGTGCGGCGCTGCATTCAAGTACAAGCCGAGCAAGATAACAGATCGGTCCCTGGTGGCTGTGTGCTGGCCCTACGCTCCTCCAAGATTTTCAGCACCACCTCATTGTGGACAGCTCCACACAGCACCAAGCAGCACAGCACAGAGACGGAGGGAGAGGGAGGGAGAAACAATGCTGGCATAGCAAGAGCTGACCACAGTGAAAGTCTATCATCTTGAAACATTCACGAACTTGTAGTTTACTTGCTGCATTATAGGGCCGAACATTTGGAGAAAAGAAAAATATGTAATTGCAATTATATTATTTTAACTGGCATTGCAATCGAGATGTCCATCCATCCATCTATTTTCTATACAGCTTATCAGTTAAGGGTCACGGGGATCGAACCAGCGACCCTTCGGTTGCTCGACGTCCACTCTACCTCCGAGCTGTGCCGCCCCCCATAATCGAGATGTGATTGACATTTTAAATGTTGTTTTTTTGTGTTTGTTTTTAGCATTATTCATATTTTAATTGCGGAAAAAAATATTTAAATAATAATAGTGTGATTTTTGCAGGCATTTGCACCAAATTTGTTTTCTTGAGTCTTCAGAATACCATTTGCACACGAGCACATCTCTGCATCGTCACAATCGTTTTAGAGACATATTTTTTTCCCTTTGCGCCTCCTGCAGTTGGGATATTTCAGTAGACGACACTACAACCTAAACAGTTCATGCAGTTAAGATCAATTGATCAGCATTACTGCATTAGAACCTTAACATAAGTTTTTGCCTCCATAAATGTTTGACAGTCACCCGATTCCAAATTTGCAAACAAGGATCTGAACCCTGTCAGGACAGCGTGTCACAATCTTGATTCTAAATGTGATATTGTTGGAAATGGTTCTCATTATTGCGACCGTCTAAATCAAAGGGAGGCAGGCTATTTTTCTTTTAATTTTCTCTACAATTCTCTTTTTGTTTTTCCTCTCTGCACCCCCACCTACTCGGTCGTGTCTGTCTGGCAAGCCCCCGAGTTGGAAAAACACAACAACAAAACACATCTTTTTAAATAACAATTAAAAAATGCAAATGACAGTTATCAGGGCAACTGATCATCAGGCAATGGTATATCTTCAGATGTTTTTTTCTCCCCAAATAAAGATTAAAAAAAAAAAGTCAACTGAATCCCGATCTGACAAGACTTTTCATCTTCACACTCATCTGTAAAAACATCTGTATCCTGCTGTTTGTTTTCATTTGGAATAGATATCGCCAACAGAATAATGAGGTAACTTTAAATTGTAAATTAACATGTGTGCGAGTGTGAGCTAAAACAACCAGCTGTCCATTATGAAAAGAAACAGAATGGCAGATAGAAACAGAGAAACAACAGAACCTGGGATTATTGATCTGACAAAAATCCTGAAGCCGAACAGTTTGTTTCATTTTTTTTCTTTTCTAGTTTGTTCTCTCTTTTGATTCCAATTCACCTCTCTCTCTCTCTAACACACACACACACACACACACACACACACACACACACACACACACACACAGAGTAAAACTGGGTGTGACGAACACTGTGTCTCCAGCTGGGTGTCTGCTTCCAACTTTTGAAGGCCCATTAGTAGTCAAACGTCTGTTCACAGTCAGTAAGTATGACAGAGAAGACAGACAAGTGTGGAGTAAACTGTAGGGCTTTAACACACACACACACACACACACACAGAGCTTGTAGCACTCATGAATATACTCAGAGGAAATACACTGTAAAAACAGTGACATTACTTACATTTGCTTTTACTACTGATGCAATAACCTGTAAGTATCATTTTTGAATAAGCTCTCTTTTGCCGTTCATACTCAAATACCTTCTTCCACACAGAGCTTGACGGTGAATGATCACCTTCATAAAAGGCTCTAGCTCGGGATGTTAAGATCTCATTCAATATCATATCAATCCATCTATCTGTCGATCTATCTATCTATCTATCCAACTATGAGAGGTATGGCAGATTCTTCAGATATTACAGAGGTTACAGAGGATTTGTCGGCGCTAACTTAGAGGGTCTTATTTTGACAAAGCCTGACAAGCAAACAAGCGCTTGTGTTGATACCTTGTTGTAAGTAGCTAGGTTATCAGTGTTTGTCTGCTCTCTGTGCCGTATATTTGCACCTTTACCCTCACTTGGTACTCACGTTACGTCCCCCCGCCCCTCCAGACGATGGAACACTCAGGTCTCCCCGGAATTAAAAGACTTATTATTTGCAGGATCTACAAGCTCGGACCTTTTGGATTTTCAGGGTTTTAATCGTGCCATACCTTAACATGATGCTAACTGCTGTTTTCATATCACACGTTCAGGTCTATCTATATTTTCCAAGACAATGAAGACGCAAACAAATTCCTCCAACCATCAACTCGCAAAAAGCAGTCTCATCCCCCGGCTTTATAATCCCATCATGTGTCCTGCATGTAAACTCTACATCTACATCAGATTAACGTGGAGGTGCAAATATTCAAGCATAGCGCTGCATAAATGAAAGCACTTAAACATATACTTAAGTAGTTGAGTAAATACACCTCAGGTAAACACTAATGAGCATCAACTGTGCTCTTTAGTTAAGGGTTGCCTTGGCACAAACAATTGCACAGCTAAAAAAAAAGTGGTAGGAATAACATCCTTAAGTGTAAATGAAATTGAATGAGGTCTCTTATATAAACGAGTTAATTAAAAAAAAAAAGACTGAACAGAGAGAAAGAGATGAAAAGGGAGGAGAAGGAGGCTGGAAACCAAATTGTTGGAGGGGATTGATGAATAAAGCAACGAGGGCAGACAGAGAAAGAAGGAGAGGGAGAAAACAAGGTCGGTGCTGTCTTGTCAGAAGAAACATGACCAACTAGGGAGAGGAAAAGAAGATACGATATTAAATGGAAGTGAACAATCCATATTTTTACATAGTGCTGAGTAATCAGAGATAGGGGAGGTGAGGGAAGAGGACACGGGAAAGGCAGCGAGGTAAGCAGGGCACGATGAAGAGGGAGATAAAAATAAAAAGAGTTTCAGAGAAAGAGAAGAAAATGGATGGAGAAGAGGGGGGAAAAAATAGTTACGTTGTGATGAGCAGGCTGACAAGATAAAAATGAGAAAAGCAAGATAAGACGTGAGGAGGCCGTGAACTCAAAGGTGTGAACTCGTGGGGCTGCGGTGTGGAGAGCAGCGAGGAAGAAGGTCGTTCCAGCGAAAAAATACCGCTGCCAATATTTTTTGGCTGGATCTGCCTAAAGCAGTGATATCGATGTTATTTTGATTTTTAGCACTTTAATGCCAAAAAAAAACAAAAAAGGAAATAGGTTTCTGTAGAATTTCATGTTGGAAAAGTCTGTGGAGCAGGATTTAAAACCTCATGGGACACTACTCCAGACATCGCCCATGCTATCTAATTGGGTTGCTATGGTAACTGCATAAGCATCAGTAACTACACACGCAGGTGGCACGGCATTAGAAATGAAAGTCTCGCTCCAAACGGTAACAGCTCAGAATCTCCTCTGGCACACAGTGTGATGAAGCATGCTACTGTAATGGCGGCCTTTCCTGCGTCTCCTCTGGAACCTTGACAGGGGCGGCAAGCCAACTCTAAAATTCGTAGGGGAACGTTTGTGTCACTGATTTTGTCACACAATAAAAACATTTTTGAAATCCTCATTTCTGAGCCCAAGGGATCCAGACTGAGACGCATCCGTAATCCGATGGGAGTCACATGACAGACCTCACCTCTCCTTAAATCGAGTAGAAGCAGGTTTTTCTTGAAGCTAATCAGTACAAGTCATCGTGATCGTCAGCGAATGGGAACACAGATGCAGATGCAGCAGAATGTAGGTCTGGTCAAAGAAAATGAAGGTGCCGCTAAAAGGCTGAATCCAAAGTTTTCTGGGAATTACTCATTGTCAATTAAACTGGAAGAGGTCAGGACAGAGGGCAAAATATGAGAGAGAGCGTGACAATCAGGGCTGCAGTAAAAACTAATGACTCACACAATAAAGACCTTCATAATAAAGCTCTACGTGTGAGAGTCTGGGCGAAGATGAAGAGGGCGACGGAGTGATTAGACATTGCATAATTCCAACAAGTGATAATAATCTCCCCCTCATATCTGGCTGTCATACATCTTTCTCTCTCTCCCTGTTGAGTTGCTTCAGTTTCAGGTCATATCATTAACACGTTAAGTCAGCTTGGCACCTTAAAACCATATTAACCCTGTTAACCTTAATCTCATCACACAATCAGAGTTGTTCGCGCCGCAGGGGAAGTAACACACAGCAGCCAACAGCGAGGAGACTCAAGCCAATCGTTATTGAATTTAGAAATGTTCCAGGTGCACAGAAGACAGGGAGCATGATTCTTTTCCATCACGTTAAAAAGGGACAGCAGCAGCATTAACATTGAATAAAATGACTGACTCGGACTTCTTAACGACATTAATATCATCTCGCCGTCAAATGATTAGTGAGGCCTCTATATAACCTACATAGAGTCCATATTCTAGCAGATATGCCATTTCTATGTGACATGATGATGACATGGAGTGAATGTTTTCAGGTCAGACTCCCAAAGAAATCAAATGAAACAGAATTTACCAACCTGATCTCATAGGCCATACAAGCGAGCACAACCTGCTGAAGGGGCCGAGTTACCCTACTCCACATTTAAAATTTGTACTGTATTCATTAACATCAGCATGTTTTTATGGTCAAAAAGCTCCTGTTTCCAGCTCCACAGGCTATGAATCCAGGCAGGTTTTGGTTTAGAAACGGGCCGTTTGGGCTTCTGGATCCCCAAACACATCAGTAGACCCCTGGCGCATTCAGTTGAACCAACTTCCAACACGTACGTGGCTGGCTCTTTCTGCTTTCCGGAGTGACAATGAAGTGACGCAACAGTGAAATTTTTTTTTTTTAAAATCCGTCTGGGAGTACCTTAAAAGTGGTTTAATGTTGTATTGTCGTGTAGAAACTCTAATCTCCCATTATTTGCTGATGACAGGCGACTTGAGGCGATGTTCACTGTTGGGAAGTCGTGCTTGATGACATGTAAAGGTTGGAGTTTGGGTTTAAAGTGTTTAGTCGTTGGGCCGAACTACCACCTGTTACCTGCAGCAACCAGCACCTGTCACACAAAGACACCAGGGTATCTGTGAGACCGACATGAAGAAAAACTGTGCCCTCCAGACATCGTTTCTGTGGTACTGCCACAAAATATTAACGCATTTAGTATTTCATGAACTGGGTGATCTGACAACAAATTAATATCACAATTATTTCGAGTGTTTATCTCCTCCTTCATAGAACTCTGATATGCATGTTAATATGCAGGACGATTAAAGGGAGAGTATTAACCAAATTAGCAGAAATAGTAGTTTGGCCCTCACTGCTGCTGAATTTGTTATCCGAATGTCAGTTAATCTTGATTCCCATTAATGCACAATCAATCAGTCACCCAGCACTATTTCTTGCCACCATCACCATCCTATGTGGTGTTAAAAATTGGTGGTGGTTTTTCTGGGAGATTCTACCGATTCACAACTGCAGAGGTCAAGATGAGTAAAATATGTGCATTAGTACTAATATACATGAGACATGAATATGGCTGCACTTTCATTGGGGTTAATAAACAGGGGCAGATCTCCTGAGACTAACGTTCATGCTTTGATATACAGATTAGTGATTAAATGGAGAGAAAATGAGCAGCACAGCTTTGTGTTAGATTGCTCTGCCACATTTTCTGCAGCCTCACTTGTACCCTCGCAAACATCTGACAGCTTTTATCTGCTCTCTCTGCATGTCGCTTACAATAGTGTTTGTTCGGATTTAAAACACAGCAGCAGGGCATTATGAGCACACAAGAGAAGTACTTCTTGCTTTTCATGTGTTGGTTTGCAACTGTGTCACGCATTGTACTTATGCCGGAGTCTGTTCTGCAGAATGTGGATCAGCATTTTGGCGAATAATTGATGCTCTGTAGGAGTTTTGCATAATTTGGAGGATTCTTTTTTTATGGGGTGAAAATATTTAATGACTTCAAAATCACTTCACACATCAACCCCTTGTTCTCTTCTCAAACTCACGCATCAGGCTTGGTTACAACATAAAAATCCTTCTGTATTATTTTGAGGATCAGTGTGACCAAAATCACTTAAAACTCACTTGTAGATGAAGCACATTTTTCCAATCATTGTAAGCCTATGGGAGTAAATGTACTAAATCAGGGTGGTGACACAAAATGAAGTAATCAGGTACTCTTAATGCTGGTTATTCTCAGCTGAGACCTCATTGATTTTAGGGTTTTGAGTAATAGATAAATAATAACAACATATATCGGCCAATAGATGTCATTATGTCTCCTGTGACGTTCACTTCCCTGTGCATAACACCTGTTAAAATGCGCCGTAATTTTGCATATTTCTATTAGATCATGTTGTCTAAACTGTGAGTTTCACTAGCACATAAAACTGAAAAAAAGCATTGTATCGTATCACGACACTTGTGGTGAACAACCACGGCTGATGTTTTTGTGGTTGGAAATACGTCTGACAATTTGCATTTAGTCAACTGTCAATAAGGAAAACAAATGACACGTCACCACCACCTGAAAATGTGCAAATGTTTTAGAGTGGGTTTTTTTTTTCCTTCTTAATTTCAACATGTATTGTAGCAACAGACCGAATACGCTTGAATCAACAGCAGATTCCTGACAGCGTGGATCGTAACACGCTTGTCAAAAAAATTATATCTGTGGGGAACACATGAGATGAGCTGTTTCCCATCTGTTTTAAAGCTAACAGGAAGAAGTGGCATGTTAACAAATGTGTTCTGGCAAAGATGATCTCAGTTTCTTCACCGGGGACATGAGTAACAGGTGGAAATTTGATCCAGATAAATCCTGTCTCTGATACTCCATCGTTTGTATCCTTTTGTGGCACAAGAAGATGAGCAGAGACAAACGGGCTTATGAGGCAGCACTTCTACTGAAACTGTACTTCCTGAGACAGAAGCAGAGGGGAAATGAGGTAACTTTGCTTGGTAACTTGCCAAAGACTCAACCCGATTCTATGCAGCTTCTATCTATCAGCCACCGTTGTGATGTCATCAAAGGGCACGCACGTGACATCTAACCCCCATATTTCTCATTTTTATTCCACCCAAACACACGTCTTCATTTGCTCTCGTTCTCTCTCCCTCTATCTCTCTATCACTCTCTCCCTTTTATGTAGGACATAGTGTGTATATAGATAGATATTTTCAGTGTCTTGGTCCCCAGGAAATTTCTCTGGGAAACTTCCAAAGAACAGATCGCCCCACTTTCCTTCCACTAAACTGGAGCGGCCAATTTCCCTCCCTCCTCCTTTGACATCTACACACAAAATGGCACGCTGATGAGCACGAATGGACACGGATCTACCTGTTTGTGTGTGTGCAGACAAGGATTAACATCCACCTCCAGCGCCCGCCATGAGGGAGTGCATACAGATGGACAGAGACTAACTAGAAGGTCACTCTGCAGAGCACAGCCGACCTCTGCCAAGGTTTGTCTCATATTTCCTGAGACCTGTTTAGACCCAGGCGGCACAGTGGTGCAGTGATTTGCACCGTCACCTCACAGCATGAAGGTTCTGGGTCTGAGCTTGTCAGCCAGCTGGGGTCTCTCTCAGGCTTTTCTGTTTCCCAGCAATATGGAATGGATTCCATGATCATTCCAGAGCCGTATTATGAACAACAACAAGTTTCCTCCAAAAAAAAAACAAAAAAAACAATTCTTAATTCTTTTGAAACAACAAATCAGGTTTGCAGCAGGAACTAAACAATACTTTGTAAAACATGGTGACAAACTTGACGTGTGTGGTCTGAGACTCACCCAGTAACGCAACATCAACCATACGTAAGCCAATGTAACAAATACTTGTTTTGATTGGGTTTAAGTGTTTTTATTTTCAGATCTAGATGAGGATAGTCGTTTGTTGTTTTTTTTTAACACTGAAGCCCTGGTTGGGATGTAAGTGAAACAGTTTTGAGTGAATCTGCTCTCACACAGACAAGCAAACACCAGCGATCACACTGGTTATTCATCAAGCGCAGTGCCTTCTAATGCTGGAACACCAACAGCCCTGGACAGGAGTTAAGTGTGTAAACTTTGACCTAGTCTACAGAGGATATAGTCCATGCAACGGTCCTCCAGGTGCCAACGTGGGATCTTAACGTCACTAAAAGTGTCAATCTACACTGGAGGGACCCAGAGGAGCTTGAGTGGAGGAGAATGAAGCAACGTGTTTTTACGCACATTGTGATGTAACCATCCCTTGTGCTGTTAAACTAGGGTGAGTGCCGGTGGAGGAACCTGGTTTGAGAGGAAAGGGTGGAGTGTGTAACAGCATCACTGACGTTCTCATAATGGAAACTTTGCAGAATTAGGCCCTGCACACATTTGATGTCCCAGAATTTCCCTCATAGCTGCACTCAACAAGATGAACCAGAAAATCAAGACAAAGAAGCCCACAGACATCAATCTAATTCAACCTGCGGATCTTTGAGCATCAAAAGAAACAGTAGTGTAGTACAGGAAGAGGATTTAGAGACGTAATTGGGAACAGCGATGACAAACCGCTCCAGGGTTGCCTATATAGAGACAATAGTGAAGCCGTGAGTGGGCGATTTAAACTAAAAACAGACAGAAATTAGCGTGTGAGCTCTTCTTGAGGAGTAAGAGTGACCTCATAGCCTATTTCCCTGTGGTTCAGAATGATGTTCACCTAAAACACCAAACCTGCCTCCCCAGCAGTTGTCCAGTCAAAATCTTGTCTTCCAGATTCTTGATCAGTTTAATAAAATGTTGGCTAGAAGCAAGGTCAGCCATATCAGAGGACCTATCATCAGAAAGTGTCATTTCTAAAGATTTCGCTTCCTCTGCTGCCTCAAAGCTTCTGTTGTTGATCCCTTTCATAGACTCTACAGCTCACCTGCAGTATTCATTTGTATACAAGACAGTGGATTTACGTCCTTTAAGCCCGAGCTTTGCTAATTTTCTTACCCATTCATCAACAGAAGACAGGTTGCTGGTAAGGAGCTGTCAGATCTTGACAGCTGATAAATGTCAGAGTCAAACACAGAGACAAAAGCCCGTTGCAACTCTTCTGCTGTAAAAACACACTGTAACAGACATCCCACCACTGATTTAGTTTGCCATGAGTCACTTTAATAACATAAAAACTAAACTTTTTGTCATGAAATCAGAGATGTGCAAATCTGTATAATCTGCGTGAATACCAGATGTGCAAAAAAAACAACACAGCAATGCACTTTCCTTGCCGTGGCACGGTTGGAGTAGGTGGGCCTCAGCATGGTGTGCGAGCACAGGCTCAGAACACGGACATGATGTATTCTCAGCTGACAAAAATATAAAAATTCCAGTAAAACGCCATCAACGGAATAACCATAAACCAAGTAGTGAACCTACAATTTCTGTAGTCCCATTCGGTAACGCCATGGACCATCAGATAACACTACAGGGGAGCAAAGCCACCATTGATAGCCTAGGCTAGCTTATATTGGCATCTATGCTGCAGACGTACAAACTTATCACCTTTCCATACAGTGTGTGTTACAGTGCACCCCTAGGCACCCACACATTGGCTATCTATAATTAAATCAGTTTCTGACTTATTGGCTTGTGTATGTGTGTATTTTAAAGCATCATAGTTGCTTTTAATGGAAAGACTATTGTAGCTCCAGATATCTCTAAAACTGAGCTACAAAAAAATGAAAATTAAGTTCAAGTGAATGTGAAAATTTTTGCTGTCCTAAAGCACTCAGAAAGCACATACTGTAGCTCCACCAATGAGAAAAACTACCACTAATATCCTGCCAGTGGGATGTAGAAATGTCTACAGGATCAGATCTGTTTTAAAATTCATCCTGCTTCTTGTAACATTACCTATCTTTGCACCAAATTACACGAAAATCCTTCCTTTAGGTTTTGAGATGTCTGGCAAACAAATAGACATGCAAATGATCACATTAAATCCCTACACTGGGACAATGCAATGATGCACGTCCATTCAGCTAAATGCTGCCAGAAAACACACTTAATCATACAGTAAATTCCTGTACAAACAGTTTGCTATTTGAATGCAAGTAAGAGGCTTCTGTGTTTGTTGAAGCTCTCCATAGAAGAGACAGAGACAGTCAATCAGCTGGGGAGCCAGAAAGCTGAGATCACATCCAAATAGCCAGATAATTAATTAGCTCAATTCGTCATCTGCATCTCTGCGGGATTGAATCTCTACTTGTTTTGCGATAGCAGATACGGTATATACTTCCTGTATCTGAGAGTGCATAATATCCTCAATCACACAGGCTTATCTCTATTGTCTGGAGCTGAAGTGGAAGCGAATCTAAGAATGGCAGGGCCCGCTTACTGAGGACCAAGTTGGGGCTATTAGTTGGTGTTACATGGGGGGGGGGTCATGAATAAAAGAACAACAATGGGAGTAGCTGTAGGGGAGGTGACCGCCTGAACATACGAGGGGTTGTGAAATATTAAAGGTGGATGCTGTTCCATGGCTGCAGGAGCCAAGTGGGAACATGTGACAACCTCTCGGTCTTGTTTTCTCCAGGTCAACAGATCCTCCGTTCAAATGCACAGCAAGGCAAGTCGGCCAAATTCACAAGCATCCGGTGTTTCTTTCCCTCTTCAGAACAGCTGCATTCTCTGAAGTCCTGTCAGAAAGTACTAACCGTCAGCAGAGATGGTGCAGAAATGTGAGGTTTGAAGTCGACTCAGCTGGGAGTTGACCACTGGTGCTGAGATGAGCGTGCACTGACTAACATTTCATATGGAGGTGGGAATTAAACACCTTAGCTTTTAAAGCAAGCAGAGAGCCAAACACTGGGAGAGCTGTCACAGTTTGAGAAAGCCTTGTTTGACAAAGGGATCTTTTTTCCTTTTTTTTAAGCTCTCTGTGCTTCATCTGCTGAATCAGCACTTCCTGGGTCTGTGGTTTCACATTTCAAGGCTTTTGAATCTATTTCCTCAGACGGATACAGCATCCCAAAGAGGCACATTAAACACATTTTTTCAGCCTGCCTCTACTCTGTTGTACTTGCCAGTGAGATTCTTTCATGCAGACCCAACAAAATTATCAGCATCGATGGTTCGCTCACATGGAATTCTAATGTTACTGTAATCATCACAGATAAACTCAGTCGGCTAGAGAGCAACTGAAGTCCCGTTAAAACGCGGATCTTTAAGCAGATACTCACTGATGCGTCGTGGGAGAGTACCTTTACTTCCTAACACCCCTGCTGTCTTGTACAAAAACATGCTCACCTTCTCTCCCACAATCCTCTGGGACTTGATGCAACCGTCATCTGTGTCTCGTGTTATCTTGCTCATCAGTGACAAAAAAAAAAAAAAATTCAATCATAACCTTCAACAGTGGGGGGGGGGGGGTGAAATCATCACATGTTGATCGTTTTAATCTAAGCTATGTAGGCCGATCAATATGGCTTCACATCAAACGACTCCAATGGTTTGTATCTCCATCGCCTCCCTCCATTCTCAGCACTTTTCTCTCCTTGCTCTGCTCTTTCTCCTCCTACAGCTCGGACTGACAACCACATGCTTCTGCAGGACTTTTCCTGCGTGTTCAGTGTTTCTAACAAGACCTCAGAAATAGACATGTTGTTAATTACTAGGACGAAGCAAGGAACCATCTTTTCAGGCTTCAATTCATAGTGGTTTCGACCAGTCGCTGTCCTTACCTTCCCTGATTCACATGGAGCCCAGACTCATACAGACCAAACACTGGTCTCTCATCACAGCTTTGGCCTCCTGGCTACTGCTTGCTTTTATAATCATTTTAAAAAATCTCACACGTGAATTTCATGACCTGAATGTAAATCAGTGAGCTCCAAACTTTTAACTGCCCCTCAGGTCTGCTAAACGAGCCTGCTAGCTGTTCCAGAATCCGGGTTAATGACAAATTCTGACCAAGCTTTTGTGGTCATAGAATCTCAGTTTTTGAAATGTTCTGAATCTTCTCCGCTGACAAAGAGAGAGCTTGAAACATACCTTTAATCCAAGGTTTTTAGGGAAACTATTTTTATCTTGTGTTTTATCGCTGATACAATGTGATGAATTCCTTATCTATTTAAATGTATTCATCCTTGTTTTTTTTAAATCCTAGTTTATCCATGCTGCGTGTTTGTGCTCATTTGTTTATTCTTGTTTTACATGCTTATTACATCAAATAGAATTGACAGCTCTGGCATGCTGGTTTCAAGTTTATTTAAATACTTGGAGGGATTTTTTTTACCTTTAAATATTGTCTCTTTTGGATAACTGTGGATAAAATATCTGTAGAGCTCTGTCTTTTGTTGTTTTATATTATGTTAGTTTCTTATATGCTATGGTTTGAGAGGGCTGAAAAGTTCTATTCAATGTGGGTATTCTGGATGGATGTGTGAATGTCACCATCACACACCCCTCTGTTGCACCACCACACTGCTAACCATGAGGGAACTCAAGACTGTCTGATGTCCAGGCAGGCTGGCTGGTTGTACTGTCATCATACATCACCTTCCATCCATGCTGCCATGATCCCCCCTTCCTCTGTTACTATAAATACTGCCAGCTGTGCTTCCACCATTAGTGCAGCAAGACACCCAGATCTTGGCTGGTCCAAACGCTGCAGATTCATCATCTCGCATAAACTTTTAAACACCCACAGCTGCCTACTGCTGAAGCAAACCAGCGTTAATAAGCAGATAAGGTACAGTATATGTGTACGCACGCACGCACACACACACACACCGGCCATGACAATTTCATTGGAGGAGGAAGTGGAGGCAGCCCGAGAGGGAGAATCAGCATGAAAACCAAAAATAACCCATTGCATCTTGATGACAGATCAGTTCATGCTTGAAAAAGACTGTCATGTAATACAGAGGCAGAAGGCCCAGTGGAGAACAACTGAATTAGGCTCAATTCTTCTTCTCTGATACGCCGGGAGATACTTACCTATAATAATGTTTAAAGAGGCTGCAGAAAGGGAGAGAAAATATGACCGGTTTTTGTAATGTCAAAACTTAACACGACATTAGAAAATGGAGAGAGGTAAAAAAGCTCAAATTTCCATCGGCTGCATCTGTTGCCACCACAGACTTATGTTGTGACAAACACAAGGCGATGCAGCTTGACACCTTTCAGTCGCAATAAGCAAACATGACACCAATTTGAATTCTCTCAAAGAGCAGAGTCACTCAGAGTGACAGCAACATCTCCAGAAATTGCAACACAAAGGGCCAAGCCAGCTGACAGGGATCTGAGTACATCAACGTTGTTCATATATGATAGTCTCATAGGTTCACGGACTGAGAAGAATCTTAAAGCATCACAGTAACAACTGCATGGCTTCTCTGTACAGTATAAAAAAACTCTGCTAAATGCACTTTCATCAGCATCTTACACATTTATAATCACTGTCATCCCACCTGAATCATTTCATAAAGGTTTTTTTGTTATGAATGAAAATGAAAAGAGATTTCTCCGGTTACAAAAAGCCTGCCACTAAAAAGCAGAACACACGTCAGAAAAAATATTTCCTTAAGTGCTTTTGGCTGGACCATCAAGAGAACAGAACAGGTTTGTGATTATGTTGTGCCAAGCTTCTCTTCTGAAAATGAATCAATGCGAAGTGACGCACGGCGCAGCAGCAAGGCAAAGCTCCGCAGGTTCAGACAGCAGCGCAGGTCGAAATCAAGACTGATGCCATATTTGGGCAAATGTGTGTGTCCATGGTGGGCCGGTGGCTGTGAAACTTCAGTCAGAAAGTGTACTCTGCCTTTCAAATGGCCACAAATAGGTGTCTGGAGCTCAGTATTGTGGCAAACATATGGCAATGCTGAAGCATTGCTCTACTGAAGTAAAACAAAAGCAGCCTACAGCTTCAAAATGCTCCCATCTTTTCTCTTTTTAAAAAAAATCACCAATGATTGAACGCAAGCTGAAACTTACAAATTATGAATACCGTGTCATGACTGCATGTTTTAACAAAAAATATTTCTTGAACGTATTAAAGGCTAAAAAAAAAAAAAAAAAAAATGCAGCTGAGTAGTTTAATTTCCAGGGATTCCCATAACAGACACACTGAGGGTCCAGCCACCTCCTAGTAGCGTTTTCACTGATGTAAGTGGATGAAAATGTCAAAATGTTTAAGTTAAAAAACAACAACCTTAAATTCAGATCCTCCCTCAAATTGAATGGGTCCATCCCTCTGTCGCAGACCATCTTTCTACACCAGTTCACTGAGATCAGTCCAGCTGTTTTGGTGTAACCTTGCTGACAGACGCGTTTGAACGCATAACCTCCTCGGCGGAGGTAATTATTGGACCTCAACATATGCCACGATGTGCTCTGCAGCGAACAACATCTTACACATTTCGCCGTTTGTGTGAGTCAACCCAGCCACAAAGAGATAAGTAAATACTTGCTTTGGCTGGATACTCTTGGATCGCTGCTCGTGTCAGGCTGGGTAGCCGCACTCAAAGCTTCTGGGAATTAACTGAAAACAAATGCAGCATTTTCAGAAAAAAACACGGACATGTTTGTGTGATTCCATTGACTGTGGAGAGAGAATCCTGACAGATTTTTCTGGTAATTTTGTATGATTCCTTCCACTTAACACACATACAATTTAGCTGAGTAAAACTCCACCTGCAAGTATCTGAACATCTTTCAGTCACCGATTTCACCTGAAAGCTAATTTGCGCAGTGCTTTCAAGAAGGACAACATCTGTCCCACAGGACCTGAATGCAGCATTTTATCCTGTGGCTGATGCTCATGCTGCTGTCTTCAATTGTATACAAACACAAACACACACACACACACACACACACACACGCGCGCACAAATCACACCCCGCCCTACGCTCTGATCATCATCCCGGGCCAGCACTGCCGCCATGCATCTGCTGCTGCTGCTAAATATAGCAACATCTCTTTGATGACTGTGAGGGGGACTAAACACACCCCCCACCCTCCCCCTCCTCACTGCCTCTCAATGGCACAATTAGCCCTAATAAACTGAGAGAGGATTCATGATACATGAAGGACTCTGGCCAAAGCCCTCCACACCCCCAGCACCTGCCCTCCAGCTCCCATGAACAGTTTCTGTTTGTGAAGAGATGAGGTAGGAGAAAGACAACTGCATTGGAGAGAAATCTGTGTGTGTATGTGTGTGTGTGGGGGGGTATCCCCTTGGGAACCTTAAAGCCTGGCTGAGCATCATTTACACGACCACACACACACACACACACACACACACACACACACACACACACACACACACACACACACACACGCACACACAGACAAAAAAAACATTTAAGAGTGAAGACTCATAGCTGTGAGGAAATACAGCAGCATTCCATCATCTTTCCTCTTAAAAATGTAGATTTATTTTTAATTAAATTATCTGCCTTTGATCCCAGTCATTTCTAAACCTTATTATGCCTAAAGCATCTGTTCTATTTCATTTGATTCTATACATTCTAACTAATGGGGAACTCTTTAGAGCGTAGAGCTCCACCGCAGACAAATTACTGAAAACGCTCAAGAGTCATAATAACATACTTAATATTTTTATGAAAATTAACACCGGGGGACCCATTGTTTGATTGATGGATCTATCTAGGAGAATTACTGTGTTGAAAATGAAAAGGAGAAGTAGCTCTAGCTCATGGCTCAAAGTGGGTGATGACACAATGTTGTTTCAACAAAAACATCAATTAAAATAGAAGTTACATCGACAGAAATGTCACTCAAGGGGTTGGTGAACACAGCAGGCATCAGAGAAGCAATCTAACCGGTGAAGCGGTCCAATCAGCTGATCTGAATCAGTCGAGAGGCTTCAACTACAGTTAGAGGTTACAAAAAAAACTGAGAAATATGCAAATTAAGCCAATTACATGGTGAACTGCATTCAAACACAGTAGAAGTGACAACAGATGGCGGGCGGCTGGATGAAGGTGGAGTGAACTCAGCAGACCAGGACCAAGATAACAACATTCTGTTAACTCCAACATTCATTTAAATAAAGTTAATAATGTTTATATAACAGCATGGCTTATGTCATTTGAACTGACTTGTCTGATGGTCGTTTTAAAACAGTCCTGCTGTCGTCACCCCTAAACCACGCCTCTATCTCCTCTACGGACTCTAATTTGATTTTACGCTACACTCAGATTGGTTACATCACCTCAACCAGTGGCTCAGCCAAAAGAGGTTCCGAACAAAGATGGCCCCTCTCTAATTATTATGAAAAGGAAGGTGAACATTAAAAAGGAACCTTCCAACTTTTGGGAGGATACGCTTATTGTTCATCCTCCCCAGAGTCAGACAAGAACATGGATATCCTTCACTCCTCTGTGCTGCTGAGAACCACAGAGAACAGCTGACTGCTAGTTAGCTTAGCACAGTGAATCATAGTGTATGGGAAGTGTTGGCATACCTCTGTGGAAAGAAATAAAATAAACTACAAAAGGGGTTGGACAAAATGTTTTCCACAACAATTTGAATATTTATATATTGCAATTTTAGAATCTTTTAGCCGGAACTACTTTCTCAACAAAAATGGATTTGTAGAACAAAAAGTAGCTCCCTTTGATGGCAGTGGATTTCTATTTTAGTTTTCCATGCGTTAATTGTGACAGAAACTCCACAGAACCGACTCCGGGCGGGCAGAACCAGGCAAAACCGTATTCCGCCCCGCAAAATTTACATGTCATGAAGCGCCCTTGCGTGTAGCCTGCCGGTCAATGTGGGTCTACCGCACGCACTGATAGAAGGCTATACATCATCTTTGACAAAAAGTATGTTTCCCATTAAGCTGCCATGTTCGTGAAGGTATTAAACTTCCTCAAGCGTCACACAAAAGCCAGCAGCACA
Organism: Aulostomus chinensis; assembly: GCF_037954235.1. Taxonomy (NCBI): domain Eukaryota; kingdom Metazoa; phylum Chordata; class Actinopteri; order Syngnathiformes; family Aulostomidae; genus Aulostomus; species Aulostomus chinensis. The sequence continues at coordinate 4,429,970 of NC_141337.1, forward strand.
ATGAGCGGCTTCAATCTGACACATTATAGAAGGATGTCAACCTCACGGATAACCATGCCTGATGGGTTATTTTATACTCATATAACACAACACCCACACAAAAACTCAGAAACCCTGTTTGGGCCTAATTGTCACCTCCCTTCGAAAGTGTCATGGCTGACAAGCATCAATTCCCTCCATCATGCCAGGAAGAGAAAAATCGTGTTGGTCTCCCAGACACACTGATAATCTATTAACACCAGACAGAAGCATCAATCTGGTGTGATGAAACATTCACCGACGCTGAAATGATTAAGAGAGATGGAGACAGAGCAGCTCACTAGGTGGATAGAGGTAAACGACAGAGGAAAAAGAATCAGAAGAAACAAGAGAGAGGACAAGGCTGAAGTAGGACAGAGCGCAGGGGAGGCCTTTCTGTCCCAGATCAGTCGTTTACCGCCGGCAGGAGAGGCAGAAAGAATCAGTGAGGTAGGAGGAAAATAGAGAGAGAGGAAAGAGAGAGTAAACGAAATGGCTAAATCTGGAGTTATGAACTACATCCCCCCCCTGAGCAGCACAGCAAATATTGAAAAGAAAGGAAAGCTCAACTCTCTGCACTCGGGCAAATATACCAGGAACAATAATACAGATGCAAAGCCTCTGAGAACTCTGACAGTGTGACAAGCTGTCAGCATGGGAGCATCTGAGAGGATAATCACTCGATAAGACACATCATTTATCACCCTTGTCTGCTTCCCACACCCCTTCAGAAGCAGATTCGATACAAACAGGCCTTGAAATAATCCAATTAATGCCAATTAATTAACTTTTATCTCCACCAGGTTGGACAGGTAAGCTCAGCCCTATATGCTGATAAATCCTCTCTTTGCCAAGCTCTGTTGAACTGAATGACTGGCGGGGAGGGATTTGAGTCCCCTGATCCCCAAAGAAGGATCTACAGGGGTGGAAATGTCAACTGGGTCCTCTGTGTCAATGGTGGAACTAAAGAGTGCCACTCCAGAACACTTTCCAACCATGAGGAAGAAAGGTATTTCCCTGCTAACGTGAGCTGAATGAAAATCCTGCCTCTCCCGGGGGGGAAAATCACAGGTGTTTTCTGGACCTTGACTCTCCCCATCTGAAATACAAATGACACAGTGACTTAATCAGCATCCAGCAGCAGCTTCTTCCGCCTGTTGAACCAGATCGACTCAGCCTCCACAGGCCAAATCCAATGAGCTCAAAGGGAGGTCAAATATTTAAACTCCACCACTGCAACTCGTCATATAAAGAGCTAAAATGAGGAGACGAACACGATGCCAAGTCAGATAAGCAGCCAGATCTGTGGCAGGCATGTCTGCATGTGAAAGACTGTACAATTTTTCTTTAGTAGCAACAAAACAATGTCGTTAACTGGAACCGCTCTGAGGTCAAAACCACAATTTCTTACTTTCTGCCATGAAAACACATTTAACACAATAAAATACAATAGAAACTTTTGATTCAGCATCTGATGTCCTCCTAGTGAGGCAGTTCACAGGTGTGTAAGGGGGAAGAGCCAATTCCACATTTCAGCTTTTATTGCCTTTGACCGAGGGGTCATTTTCCGCCGCGTTAGCTAGACTTTCAGCAAGATTACGCAATAACTATGAGGCTGATTGTCACCAAAACTGGTGGAGAGGTGTAGTATTTGCCTAGGAAGAAAATACTACAATTACAGGCAGATTTGTTGCAGAGTCGCCTGGTGGCTAAAGGAACGTTTTTTTATGCTTTGATGTATTCCTCCATCCATAAAGATTCAAAATACGGTCAGAAACACCTTAAGAATTGAGTGGTGGCTCACTGTTAAGACTGTGAGTTAAACAGCGTTGCCATGGCGAGGCGGACAATTTTGGTATTCGCACACAGTCATAAAACTGTTGTACCTGGCCTCCACAAGTCAGATCTAATTCTCAGAAGCTGATGAGAGTTCCTACCTGAACAAGCTGAATTTAAATCATAGCGCCACCTAATGGTTACGTGAAGTAAGTTTGATGTACCATCAAACTAACACCGTGCTGTCTTCAGATGATGTACAGCAACATTTGTTTAATAACGGCGCGTTCTTCAGTTCCACCTAGGGGACACAGGAAGTGATATTTCTGCTCCTTCATGCAAAATCCAAATATTTCCAGGTTTCACTCCACACACACACACACACACACACACACACACACACACACACACACACACACACACACACACACACACACACACACTGCGTCGTGCACGCTGCTCCTTCTACACTGGATTTGGCTTGTAAAGTAAAGAACGCTAATGGATTCCTGTCAGCCAACCAAACCAGACATCTATTTAGTATCATTTAAAAGAACATCTCTGAACACGGCTGCAAACTGGTCACATTGATGTAACATTTATTGTGCTGTTCTTAGCATCATGGTTAATGTATTTGGTGCATAAAGGCTTTTTTTTTCCCCCCGTGAAACTAATCGGTGGCCGGATTGTAGAAACGGCAGCGACGGCTTGACATCAGCATGTGATGAGTGTGTTTGAACTTTGTGCTCCACTCAATGCGAAGGCTGAGTCATGCATCTTTTGCACACCGACACAGAATAATCACATTAACAAAAGCACTTCACTTAGCTTTTTTTTTTTTTGGTTGCTTTTTTCCCCCATCAACATAGACAATAGGTTTCTCTGGTTGTGGCGTTCAAAGTTTTCACTGCTACAAATTGCACTCACGGTGCGTTATGCTGGCTGCCTTCTCTGATCATCCACCCTGCCATCCTCTACCTCCACTCCCCCGAGGCATCACTGAGCATGAATAGCATGTGTAAGTTACTATGACTGTGTGTGGGCGACCGCCCCCCTACCCCCCATCACCACCATGTGTGTAACCAATCGGAATAAAACGAACACACAGCCCCTCATTCTTGAACGCCTCCATAAAGTTATTAGCCTTTTAACTTTCCTTTGTGCCACATTATGCTGGATTCCTTGCCACTCTGTGTAATTATGCACGCCCTGAAAGATGACCCGCCATCACCTCCCTGTGGGCTGCGTTCAATAAATACAAAAGCATCTATAGATAGTTGGCAAGGACAGACCAATCTTCCCGTTAGTAAGGTGACCCTCTTCTTGTAGAGGTAGCCGCTCAAGTGAAAAGACAGCAGTTTGAACATCCGCTCCTCTCATCTGCTGTATAATGCATGGCCAAACACTTAGCGTATCTGCTCCTGAGTGCATTATTCCCCACTGTTTTAATGCTCAGGTGCATCTGTGTCCATGCTCATCCACCCATATTTCCTTTGTCAATGTGTCAGGGTAGCAAAAGTGGGATTTTATGCACTAGTTAGCCTTTGCATGAGCTGCTCTGTGCGCCAGTGATTCTTGGCATGCATGCAAATGTATGTGGGAGGGATTATCAGTTTGACACAATGATAAATCCAGCAGCTGAAGTATCTCTCATACCTATCCGTCTTATTTATGATGCCACTTAAATTATCTGATTGTCATCTTTGACTACAAATCTGCCCACTGATATGTCCGCCTCCTTTTATTCTCCCACTTTGCCTCTTGTCATTTGCCTCCACGTAAAGCCAGTTTTCATCTGCTGGCACTGATCCACTGCTTGGCAAAAGCCTCCTTCAAAGGCTGCTTCATTTTCATTTCAAGTAGTGCAACTGAAGTAGATTTTCATGTTAATGCAATGACAGCCATGTGGTTTACATCAATGCAGTAAACTTTAACACGCAAAGCTCCCTCATACCCACACACACACACACACACACACACACACACACACACACACAATATCACACTGCTTTGCCATGCAACCCCCCTCTTCATTCCCATGCATTCAGAGATGAAAAGCATTCTTACTGTCTTCTACAATCCCTGATGAAATACAGAAATCCCTCTCCTGGAGAAGGGCACAGAAGTAGTGAGGAGATGAGCCCAGCGGTTGCCGGTTGCAGAGGAAGAGGGAGCGAGGAGGGGCGAGCAGGAAAGATGATGAAGAAGACTGAAAGAAGGAGAAGAAAAAAAAAAGCAAGGCAGGAGAAAATCACTGCCGCAACAACGGAGAAGACCCCCCTCCTCCTCCTCCTCCTCCTCCTCTTCCTCCTCCACAGCCGCTGCGAGAAATCACAAGGTGTCCAGCGTGCTGCTGTACGCTGAGGGATGGAGCATTATCCGCGGCTCCCAGCCTGTCCTCCGGCAGCAGTGGTTCTGTAGTAACACTTCTATCTGCTTGGTCCGGCAATCTCCCCATCCCTCACTCGCCAGCCTCCCCTCCTCCCTCCCTTGTTCAGAGGTCCCTCTCTCTCTTTTTCTCAGCTCATAGTGATTGGTTTCTCTCCCTCACCCCCTCCCCTCCTCCTCCTCCCATTTCTCCTCTTCCTGCAGCTCCTCCATCATATAGGGCCTCCCCCCCTCTCTCTGTCTTTGATGTTTTGGAGTTACTCTTAGCTGTGAAAGAATCTTTTATCCCCCCCCCCCCCTTCTCACAGTGGGATCCACCCAACTGAGCAGACACACATTCACAACACTAACGTAAAAGGTTCACCAAGACAAAGAGTGTCAACAAGCAAACCACACACACAAAATACAGTCAAATGTCTCGTTTTACAACAGATTTCTGCGATAATCCAACAATTACATTCACATCATCAAAGATAGAGAGCAGCTCCATCTGCAGCAGCACGGCCAACATGTGTTCACGCTCCCTCTCCCTCACACACACACACACACACAAATATGAATTAGGAATGAAAGCGCTGAAGGATGAGGGAAGCCGCTGCGGCAATGCTCATTATCATACATGGGGGGGGGGGACTTCTTCTACTGATGAGCTGAATTGAATAACAAGTAGGAATCAAGTCCGCTGTGCCAGTCAGTGGTGAGTGACACGTGTCAAACAGCTCTGAATTGCCCCTTCAACAGCAAACCGCCAACAGCCAGTCAGTCACGTTCGAATAGATCTTTGACACTCGGTTGATCAGATGCTGTTGTGGATATTCCAGTTTGATCTCAAAGCTACGGAAAGAAAAAAAAAAAAAAACACGAGCTGGAGAAAAACTCCGAGCTGGAAAACTGTCAGGTAAGAGTTGATGTTGACAGCTGCACCTCAAACACTGACACAGTATCAGCTGTTCCAGCCATGAATGTAAGGGGCTGAGCTGCGTTAACCCACATACATTGAATCTCTCCTAGATATGGAAATATGTGTCTTCCAACATATTTGGATTCTGCTGGTCTCTCTGACCGTCGTGGTGTTGTTTTCAGTGCCGTTTGTCTCCAAGTAAGATGACGTTAAAAACCACCATGTTTTTCAACTCACCCAACCAGTAAAATCCAGTCTACCGCTTTGTTTACTGGCTAAACTCCATGCCAGATGTTTACAGATGTGCAGCATAACTTCCAGCTAGTAACGTCCTGGCCAGTGAACGATCCGGGAGGCAGGATCACGACTGAGGCATCAGCTGGTCATGTCCGTGCCACAGTGTATCAAGCTGCTTTAGTTTAGTTACTCAGACGAGCGCACTGAACTGTGTGAAGATGACTTGGATTATACTGGACGATAAAATCTAAGTGTTTGTAAACTTCTGTTTTGCTGATGTTAATCTTTGGTCTCCACGAGTATCCAAAAAACAAGCATGTGACCAAGTGTTGACAGAGTTTATGATCCGCAAAGAAAAACAAACATCATAACTTTACGACATCTAATGGCAATAACCTAACAAAATGATGATATTTGGATGATCAAATGACTACAGGATTTTTTGGGGATGAAAAGAGATATTTTCTGCAGAATCCTAGAATATAAAAATATAAGAACATGATAGCATTTACAATTAAAAAAGAAGACTTCTACGATAAACTTAATAAACAAACACTCATAAGCACCACAAACTGAATATGACGTGTTTGGAAAGAAGTTGAAGGTTGATGATGAGTTATTCCTATGACTTTGTCAGCATCTTATCATAAACTGGAACGGAAGTTATAAACACGATTCCAATTCTTTGTAGCTACGGACATAAATTCTATTTCTGTTAAATACTTCAAATGCAGTATCGCACCTAAACGTTTCACAGTATTAACGCGAGTGAAGCAAATGCCAGTCACGTCATCGTAGTGCAGGTCTGCTGTTTGCTTCAGCTCAAAAGGTTACTCTGACAGGCCGACCCTACATCTCAGCTCTTGGAGGCATTAAAAAGTATAAATATCACCACCTTTCACTGTATTTTTTTTTCTCATTAAAAGTGCATCCATTAGGTCCAGGCTTTTTGAAACTGAATGAAATGGCACCTCACACAGCGGGGGTTGTCCACCTCTTCGTTCAGTCAGTGACTCATGCGGAGGCAACCTTCTCACACAATATTAAAAGTATTACACCATCTGATCTATTGGTTTCTCTAAATTAGGTTTGCATTGATTGGTTCGTGCACGTCTGCCAGCATCACCGCTTTGACTGATTGGGTCTGTATTTATCAGAGGGAGGCTCTGCTCATCAGGCTCAAAAGTATTAATTGGATGAGCGTTAGCGAGCAGCTAAAAGGGATTGGTGTGCTTCATCAAAGCAACACACAAGACTGAGACTTGTAACAGCAGAAAGTCAGACTTAATAAAGAAAGATAGCCATTACAATGATAAGAGCAATATCCTCACTGGTGTAGCTGACATATTTATTCAGCTCCCCTGTCAGACACGCAGGCCTTTGTTACAGTCATAATTTACAGGAACATCTCAGCCAGCAGCCAGTCATTTACAGCCTCTGCTACCTGCCATTGGAGGAACGATGTGCAGCAGAACATCTTTTCCTCAGTGTTTTTTCTCTCCTCTCTTTGCAAACCACATCTGATTCTTTCTCAGGGGTTCAGACTTTACTTGTGTATTTATATGAAGCCAGGGGCGACATTGCCACTCGGGGAGGGGGAAGGGGGATTTTACTGAACTATTGTGAGTCTGTTTTTTTTTTTTAATCCCTGAATTGATATATGGAGATTAAAATAAAACAGTTTTTCATAGCTTTGAGTCTCAGCTCGCTATTTTTTTTTTAGCTGTTTGTAGTACAAGAATCTTGACATGAGGCTTGATGATCTGAAACAGCTAAACATTTTGAAAAAAGTATTTTTTTTTTTATTCTGCAGAAATTTGTTATGCAGACCGATGTTTTACAAGGACACTTTCCCAGTTGATGTGTGATGGATGTTAATGTAACGGCTCATGTTGGTGCATGGCTTTTATTCTTTTGGCTTAATATTTCATTGGGGATCGAATCAAGACCATTTTAAACTGATCAAAATCGGTATGTTTAATGTTCCACATCAGCTGCAACAATGCATCCATCACGGATTGAAAAAAAAATTGCTATCTAGAAAATAGATTAATCGTTTCAGTCGGCATGGACAGCACAATCTGAAGCAAAGAAAACGTTAATAGATTTTAATTTAATGATCATTTCTGCGCGCATTTTTTTGTTAAAGAAGCCATTTCATTGCTATGATGTTTCATACAATTTGATGTATCATCTTCTCTCATTAATTGAGCTTCATGTTTTGTTGTATACGCGATCCCTTAAAAAAAGTGAAAGGTTATTATCATCAGCACTGAACTGGTAATGCAAGCATTTTCCAATCATGCAGCAACTCAACCTGTCAGCCATTTCGCAGTCCTACAGCTACATTCATGTCCCATCACCGATGATAATCCCTGGAGTCCTGAACATGCTGAACATGGAGTCATGTGAATGCACACATACACAAGTAATATAGTTAAGGTTCAAAGGAAATGTGATGTACTTACGTTTTGACATGTCAATGAAAAAAATGTAGAAAAATAGCAGTTTAGTTAATAGGGTGGAAAATATTCGAATACCTCTGTCTCTCCTGTGGAGCAAAGTAGCAAGACATTAAGGAGAATAAACTAGAGAAATCAGGTTTTGATGATTTTCTGCTACGAAAATGAAGTCATCTCTGAATGAAGGGGCACACAGCTGGAGTACCTCTGTACTGTGGCAGCTACAATATTTGTCACACTTTTGTTTTTCCATTCCCTTCACTGTAGCATTTTTCTCAACACTACCAGATAATCTCCCTCGTTTCCGGGCCTCATTGTGAGAAAAGTGTAATACTTGGCATCACCGTGAACTGCTTTGGCTGCTTGGGAGAGCCAGGAAGAAACACAGAAGTGGGTCACATGATGGAAGAGAGGAGGGGACAGAAGAGAGATGTTGGATGAAAGGACAGGTAGAGAGGAAGGAAAATAACCAAAAGAATACATTCAAAAAAAGAGCAGATGGAAGAAAAAGTGCTATTCTACTGCTCATATGAGGGTGTAAATGGGCGACAAGCACAAAACTTGAAAGACAAGTGTGTTCAGCAGTGTAGGGGGTAGTAACTATCTTACTTTTAGGCAGTAGTAGAGTAAGGTAACAAGCTTCCAATCAAACTGCAGTAACTTTATAACAGTTCCTGTGTGCAGTGACGTGTTACCACCCGAACTGACCCTCGTGTTATCCATTGTAGCCAAAATTTGTAAAGGAATAACCGATTTACTCACAGTAAAATGATCCGGGAGGCTGAGTGCTGCCCCTTTTTCAGTCCTCCAGAGTCAATATGTCCATCTCACAAGTTTTATAGTCCAGCCTGGAACTGCATAGACAATTAGGAGTCGTTGTACAATAAAACTAAGACGAAAAATAACGTCTTCAGGGAGACTTTATCCGTTTTCGATGCTAAAAACACCGTTCACGCACCGATAACATTCGGCGCCGCCATTCCGTATCGCGTGACGCACGTCAACCAATCAGAGCTGTTATAGGGCGCCAAAGCGGAAGTAGGGAGCCTTGAAAACTAATCAACTTGTCATAGCCGTCATTTGTCAAGTTCAAAGCAAAGTTTACCTAGTCTCAGTTATGCAGTTGTTCTTTTTACAATATAAGTATCAAACTTACTCTATAGCTCTAATATTAAGGAGTATATCAGCTCTCAAACAGTACCCTGATACTTCCGTTAGCTCAGTTAACGGCGACTAATATTACCGACAGAAAACTAATTGTTGGCTGCCCTGAAACAGTGGTTCCCATCCTGGGGTTTGGGACCCACACATGGGTTGAGAAGATTTCTTGGGGCTACCACATGGCTGTGTGAAATAAAACAGTTTTTAAGAATGGAAACTGTTTATTGCATTCTATTTCCTGGAGCAGTCATACATGTCCAGCCAAAGAATTATGCGTTTGAGGGGTCAAAGGGTGCCATCTGAAAATTATAAAATCCAATGTAAACTGTTAATTATATATTTAAAAATAACTGTTAATCTATCAACTCATTAAGCCATCAACAAGCTAGTCATCCAGTCACTCAGATGGTCTTGAAAACAGCTTATTTTTTCATCAATATTTGTTTTTCTCTTTGTAATGTCTATTTTTTCCCTTTAAATCCATGCCTAATATAGATGTACTTATACTGCAATGCATGTAATATTTTAAACTATTTACTATTACGTATTATCTAGACAATCATGAATCTTGTTGTCAAAATTACATTTTATTAGGAGTGAAGGTATAAAAAGGAGTCAATGAGAGAAAATACAAAAAAGAATTAAGTGTCTTTAATGATATAGACTACATTTGTACATTTCTACAGCAGACTTTCAGTAAAACTAACAGCCAATTTTGAAAAAATATACAGAAAGTTTTGCTTGTAACAACTGAAAATAAGAACTGGATAAGCTGTCAAGTGATCTGAAATTAAATAATTGATGTAAAATATTCAGTTCAATAGTTTGTCCCATTAAATAAATGATAAACATTTAATAGTTTCAACAATCGATGTGAAATACAAATTACATTAAAGCACCATTTCAACAATGAGGATATTAAAATAAATAATTGGTATTCCTTATCAAGACAGTACATTTTCATGGTACTAATGTAAGGCTGTGCAGTCACTCTGAACACTCCTGTCGAATGACGTCAATGAGTTCGACATGGAATACATCATGGTGCGAGAGGAATGTTCATGTGACTTCCACCATGAACAGCAAATAACTCTGGTTACAATATAAACAACCGTGAATGTGTAGCTTAATCGGCAACAAAACAGCAGACAATAACAATGTGGGTGACACAACATGTCCTTCTGTATAATCAGCATTAGAAAAAATAGACCAAATGCATGACAAAACAGTCCTCGGAAAGATTGTCACTTTTTTTTGTTTTGTTTTGTTTTGTTTTGAACAAAATTGTATTTAAATCTACAAATTGGGATTGTTCCCATTGCAAAGATAGTATTTTGCACTATCCCTCAATTTGTTACTGGCCTGGGAAAACAACAACAACAAAAAAAATCATATTGCAGGATGTTTTTTTTTTTCCTCGCACTCACTCATCTACAAGTATGAAAAAGAGCAGCTGTTAAAAGCTGCACACGTAGAGTTGGCCTTGAATATAGATTGTTTCAGGTCTGGAGATCATTCCGCTGTACACAGTTCATGCATGAGCTGTTCATGTATGTACTAGTCTCTAACCATCAATCTGGCATAGCAACCGTCGCACAAGTCAGTCACAACAACACACGGTACCTTACTTTGATCCCTATAGACCTGCCTGACAATTGCACGCACACGCACACACACGCACACACACACACACACACACACACACACACACAACCATACACACACTCAAAGTGAGAAAAGAGATTACAGTGAGTATAAAAACAAGGGAAGGCGGTTTTGAAAAAGTCACAAGAACATATCAAAGACTGAGGCACAAAGCTGCCTTTTTAAAACCCACCGATACAAGTACCAGCAACCAGTGACGGTGCTCCTGTGTCTACTGCCGTACAATGTATAGAAAAATTCATACAGCTATTTTACAGTGCAGTAAAGAGGGCTTTCAATGGGGCCGGTAACTCACAAATATATTTAATGCTTTCTTTAGGAATTTGGTATATCTGCAAATTGTAGTAATATCTTCTTCTTCTTTTTTTTTTCTTTTTTTAAATCATACAGTAGGCTGAAGCTTTACATAAAACTGTGTCATTAATTCATACGTTAACAGTTCATCAAAATAAAGATTTAGAAAAAGGTCAATGAGGCAGAGGAGATAAATAACTGGTAGGCTAGTAACTACGGGTTTACAAAAACACTTTGCAGATGCCGTTTATTCCCACTCAAACAAAACAGCATCCAAAGGGCTTCTGCCGGTACAAATCAATCCGAATACTGGAGATCTAAATCTACTGTGCCATCTGTCACCACTAACCTCACTCTCTTGGGTTTGGTGGCACCCATCGAGTGAGATGTTGGAACGGGTCCATAGTGTGGCGGTCCTGGGTGGTCCCCTGGTTGGCTTTGCTGTTGCATGTCCTTCTTGCAATGCTCATCCTGACTTTTGAGCCCTGAAAAGCCACCCAAAGAAAACGAGGGAGTGTTAGACAGCTGGGATCCACAGGGCTCCAGAACCAACCGCCCTTGGGTACCTGAAGGTTCCATCAGGCAATGGTAAGTGTAGTTTGTTGAACCGAGACCTGGGTAACCGTCAGCCCCATCCCTAAGGCCCAGAGTCAGCGAATGATCCCCGCTGAAGTTTAGAACATAGGGAGGACCTTGAGGGCCGTAAGGGAACGAGGCTGATGACTGGCTCTTATTTGCTGGTGCCGGCGTACCAGGAGGTGTACTGTGGATCACTTGAGGGCTGTTGTGCTGATGCATTGGCGAAAGTGACGTGCCAAAGCTGAAATCAAAAGGATCCTGTTGAGTATAACACGGCTGGTGTTTGTCTGAGCTCAGAGGAGTGGACTTATCGTGTTTCAAATTCTTCTCCTGTGGTGACAAATAACCTTCGGACATTTTACTAGGAAAGAAGAAGGGTCTTGGCAGGGCTGAGAAGTTTTTGTACATTGCATTGGTTTCGCCAGTGTCGTGTTTGTCAGATGACATCTTGCTTTTACTGAAAGGGTGAGGAAAAGAGGGTTTGTTGAAATGAGAACTGGACCTACTGGAGGAACCAAGATAGCCAACATCCTTTCCATATTCATGAACAGCAATGTTGCCTTTGTGATGGCCGTCAATGCCAAGTTTCTCACTTTGCTCCGACTTCTCCATTGCACCCGATTTGGTGCTGAAAGTTTTGGACATGACAATAGGGCTGCCAGCAGCCATAGTGTCTTTACAAGGAGCACTGTACAAGTTCTGACTCTGGTTGCCCCCCTGAAACTTTAGGACCCTGTGGATAACTGTGGAGGGTTTCTCGTGGAAGCTAAAAGGATTCTCAGGGGGATTGGGGTTTTTCACAGTGAAGAGTTGAGGAGAGAGGAATTTGTTCGCCATTTGAGGTGGCGGGACGGACTTAGTCAAGCAACTCTGGGACACGCCTCTCACTGTGTTGGGTGGACAACTAGAAAAAGACTGGGATTTACTGGGAATGGTCATACGATGGAAGGGCCCCTGGGTTTTGAGGTTAGACTGGGGTCTTGACTGGCTGCCGCTCATCTTGATGGTGGGTTGGGCTAAAGTAACAGGACATTGTGATGTAACAGAAGATGACGTAGCGGCAAACATTCGTGGCTTGTTAACGATAGAGAAGGGCTGACTTTTGTAGTCTTCTTTTGACAGCCTTAATCCTAGATTTTTACTCATAATTCGTTCCTTCGCTGTCAACTCGGGGTTGCAGAGAGCTGAGAAACTGTAACTGGTGTTGGGTGGGTTTCTGTCTTTGGAGGTATCCTTCGCTTCACATTCCAGAGAGACTGAGTCACTTTTGGAAGAAATTAGACTTGGAAAAAACTGTAGATCCTCACTACTGAAGTTATTTCCTGGGCTGGGTGGGCCGAGGTATGGCGTTTCAGTGGTCCATGTGTCAGTGGGGCTATGGGAGAGGGGGCTGCTGAAAGGATCTGTGGGGGGATCCAGTGAACACAGATCTGATGGAGAAGAAGGGAGTATGTTCTGTGGCTGATAATAACCCTCAAAGTTGAGACACTGAAAGTCCAGAATATCTTCGCAGCAGTTTGTGAAGGTGGGTTCGCCGGAGAGCATGTTATCTGCATTTGTGAATGGAGGGGACTGGGACGGGGGCTGGATGACGGAATTAGAAGAACAGGGGGCTGTTTTTTCCAAAGTCTGAGATGAACACAATCCCTCAGACAGCCGAGAGAGACTGTTGTCAATTTGTTGGAGAGTGTGACTAAGGCAAGTGGTGGGCGTTTCAACAGGCCCACACTTGTGCACTCTCTCCATTTTGTGCCGCTGTTTCCTTCCTCCACTGTTCATCTCCAGCCTTTCAGTGATCATATTAGCAGCTGCGGATATAACTTCAGTTTTATTTTCATTGAGAGGGGAAGACAGAGACAGCGGTGACAGGGACAGAGAAAACTGTGGTGGCTCTGCTTTCAGAAAGGCGGCGTTGCTGTTCAGTCTCTGAGAGGACGAGCACTCCTCTTTGAGCTTGGCAACATCAAGCAGTCCTCTCTTTTGCTTCACTAAAACATGACCTTTAATATCGTTCATAAATCTGGGCTCTACTTTAAGTTCAGACAGTTTGAGCTCTTCGTCCTTGCTGTCCACCTCCCAAATATCCTCTGCCTTCCTGCGTAGTTTGATTATTGGTAATGGAAGACCATTAGAGTCTATTTCAGGCATCTGTTTCTGTTGCGACTCACTTTCAAACAGGCAGCAGTTTCTTACAAAACGATCTTCAATTTTTGTTTCTTGCTGTACGGCTAAACAAGTCTGACTTTGATCAGTCTCTTTATTTTCTGGCAGTGTCTTAACACCTACTGGAATCTCACCATCGAGGTCTACTTTCTCATTTGTAGATTTAATGGCATTTTCAACATCTCCAACGTCTTGGCCCTTCTCTGATTTCCCATCTGCAGGGGCACCTTGCCGTCCACACAGCCGCTCACCTCTTTTTTTCAAACGATGCAGTTGGCTCTTTGACCTCTTACTTGCCTGCACGTGAGCCTGAGCTGCCTGCATCTCCATGTTTAAAATGGATACAGAATCCATAATGGCCTTAAACGGGTCACACGGCTCTGACTCGTCACTTTCTGTTTTTAGCGTCAAATTTTCAACCCCTGTACTTTGCATCTCCCAAACCTTCCCTCTCCTTCGCTTGAAACGAATTTTAAAATTAAGACCCGGCTTTGTCTCCTCCGAATCACTTGTTTGTTGAAACGGAAATGTTCCCACCTCACCTTCTTTTACAGACTGATTCGGGATATTAGCGAGACCTTGTTTGTTCCCTAACACTTTATCATTCTCTAGCTTCTGAATGCTGTCAGAGTCACCCTCATCTTCATCTTGCCTCTCTATTTTACATTTCCGAACTTTCCTAAATAGATGGCTTCGCTGAGTTTCATGACTTCTGGAGCGCAGTATTCTGCTTAAGTGGTTCTGTCTTGATATTCTTTTGGCGGGCAACCTCGCAAATCTTCCTTTTGTATCTCTTCCCACCTTGCCCATCTCGTTTGAACACTGGGCATGGGCTTGTCTCGTGTCTGCGGTCGAATTTATCACTCCTTTAGAAGCTTGATCTGTCGCAAAATTCAGACCTTGTTCTGTTTCTACAGAGCTACGAAATGTACGTTTCTTCAGAGGTATGTTGGACTGTATGTGTGCCTGCGGACTGACATCTGAATGCAGATTAGTCAGGCCTTTTGCTGTAATTGGAGACTTAAGAGGTAGAGTGTTGAGGCAGGTGGCTGGTGGGTCGTTAAGCCTCTGTGTCGACTGAAGCTGCACACTATCTTCCCTCAATTCAGACGTAAGTGTAGCGGGACCTTCCTTGCCCGGGTGTCCCTTGGTGTTTTGCTTATCTTCTGTTTTTGTTTTCGCTGCTCTAGGCCTCATCGTTCGACTTCCTGTAATCCCGTTCTGCGCTGAACGATGGCACCTGCCACCATTTATTGCAGTCTCTTGGGATTCAAGCTCAAAAATGTTTTTGGGGGATGAGGTAGAAATATCTCCTTGTAATCTCTCATCTACTAAGCATTTATCTTTTCTCAAAATATCAGACAACAACACTTTTGCCTGCTTTATGACAATGTCTTCTTCATGCCTGTTAACAAGTTGTTTACTCAGACTAGTTACCATTTGTTTGGAAAGTTTAACAACGCTGTCTTCCTCACATGCATCCAACTTGTTTTTAACACACTGCATGTTATTCTGTTGTAGCGTTTTTTCACTAGACACTATCTGACACTCCTTCTCTTCTTCCACAGCCTTGTTCGTTTTACATTCTCTAACCGCATTTCTCTTCGCCCTCCGTCCTTCAGTTTTATCTTTTACAGTGTCCTGCTGCTCCTTTTCTGTGTGACCCATTCCTTCTCCTGACATGGTCTGTATTTCAATAACCTTGTCTGGCTCCCTTTTCTCACTGGGGGATAAATCCCTCACTGTCTCACTTGCATGACGCTTCCTCAAGTTAACTTTATCCACAGCCTTGAAAAACATTTCCCTCACCCCTCTGTTGCCTTCAGCAGTGCAGTTCTCGGTCGCCCCTCCCTGCCTCTGCTGAGCTCTGGACACCGGTTTCTCTGATAGAGCTGTCGGGGCCCGTGGTCGAAGCCCCTGACTGTGCCTGGTCCGTCCTCTTAGCTCCACTCCATCTTTCTTTTCCTCCGAGGTCTTTTCTGCTTCTTCACTTTGTGGCACCGATAGCCTTGTTAGGTTGACTGTAAGGTATTGCTTCATTGATATCAGTGGATTGTCCCAAGCTTTCTTAGAGCTGTCTGAGGCATTATGGAAAACTTGTAACAGGGGTGGCGCGTAAGTGTTCTTGTGCTCGGTTCCTCCTGCAGCTGGAGTCTGAGCTGTAGTTTTAATGCAGGATTCTACGTTGCAGTTATTTTGAATTTCTGTGTTCGCTTTTTCCACCTTCTCTTGTTGTATTGCACGGCAGGTTTTGTCTGAGCCGACAGTTGTAATGCTGGATGTGTTATTGGACCCTGTCTGACGTGTACGTGCAGCCTGATCCATGCTTCTTGTCCTTGAAGAGGTCCTCAATTGAACTGGCAGCCCACTCACCACTTTGACTGATTTCCCATTAAGGCCTCCAGCCCGTCCATTCTTCTGATGAACCGACATGGAGGAATTAAGAGTGAAAGGCTTTAGGTTTACCTCACCAGTCGCTTTATCACTGCTCAACATGTTATCGCTCAGCTTAACATCCTCCAGTTCTTGCAGCAGGGCCCTTTCTTTGCTTTTTGGGTCTTTGCAGGTAAGCAAGAAATCCACAGAGTGGCGTCGTACTCGGATTCTGAGGTCCCTCATTACAACTTGAGATAAAAGTGGAAGTGTCCGATGCTGCTTGGCTTTGGAGGATTTCAACGGGTGCTTTCCTGATCGTCTGTGCTTCTCTCGTCTCCACTTCTGTGTCTGACTCAGTTTTCTGTTCTTCAGTGCGTTCCTCCTCATCTGCTGGGTAAAGGAGTTCCTAGAGGGGATGGCTGGGAATGGAAAACAAAAACAAAAAAAATCTATTGAATTCAGGCAGCTCTTACAAAACCATTTCTCCTCCTACAATAAATCAAGGAAACGCTTAATAGGTCCCTTAATATATTTTCTATCTAATGATGCCAAGTTGGCTTCTATTACAAATCCAGCAGGTGTGGGACAACAGCAGGGATGAAACAGTTATTAACACTTCAAATTTTAATCATCATTGAAGATTT
Organism: Aulostomus chinensis; assembly: GCF_037954235.1. Taxonomy (NCBI): domain Eukaryota; kingdom Metazoa; phylum Chordata; class Actinopteri; order Syngnathiformes; family Aulostomidae; genus Aulostomus; species Aulostomus chinensis. Next base: position 4,446,634 of record NC_141337.1, read on the forward strand.
ATTTCTTTGCCACATTTACACTGTCGAGCGTCAACAAAAGCTACTGTCTACCAGATGGAAGTGCAGCATGCAGGAAGGCAGGCACATAAATGGGGAGATTTTGAGCCTTCTGCAGAGACTGTACACAGCAAGCAAGGCAAAGGTGACTGCCTCTCTTTCGGGTTTTGTGAACACAGAGGCAGGCTCCTGCCCCACTAAATGACCAAAGCAATAGCTCAGGCACAAGAGAGGTTTAGTAGAAACACCAGTAAATTGAGGGCAGAAGAGGATCACTAGTCCCTGCAAACCACACGCCATGGGGTCAGTTACGGTTGACAGCAGGGAGGGCAGCAGCTGCTAGCAAATGCTGCCCGAGGCTGCTCCGCTTGTACAGCAGGAGGCTGGTGGCGCCAATAATTTGGTGGCCAGTTTTTCTTGCCACGCCATTATAACTTCATGGTTATGTACAAGTAGTTCCTTCATGTAAAATTGATTCTTCACCCCAGAAGTGTATTTTGCTTCTCAAGTACAACCAAATATATGTCTGGAGCTCACAAAGTCATTTTCCCCTCCTTGCATTACTTCCTTGTGACTCCAGAAAGCCACGAATACACTTTAATAGGAGCCAAAAACAAACCAGAACACTTCCAGCTCGGAGCTGAACTGTTGGTAAGTTGGTTGTGAGGGTCCCCACTAAATATACACGACTGGTTCTGGAGTCACAAAGAAGTGAAACAGCCTTGAAAAAAAACATTTTCATGAGCTCAAAACATCCATTTGTGAGCACTCGAAAGGCAGAATTCGTTTTTTGGAGTGAAGTATCACTTCAATGTGACAAATGCGGTGGCAATTTTTGTGCATGTAGATTTTTCTTACATGCTAAAAAAAATAGGAGTGAAGCCTAAAATGACTTCCTTTTTCTTTTTTTCAAAATAGCATTTTAAGCCTAAATTGCTGCCACTCTAACAAAACTTAACTGACTACAATCATTCGACTGAAGAACATGCAGAGAGAAATTCACAGCCACGGAAAGACTATTTCAGTTCTTATGACTCATATGAGTTAGCAGCATGTTCATGCTAGCAACAGCTGACAGGGCTCCTCTTTCAACATAAACTTGGTCGAGTTTTATATCAGTATCAGCATCAGCCTGATGAACCACGTTTGCCCACCATCACTGACGAACAAACAAAAATTAGTAATTACAGGCTTTTTTTTAATGCTTTTGGGGGGGGGGGGGGGCTTTCAAATCCAAAATGTTCAGATGCTTTTCTCAGTATGCACAAAACCTAAATGTCACATACATATTTTTGTTATTATATATCATTGTCATCTGTAAACATCGATCTTGAAAAATATTAATAATCTTTAAATAATCAAATATCATCCATCCCTAAAATGTTAAACTGAAAGAAATTTAACAGAAGAATTTTACTCTGAACCGTGTGTGCGTGTGTGTGTGTGTGTGTGTGTTGTAAGTCTTTGCTTCCAAGGAAAGTGTCACCTAATCGTTCTCAAATCCTCCATGGATGAGCGTTGGGCTCGCTGTGGTTACATAACCAGAGATGAGCGATGTACAGTGCTGACGACGTGTTCAGCATTGAAGCAATAGAAAAGAAAATTGAAGTGTTTTAATATTATTTATCAGTTCAGTAGACTCCATATTATAGAGGTCCTATAACAAGCCCATTACCAGCGCAGATCATGCTTCATGTATTTGAACAGGCTGATTGCATTCACAGTAATTAAAAAGCTAGTTTAAACACCCATCTGTTTCTAAAGAGTGAGACAGAGTCGTTCATTAAGAGCTAACTGACTGCATTAGCTGATCTGGTGTCAGGTCTAATTGAGACCATATTTAAAGTTCTGGCCTCCCTCCTGATTTTTTAACATCGGTTCTTGCATGTAGCACTGTTAGTATGAACATGAACTACGTGCCTCTAAAGATATCAGTCAGGACAGATCATCTAAAACAAGGGAAATGTCATATAAAATATCTATTTCCAACAATTCATATTGAACATGGCAAAGTTCTGAATCCTAGTTAATATTCTGAGATCAGCAGACAGGTTGCACTTCACCTCAGGACTTCCTACCTGTCATATCAGGTAGTATAACAGACATGTGCTGGAATCCAGCTGCCCAAAGTAAGGAACAGAAACTGGCCGCCTGTGCTGCGCTGTGGTTTCAACGAGTCAGGAAAGTTCTGTCCGCACTTGGAGCTGAGCGGACCCTGATGAGCGAGCATCATCTGTTGTCCTTGAGGCTTTCAAATTGACGGCGCATTTAACAGCCACTCAAGCGACGAGCGGACTGTCGAGATGCTACAATTACAAGCAGTTATTCTCGACATTACCGCTGTATAACTGCATTGTGCTATGAATATGTTAGGGGATTATTAGAGAGCTGGGGAAGCCGGCAATGCAGGTCCTCCATTAGAAAGAGTGGACAGTCAATAGTTATTACCTTCACTTGCAACTTTGCCTAAGAGTAACTGATTTAAGAGGAAATCTTAAACCGGTTACCTTTAAAGATACCTGAGTGTAATCCTGGTATTGTCGGCCGTGATGGGAGGTGGCCCTTCTCTCTGTGGTGACGAAGATATCTCTCTCGCAGGCGGTACTTTTGGCCCACTGGGTCCTTTGTTTCTTCACATTCAGGTTGTTTCCCCCTGTGTTTGAAGAGACCTTCCCCTTTCCTGAAGAGAGGCGGAAATCATCTGATTGAAACGTGAACGAGGTCGCGTTTGACTGGATCTGACACAAAACCATCTACAGCTACAATAAAAGACAAAAATCCGGTCAGATAATGGACCCACCTCTCGCAGGTGCAGCATTCACACATTTCATTGCCTTCTCCAAAAAAACTGGCACCGTAGTAACAAGTGATCTCCTCCCCAGGTGAGATGGGTCGAATCACTTCAACACAAGCGCCATTCTTCTCACCGGGGACAAACTGGGCGGGTGAGGAGAAAAAAAAAACAAAACAGAGCACAAGACAAAGAGATTTACCCACGGGATTCAACGGCAAACAGCAGACGATAGGCCAGGTGATGAGTTGGGGAGTTTAATTATGACATTAGAGACGTCTTCGTCTGGCCATGAAGGAAGCCTTTAACTACACCTAACTTGGCAAATTGCTGAAATCTGTGATGAAATAAATGTCAGGAATATTTACCTTGCAGTTTGGTTTGCAGTCTTCAACCCAGAAGGACAAACAAAGATAGATGAGACAAACAGTTAATAATTCAATCAGGGTGATGAATAAAGGAACTCAACGTGTGGTTGCTGACTTGCATTCAATTCATTTTGCAAAGGCTCAAAGGCTAAGCTGATTAACTCTTCAAACATTATTAAAAGATCTTGTCTGCCCCCGGCGTGGAGGGAGAGACCAACTCTGATTTAACGGAACCTTCTTTTCCCCCCAGCGTTTGATTTCAGTCGCCAGCTCAACACTCTTGGTGTGATCAGCAAGCTGCGAGAGCTCGTCTGCTGTGACGGCTTCCATTGACAAAGTGATCACATAATGGAATTATGACTTCAGAGAAGCACTCGGCAGTTTAAGGTTTTATTGTGTGGGAATATCACCTTTATTGGACACTTGCTACGAGCATGGAGAGGGGAATGACTAAAAGTTAGGACCCATCAAACATTCAACACCTCCCCTCAATCAAAGCAACGTCCCTCTGTGGTGCGATATTAAAATATGATGAATGTGTTTTGGGAATAAACTGCACCTTACCCTTGGAACTCACACAAGCGAATTCACTTGCTTCTTTTTAATCTTTTCTTATTGTACTTGAGCTGGTCCCACGGCTTACAACTATTCCACACAATAAAACAGATCAATTCCACAAAGTTTGGCTGCTGAATTTGTATAAATTGGCTCTAGCCTTTCTTCCACTATTTTACAATGTAATGAACGCGTCTAACCTGGGACTCCCGTGCAATATCAGCTCCTTCTGTCACCTCTAGAATATTACGAATGACCTCAACGTGTGATTCAACATGAAAGGTCTGCATCGTGGGTGTGTATCAGATGATCAGCTGAAAAACCATAGTCATCATGCAAGAGGAACAAGCTATTGTGTGGCGTGCCTGTATTTAATGACCTGTCAATCATTTGGAGAGCTGTCACTGTTTCTAATCTGAGGGTTCAAATGTTTTTACAGTGTTGTACTTGGCTCACAGACTTTCAAAATATACATGACAGGCGACAATATTCAGAATAAATTCACATGGTACATCTGTGTGTGTGTGTGTGTGTATGCGCGGGCGCTCTGAATGCAAACTCACCGTGGTTGATGAAAGCTGCAGGCCCCAGCCAGAGCTGAGCGCAGCGTTTGCGTGTCGAATACATCACACTGAAGTCATTGACTCCCGCCCTCAGCACGGCGCTGTCAGCGGGGCTCAGCTCTGCTATGCAGCCCAGTAGGACCTCCACTCGCTCTCCAGCGAACCTGTGGAGCCACAATTCAAGCATCAAATCCCCTCACTTGTTTGCAAAAAACAAAACAAAACACACAAATCAGTTCAGTTCCCTGCTCTAATGGCTGCAGTTCTTCTTCTATTTTGTCAAACAGAAGTGGAATAGATTACCAGTGTCTTGTGGAGGTTATCTTTGCTCCGTTGGTCTCCGAGGAGTATCTGTCGCAGGACTCTATCTTGACACCACTATCCAACAGGAAGGCACTGAGGTAGCGATACACCTGCACACATCAGAGATGGTTTAGATCGTCTCCTCACCCTGATAAAAACTGCTGACGGACACTAAACGAGGGAGCTCTCTGAGCACACGCCGGAATGCATTTCTTGTGTTACACATTCGGTTTCAACAAACTTTAAATTATGACACTGATTCATATATCTGAGCGTAAACACACATGTTGTCTCAGCAGCTCCTGTCGATGGCTTCCCAAGGCGTTGAAGTACTCGCCGGCCAGCTCGCCCACCGTCAGAGCCTCAAACGTAGCGTTGAAGTCGTGCGTACGCTGAAAGCGCAGCAGGGTCTCCTTGAGGTTACCCCAGCGCCGGACCTCCGGAGGGGGGCTAGAGGCAAAAAAAAAAAACAAGAGGTTAGAAAGCAGACACATTCACAGACCGCTGAGTGTGTTGAGCTTCTTAGAAGATCATAATGGATCACACCCCCAGCAAAGGTCACTGAGTGAAGCCGCCAACTAACCTCCACACGACTGGTGATTTTTGGTTTTCTAAGCGTTAGCTGTCTTACTAATTAGAGGCTTCTACTAGTTAATGCACTCAGAAACATCACGACAAATATCCAAATTAGTCGTCTGTAAAATAGATGATGGATAAACAATCCTCACAATTATGTTAATATGAAAAATATGAATTATTCATTTACATCTATCAAATCTTACAATTGATTTCATTTACATATGAATCATATTATCTTCAAACAAAAGCGTCATGTTGTCATCGTCAACATTTTCAGGTTGCCTCCAGCAGCCTCTCTCATCGGTAGCATCGATCACGCCATGATGCAAACAAATGGAGATCATTTCTGTCGATATCTTCCCTGGAATCTGGGTTTTGGATGCTTGGATGTTTTGGTTTTATCTAATTCTGTTTTAAGTTATGATGGAGCAGAATACGGCGTGCAACAACTCAGAGAGTTCAACTATTTTTTTTCTTCTGAAATATTTCTTACTCGTGGAGCGTAAAGCAGACTGCTTGCAAGCTTCCGCGTCAGCGTTACCTCAACGAAACAACATCTGATTGTCACGATTTGTGGCTGATATCGTGATGTCATTCACAATCACCATCCTTGTGTCTTTATTCACATTTAAAAAATCTTTTTTTAAAAAGCCGAAGAAATTGAAATGGTGTGATTTCTACATTAATCAGTACCAAACAAATATATGACATTAAATCTGTCTAATGCCACATTGTGCAGGCTGAGGTATCTCTGCAGCACCACAATACTTCATTTAGAAAGCTATTTTGACGCATTTTGCCTTTACGTCGCATGTCCCGGTATAAATATAACCAGCCAGAACAAATTAAAGCCAAAGAAAGCCAGAAGAAATAATTAAATATCATTACGTGACTAATGATGCGCTTTACTGTTTATTATACTAAATAATTATGATCAGGCCAGTCACAAAAACACAGAAAGCTTTACAATAAATTGTCCTCGGAATAAAATTTGAAGAATATATTTAAAAAAAAAAAAAAAGTAAATCTTTACTTCAATTTACACAAATAATATAAGTGAGATTCTTATATGAAAAACACACAGCGATTAAACTCAATTAGCAAAACGACTGAGTTCCGTATGATGCATGGTTACAGGAATTACTGTGACCGGCCTGAGTATGAAGACCTTTTAAACTGACAAACTGAAACTGAGAAGTTACCTGATGTTCATTTTGTGGGTGCTGAAGCCCAGCAGAGGGTCCAGCACCAAACTGGTGGCCAGGTCATCTGTCTCACACAGCTCCTTCACACTCATTCTAGTGCATCCGTCCATCGCCTCCCACCATCAGCATGCTGCAATCATAGGGGTCAAAGTAACACAATAAAGACAACAACAGTCCACCGTCACCTCCGACCTGCGCATCTCAACGGCTCAGAGCCTGCAAATTACACAACATCCCTTTAGTTTGATTACCCTCGCACAAGTCAATACACAAGACTTTTGGCTACAAAACAGCTTCACTTATTGGCTTATTAAAAAGGTCATGGTAAAACCTACCTTCCCCACTTTTGCTTTACTCATGAAAAGGGGAAATGTGCCAATATTCATAGATGGATTTTGCTGGTAACTTGCTTTAACAAAGTTTGCTTTCTGCTTTTTTCTTTATTTGGCTTTGCTCCTTCATAGTCATGTAAGAGCCAGCGATGGAGATGCAAAGCATTGTTGTTACATGTCAGTTCCCAAACAGATCTCATAATCCAATAATACCTGTTCTAAACGTATTCATCAACCTTATACAACAAGGTTAAAGAATTACAGTCTATTATATTTTCATTTCCTTCCTAAACAACATCCACAGATAAACTCCACGCATTCTTCACTTTATCTAATCTGCGTTGATGTAAACAAGGACATCCCTCTCAGTTCACACGAACTCCCTTCCAAAAAATGACTTCATTTAAAAGAAAAATAAAACGTCTGGATAAAATCTTTGTTAAACCGCCAGTATTCGTTTCTACAGTATCTAAAAATTTGAGAGAATGCAAGCTGAAGGAACAGCATGTTGGTCGGTTGGATGAGCTCTGTTTACAACTACTTCAGCTCTCTCCTGGAGCATAAACACAGGATTTGTTATGGCTGATATCAGATTAAGTAACGTTGCTGAAGTTGTACCACCATCCGGTCGCACAACCTTTTCCTTGTGCTTTACACTAAGCTTTAACACAGGCCGTTATTGAAATAACAAACGCCTCTGATAAGAATGTGTCAAGGTTCGTCTTCGCTCCCGTTGCACGCTAGCTTAGCTTGTAAGCTTGCTGGGGGAGATATGCTAGCTTATCAGCTGTTAAGCTAACACTATGGCAGCGAGCTGCAGCTAACATCCCCGCAGCAGATCGGTGATGAATGCTGTGTGTTGAGAGCGGGTCCGCGGCGCAATGCGCAGTTACGTTGATGCATACGGGCACTAACGCTTTAGAAAACCTACCTGGGAGTCTTTTGTAGTCAACGAAAGTATCGTCAGATAGACAGTAGATTGCAAGCTCGTCGCCTGCTCTGGTTTCCCCGATCGCCTGGGCAGTTAGCCTAGCAGCATATCCCAGCTAGTTTTCCGCCGTCTCCCTGGCTATTGGGCTAGCCCGACCAGGAGCTTACAAAAAATGGTTCCCTGCGTCACTTCTGGAATTTGTTGATGTTTTAGTGTCTGCAGACCCTAGTCTGGATTATAAAAGCTGGATGTACACCCCAACAATAGCAAAACGTTTTTTAAAAAAAGAAACGTGTATGTTTATGATTCCGGCTAACTAGCTCCGCGAAAGGCTCGTCCGTTCGATAGTAAAAGTTGATGAGCGACATCCAGTGCAACCGAACTCTCGTTGGACACGCCCATCTGCTGTGCTATTCGCTGAGTTCAAGGTCAATCTGACAAATCAAATGCAGCACAGGGTTTCGGGCTCTGTGATTGGCTTAGATTTTCAGGGGTGGAGCTTTCCATGTGGTTAGGTTTACTATGTTGATAAAGAGTAGAGGTGAGCATAGTGGCCTCTGTTTGGCTGCGGGGAGGAATTTTACGAATTCCCTCACACGCACGTCTCACCATGGTACGGTTAAGAGGAATACCACAGCCAGACTACCAGTGCCACCGTGGAGCGGCCACACGCGCTCAGCTGAAGGACTTCAAATTAAATGGGTTTGACTTCGAAATATTATGTTTTCATCAGGTCATTTCGGATAAATATTAATGAATGAAATGTGGGAAAAAAACATTGTTTAATTTCTGATCTGCCCATTAAATTACGAATCATTTTCTGTAGAGATATTTCGTGAACCTTTAATGTGATATTTCTGTTTATTTAGGTTTGAATTTTACAGAAGAGCTGGCTATCGACCTTGGCCGGGGTCTAACCTCCTCGTGTTTATTACCTTAGCGTATTTTTACTTACACAGACAGTACTTTCATGCTTAAAAATCAAGATATTTTTCTCCTTCCATCTTGCATCTTCAACCACATTTGTCATAATTAACTGCAGAACTCTCGGAAATTGTGCTTTAGATAAATGATTACACTTCAGTGAGGAAGCTGGCTGCAGTCACAGGGTTTGTTTTGTTTTTTTTTCTCTTACTTACGGTATGACACACTCTTTCTCCACACAAGTGAGAAAGAAAAAAGACAAACGGGATAACCAAAAGAGGAAGGCTATTAATACCAGCACAGAGAGGGAGCAGGACCAGCCCATCTTTTGAGAGGAGGAAGGAAGAGCCTGGAAACTTGGATGGATAAAAAAAACGTCTTTGTGGTTCTTTTTGATTTTATATTCTATAAAGTATGGAAGTCACATGGTTGAATTGACTCATTTTTTTTGGGGGGGGGGGGGTTGAGTGTTTGTGCTTTCTGGGTTGTCTAACAGTTAAATACATAATACTTCAACTTTTGATAACAGCAGTCTTACAAAAGAGAAGAAATCCGCCTTGGGGCAGAAAATGTATGAATAACTCCCCCAGTGTTATTGCACAAGCACTTTCCAGCTATTTTTACTTTTCCAGCTGAAGTGAAATGTGATTTTGTCAAAAACAGAAGACAGCCGGACACAAATATACAAATTCTATGATTTTTTTTTTATTTCTACGTTTCAACAGAGAGAGAAAGAGAGAGACGATATGTGATTGATTTAAAAACAAATGAAATACAAATAATATATTGTTTTTTTCAGTTGTTTCTTTTATTTATTGGAATAATCTTGATTATTTCATATCTACCCAGCGACAGTGCATGGTGCAAAAAACATCCCTGATTGATTAAAAAAATTCCAACACTAATAATCCATCTAGTGTTTAACTGAGTCAGAAAAATAAAACTGATTACAAGCAGAGTCCTAGAGGTAATAACAGTAAATACTGAGTAACACGTGTTAGAAGCAGAGGTTTGTACAGCCGTGGAAGTGGAGGCGGCCTTTAATAGGCCGCCTTGGACCATTTATTCAGATGACAAGTTCAATAATTACCAGCACTATAATTAGTCTTACTTGAGCTGCTTAATTGTTTTAGCATTGTTGAAGACACAAACCATCACCATTGGACGTGGTCTCCAAAACATTATCGTTTTACTATCCGATTTCATACAATTGCATACATTTCTCTAAAGGTATATAATCAGATCCTCAGCATCTCTAACCAGCTGGACTGTACCACATACAAAGCAGAAGAATTCACCTTCGAAGCAACGCGCTGTTCCTGTATGAAAATGAGCCAAAACTCTTTTAATTACCTCCAGAGCTGAGGAGGAACGTTAACATGTGATTATTCTATATGTTCCAAGTGTACAAATATGATTTCCTGATAACATGTACTTTAAATTTCACTTCCTGAGTTGGTCTTACTGGATGTGAATCAAACACACAAGCTAGATGATCTTCGTTTCATCTGTCCACCCCCACACGATGACTTGAAGCAGGTATGAGTTTCACAATTCCTTAGGAAGCAAAGCCGGATATTTGTATACTGCCTACACTGAGTTAAATCTAAAAACAAACCAAAACACACAAAAAAAACAAAAACCCAACTTATTGTCTGAGGTACTGAGTTTTTCTGTGAGAATGGAAGGGGGGGTAAAGGTCAGGCAGGGTGTCAGCAGTCAGACGGCTGGCCTCCAGCTTCCCTCCCTTCTGCCCGAGTGCTCACGCGTGCAGTCAGGCTGACTTGTCAGCGGCAGCCGCACGTGTTCATACTTGAGCAGAAAGTTGGCGAGGGAAGGCAAGCGGCGGCGAGTTATCAGACACACCTGTATTGCATTTGAAAAAAAAAAGGTGTGTTTTGGTTCTTAAAGATGGGCAGTGTGATACCCTGGAATACTGTAGAAACATGTTTTAGTCTGTCGTAACAGCTGTCGTCAATGGAATCACCCTGTACACCAACTGAACTTAATGCACCGAAACTGCCAGTTTGATATTAAGCTGTAAAAAGAGACAATTTTTATTTATTTAAAAAAAAAAAAAAAAAAAGAGAGAGAGAGAGAAAAAAATGTCCTTTTGAATATGAATTCAGTCAGGGCCACTGCATTGTCACAGGATACATTAATAATCTACAATATGAAAATTATTTCTCTGCCAATGGCTCTTTTCCCTCCAACAGCGAGCTGCTCAAGTAACTCAAACATTGGGAATGATGGCTGCCGTCACGAGCAATGGGAGCACTCTCTTATTGTTGCTTATACATTTTACAAATTACAACCTAAGCAATGGAAAAAATGACATAATTGCTGAACAATGGTAGCTGCTCACCTGAAGTGGCACAACGCTGCGAGCAAAAAAATTAAAACTAAATGCATTGTGGGAGTTTGCTGTACAAGTGTATTCATGTTGTTATAAAAGCATGTTTTTGTTTTTTTGTGCTCAAAATTCTCCACCAGCTTTACAGGACTGTGTACTCATCTAAGAGATAAATCAGCTTTACTTTGCTTTGCAACCCTCCGGTGACGTGTTTGGATTTAAATAAGCCCTCTCTTGTTTTCTTCACGGGCTGCGGTGAAGTTATCGCCACTCAAGCGCTTCAACCCCCCCAAAAAAAAGGTCAAAGCCATGATTCATCATCTCATCTTCCTTTGACTGATTCTGCCTTTCACCACTAAGTGTACTGGGTGTAATAGATCCTGCAGACCGTTGTGAGAGTTTCGATGTACATTTGTGAAGCAGTGCTGCTCACTTCCTGTTGCTTCCTGCCAAACCTACTCGGCCGAGTTTGTCGGGACAATCGCTTTTTAAAAGTGAATTATTTTTGGTATAGAAGAGATTCCTTTTCAAAGTTGACTTTTGACTGAATAACAGGCAACGTCTGGTTCTGAAACTACAATTTCCACTCGTCGTCTTTGGCTCGATCACAATGAAGCGACATGTGAAAAGCCCCTTTTTAGTTTGAACATGTAAACCAGGCTGATAGTACGCCTCCGATCTGCTGCAGCCGCGGGCTCGTCAATTCCAGGTACTGAACTTAAGACACGAGCAGCCGCGGTGCGTGGCAAACGTCGCTGATGAACAAGAGAAACAAAAAGAAAAGAAAAAAAGCAATGGGGAACACAAAGTGATCAGCATGGTGGCGTAATTCAAACAAATGGTTGTTTTTATTTATCTTCAGCTTTCAGTGAACTAAAAAAAAAACCCAAAAACCAAACCATGTTGGTTTCAGGTATCTACAAAAGAAAGTAAAACTATTTCACATCCATGACTGTGTTCTGGTTCTCAAAACAAACGGAAAAAAAAAAAAAGTCACTGTGAATCCTTCAATGATTCACCTGCACATACAGTATATCCACCCAGTGTGTGGTATGTGCCGTTAAACATTTGAGCGTGCAACTTGACCCCACCCCGTAACCCCCGCCCGCACCCCACCCACCACACAGACACACACAATGTACAAAATCTTGTGTTTAGCATTAAACAGTGCAGGGCCTTAACATAAACAGCAAAGGCTCCACCTCTCTCTCCCCGCCCCCTCCTTCCCTGCACCCAAGTTTGAATCTACATCACAGATGGGCGGGACTCATTTCTACAAATGACAGGAAAACAGAACAAAGGGTACGAGCGGAAGAAGGAGGGAAAAAAACAAAACAAAAACAAGTCATACATACAGAAGACAGCAACTCCCTCAATTTCATTCTCACCATTTACACACATTCACACTAAAAATCTCACGCAAAACAAACAGTTTAAAATAGTTTTGTTTTTTTTTTAAGAGAGAAAAAACATGATTGAACCCTGGACACTTGTTTACTTTGTTGCCATTTGTTTATGAGGGAGAAACAAGTCTGGGAGGTAGAGGAAAAAGTGGGCCGACAGGAGGGGGTGAAAGGTTGTGGGCAGTGGACCCAGTGGGTGTTATTTCTTGGCCTTGGCTGACTTGGCGGAATTTCGTGGCGGGGTGACCGGTCTTCCAGATCCCAGTCCTCCCCCTCCACCGTAAGGATACAATTTCTTATCTGCTGGCTTCAGTATCTGTGAGGAGCAAAGAATTTCTCATTTACTTTTCCCACTCGGTGCTTTCAAAGATGGACAGCAGAGATGACACTGATGATGATATTGATTCCCAAAAGGAAGTCGATTTTACTCACCTGGAAGGAGCACATGAGCGTCTCATCCACACTCATCATAGCACCAGCGTTGTCAAATTCTCCGCAGTAGTTGGGAGCCGAGAACAGAGTGACGAGTTGTCGCTTTGCAAAGAACTCATAACCGTCTTCTACCACCTTCAGACAGAAGAGAGAATCATCAGCACGGCATGATGATGAAAGCAGATCAAGTACAAGCTGTCAACGACAGGAAACACAGCTTCTGCTTTTTAGCTGGTTCAGTGTTGCTCAGCTACTACAGAGGATCTTTATTTGCTTGCTAGGGGAGTGCAAGGTTTTCACGCCACACCGGCAGCGTGACCAGACGTCTTGAGCTTTAAGAGTTGAAAAACATTGGATAAAATATTGCGCTGATCAGTCACTTTTTACCCCATCTGTGGATGAGGGGTGGGACAAATACCAGAACGACCAACCGTCACATCCTACATGCACCAGTGCTGAGCAAACACAATAGAGGAGCTCTAGGACCAGACGCTTCCTCCTGCACAAAATCAGATCCCAGATCAGATCAGTCACTGTGTCAATATTCAGTTTCATTGAAAGCCATACTGAAATGTTGATGGCGTGATACTTTACTCTGAAACTCATTCTGCCTTTAGTGAAAGCCATATTGAGATTTCAATAAAAGTTCAACTAATTGTTCGGCTTAATCTCGCTTACATTTATCTTTGTTCACCTGGGTTACTCTACAAGTCTCTGCTCAGCCCTACGAGCTAGGTTTACGCTCCCTTTGGGAAAGGTCCTGGTTTGGGTCACTTGAACAGGCTCGCTACCTCTTTCTGAGGATTGTACCTATCAATCTAAAAGTCACTTTCAGAGCAATTGCCACGTATTGGTGCTTTAGCAGACTCACATCCCCAGAGAGGACAAAAGGCTTTTAATCCGTCCACAGTCGCTTGGACATCTTACCTGATGTGCCCTGCATATTAGGTCCATATCGTGTTTGTGTAAAAATTTGGCCACCACGTCCGCCCCGAATGTGAAGGATACACCGCGGTCGTTCTCTCCCCAGCCCAGGACGTCTTTGTCTGGATCGGCCCACAGCAGGTCACACAACAAACCCTGGTCCGGAACGTCTGTGGGCCGCATTACTCTGCGGATCTGCTCCATGGACTGAAGGTCAGGAGAGAGACCTGCAGAGATCACCCACCCCCGCATTAGTTTGGTTCTCATCTTCTCGTGCAGCACCAACATCATCTTGTATTTTTAAGGCCTACCTCCATGACAGCAGAAGATTTTCTCATCTACAATTGCAGCCACGGGTAAACAGTTGAAGCAGTCTGTGAAGGTTTTCCACAGCTTAATGTTATACCGTCGCTTACCTGCCGGCAACAAATGAGACGGAACTTAGAGCAACAGTCCATCGTGCATTTCATTATTTTTCCTTTTTTGCTTAAACATTTCTCTGTACTTACACTCATCATAAAAGCCGTAGATGCGATTAATAGAGGCGCATTCATGGTTACCACGCAGCAGGAAAAAGTTCTCTGGATATTTGATCTTGTAGGCAAGAAGCAGGCAGATGGTCTCCAGCGACTGCTTCCCTCTGTCCACGTAGTCACCCAGGAACAGGTAGTTGCTTTCTGGGGGGAAGCCTCCATACTCAAAGAGCCGGAGCAGATCATAGTACTGACCATGCACATCTCCTGCAGGAGGCAGCAGAGACACACGATTTAAACTCCACACTGACTGCTACTGGGTGTAGCTGCCTTTGCATGCAGAATCCACCCTGATACAAGTGACTGATACACCGTTTGTTTAAACATGCAGAAAACCTTCATCCTTCCCCTCATGTGTAGGAGCTAGGCTGGAACGCTACATCTTGATCAAACTCACCACAGATTTTGAGAGGAGCCTCTAACTCGAGGAGGATTGGCTGGCTCAGAAAGATTTCACGAGACTTGAGACAAAGGCCACGGATTTCACCCTCCGTCAGCTGGACATTTTTCCCTGGTCGAGAGCCCTTGACTGAAGAAAGAGGGGAGGGGAGATAAATGGACAGACGTTTTATGGGTGATAAAATGACAGCAGGAAGACACACGTTTTTCTCAAGAGTTGGAAGAGAGACTGAATGAAGAACGACATGAAGCACAGCAATGAAAGGTGATCCTCATATTTTGAGCCAGACCACCAGGCCGGGAAGTTAACACCTCCCACGCGCCAAATGCTGGCAAATTCAGTTAACAGGCCAGTCAAACAGTCTCTTCAAGCAGGTAATCACATCATTCGAAGGTTGTTTCATAATCAAAATCATAAGCTACCAACAAAAGACACACTTAACATGTTCATCAAACCCCAACACCTCAAGATGAGCCTCCGTTCTTTGCAACACCCGATCAGTGGGAACCGGTCTGATGTTGTCAGCCTCAAAGCACATCTTTCTGCTTCTGTAGCAGTTCAAACCCTCATTAAGACAGACAGACGTGAAACCCACAGACCCTTAACAGCTGAGGAAGCAATATACCGCAAAGTGCAAACACAGAATTTGAAATTGCTCAATATGCACAATGAAGAAACAAAGACCACCAGGCCATGAGCTGTGATGACACTTTTTGAAATCAAAATGAATTAGAGCCAACATACTTCTTGCCCATCCACTTCTCCAGATGTCATCTGAGGAATTCAGCAAGTGTATCAAGTTTATCCTTGTCATGCTTTACCACGGAGGAGCGAACATTCCTACAATTTACTCAACTTATTTGGTCAACAAATGATTCGTTTATTTGGACATGAAGCTGAGAGACCACATCTCAGTGACTCTGTGTACTGCTGCTTTATGCAGGACTGCTCCTGGCAGAGTTCGGAGGCTGCTGTGTTTGTTTGTGCCAGAGATGGGATCAATCATGCCTACATGTGCTGCTTCATATCCATGAATCTGCACAAGCCTTCGCAGCGTCTACACCGTTGATTTATGTACGTGCAGTAGAGACCAAACCACCAACTGTCTCAGTGACATTTATAGGCTTGATTATCAGATGTTCGGCAGCTAATATACATACTACCACCTTTAAATGCCAAATGAGAAAAGCAATGTAGACCAACAATAGATGATAACAAAGCCATGAAGGCAGAGCTTCATAACTACTCAGGCTTTCATACAATGTGCGTTTATATCAGGGATTTGTCAAACAGCCGTCATTATGATCCTTAATTCTGTCTTTTTGGACAGTGATGACATGTCCTCACCATCCCTCCTTTCAGGCAAACCTATAATCAGTTGCCTGAAATGGGGAGGGGGGTCCCTTCCTTGTCATTTTTGTAACAAAATAAAACAGACATGTTTTTCTCACCATATCAGTTAATCCTGAACAAAACACTTATGGTGGAAATACTATAGTAGAGAAAGACAAGCCTGTCTATGGGAGCACATGGGCTGCACAACTTAAGCCACCAAATGGGGGTAAAACCCCACTGTGGACACTGACACGCAGAAACAAACACAACAACCACCGCCCATCAACTTATGTCATTTTAACCAGTGAAAGCAACAGTCAGCATGACCAAAAAGAGTTGAGTATTGTGTTAACTGCTAGTATCTGCCTATGAAATGCGGAAGTCAACTTAACCGATTCCTGTATTTTGCCAGCCATTACATCAGAGTCACTCTCACCAGCCTGGCAGATGCTGCACGGACGGCTGCTACAGCGCTGCCACATCAACCGACTGAAGTGTGACTCAAGAGTTAAGTCGACTGGACCACACCTACATGCTCACTTCTGTATCAAATTACCCCATCGTGCAATCATGCAATATTCACCTGTTAGATGTGAAGCATACTGATGCTAAATATCTGTGACGTAATCGTGGCAGACAACAGTACGACTAAACTTATAACAATAACAGTAAAAATTGTCATAGTCACCATTCAAAACAAAAGACAATGTGACATAGAAAATAGAGAGCCAATAAAGCCGTTTTCAGCACATTTCGATTAGATCATATTTTTCCTATCAGTTCCACCCTGATGAATTTAGCAAAGTAGTAAAAATAAAGTTAGGAAGTTATTTTGTGGTTAATATCATATTTCTCGCCCGATCAGTCTCATTTGTTGCTCCATCAGATGCAGGGGAAGTGGGGAGTGAAGGTACATTTTGATGCTCCATCAGAAGCTGTGGGTGTGTCGACAGCACTCCTGCAGTAAGTCCAGGGTGTCCCTGACGTGATGTGGTCATTGGTCAACCGTTGGGAGGTTGTGATTGGCAGATGCTTGTTCAAAATGAATCTACAGGAAGTAACATAAAGTGCTGCTGCTAATGGCATTGTTTCAGAACACATCCAATCAGCAATCCCTCTGACTAGCAACGACACATTTGTGACGTTCCCTTCCAGTTGCATCAGCATCTCTCATGCACGTAATACACGTCATGTCAAAGACCATTGAAGGTCGAACTGAAAATCTCGGATGCTTTTTTGATGACAGCACTACTGCCACTTTGGACTGGAACCTAGTTCTGTCAGGGACACTAAACATGGATGAAAGTGTGCTCACGCTTTCGCCGTTACTGATAAATCTATTAAAGAAGATGGTTTAATTTGAATGTGTGACTTTGTTGAAGCTCACTTTGAGGTTGAGATTTTAAAGCAATCAGGTGGAACTCACCATAACACCTATATGGGGCTGTCTTCCACAGCACTGATGACAAAGTTGTGCACACTGCCATTTCATCAAGTAGCCCAGTAAGTAAGATGATACTTAAGTAACTGGCCATTATAGTATTAATACGTGATGGAGTGATGACAGTACATTTAAAACCCAACAGAAAATGAGCATCTAACATCCAGATATTCACATTCTAGCATCTAACTGGCATCATTTTCAAACACTGACCAATGTGGTCCAGCTGGTTTTGACCTAGTTTTCTTAAGCGAGGGAGGCACCAGACATCATGAAGCCTATGCAGGGAAGGAGGGAAAAAAAAGAGCAAACGAACAACTGATGCGGCCGTATCACACACACTAAACCCAGAGGATATTGATGCACTCGTGAACCTTAACGCCTCTAAAAATGTTCCATTGATTTTGTCACATGAGGAATCACAAATGCAGTGGGGAGAATAACTGGAGATCATTGTCGATAATGGGAATTTTTGTTTCATACACCTTAAATGTAGTCGCAGAAATCTCTCAGGTCAAATTCAGCGTGTACTCTCACCCACCGCTGAACCACTATCAAAACCCATAAGAAAGGCGCGTTAATGTCTGAAGACTGCAGCTTAGGGCACTTACTATTAATAATAACAGTTGTGCAAAACTACACAAGTCCACAGCAAAGTGGGCGAGCTAACGTTACAAACATATCCTCAGTAAAACTAATCCAGTTGTAACAGCTCCAGCAGAGCATTTAGTGCTTTAGTACTTAAGGTTTAGAGCGATGAGAGTAGAAAACAACAAATGGAGGTAAAATAAAGGCACGATGCTGTGGTGACTATTAAAAGCAAGGTCCTAAATAGTGAAAGTCAGTATAATACTGCAGTGCTGCTTGTCACTTTAAACCAGGATTACAGAGGACTAAGCCCCAACAGAGCTTACTCCAAAGTTAGCCATATAGCCAGCGGGCAACAGTGAGCTTATCGTGAGGGGGTACAGACAAAAAGGCTGAACGCTGATCTGGGGAGAGAAAACAAAGAGCTGGACCAGCATAACAGAAAAGCCACTGGGATGTGGGTAGTGCAGGAATCAACAGTTGGTTTGGTCCACCTCGCCTGACTCAGTGCTGGGCCTTCTGGCTGGGCTCATATGATGTCACGCTCTTCAGACAGCTATTAGCAACACACCCTCCCCGAGTTCACTTAGTTCGAGATCTACTCAAGTAATCCAATAGAAAGCGCTCATTATCCAAACACATTTAATTGGTTTGGTCTTGAAACACAGTCAGGAAATAGGAAGGCAACTTTGCGGTCCACATCAAAGCCTGAACAAGACTGGAATATATTATAACTCCCGATGCAGCTCTGCAGTCAGTCAGTTATACTTGAGTCTACACTTGGACAGAGCACATAAACACCACAGCAAGAGCTAACTGGCTACTCGCAACAAATGCAGGCCAAAAAAGAAAAAAGGAAAAAAAAAAAAAAGGTCAAGTTATGTAAGGGGATGTAAATACTGCCACTATCTGGCTTGTTTGTCTTCTCCTGTGTTTGGCAGACAACTTTATCACGGTCTGAGTACAACCCATGAACACTCCTGCAGCCGCCACAGTTCACAGTCAAAGTCAAACTCCAGGCATTGTGACTGCACACATGCATATTTGTGAATAATCCCAATCACCTCCACCAGCTCAAACCAGGCTGATCGTCTGTGTGTAAGAAGATAAACAAATGCAGGGCTAAGGTCAATTCTATGAACCAAACATTCCACTTTTAGAAGTAAAAACCTTCTCTATTATGAGCAGACGGAGACTTTAAACCTCCACACCAACAACAACTTACCGACCGCTAATGTAGTTTAGCATTAGTACTGCATGATTTGGTGAAAAAGTCACATCGGGATTAATGTGTACAATACTGCCATTTGCAACTGCAATGTAATAAATGAGTCTACTTGCTTGGTTATCTGGTAAAATGTACAGAAATTACTGATAATTCTTTAGTGTATCTCTCGACTCAAACATACTCCATTAAACTAACATAAAAAAAAACAAAATCATGCAATTGTTTTCAAAATAATTGTTTTCTTAGATCAGTTAATAGAAACATCAGAAAATATCTTTCTAAATAAAGCAATTTCTGCAGCACTGTTCAACAAAATAACTGTTTTGCTGTGGTGATGCGATTCATCACGGAACACTTACAGATATTATGTTTTACGAAGACACGCCAAACTGAAAATTACCATACAGATGAAAATTACACATTGGTGCGGAAAAGACGACCATGTTTATTCATAGAGGAATTGGTATGAAGGAAAAACAAGAATGTGTGGGGAAAAAAATGCATTCTTATATTATCAGCATGGGCTCATGCTGCACCAATCAACCTGGTACTGTTAGCGTGATCCTGCAGGCAGACTGGCAATGGAAAAGCACAAACATCACCAACGGCAAGGATGTTTAACCTCTCAAAATTGAAGGGGCTCTTCTTTGGTCGCCTCCACACAAAACCCTTTGATTAAAATTTGCCAGGTAGCTTTTGTGCGACCCACTAACAGACAAATAAATCCATTCAAACAGGCAAGTAGAACTTATAGAAGCCATAAAACTGCCAATGACTGTGTGTGATGTTTCCCCGGTGAAAGACAGGCAAACACACCAAGCTGGCTCAACGTCAACAGTCCCACTGAGGGAACACAGGTGGAGGTGTGACGCAGGAGTCATTATTACGCATGCAAGGATAAGTACAGGTCACAACCTAACATCTTGTGCTCTTCAAATGAACTATGGAGTTGAGACGGAGGAGATTTATGCTGCTGTTTGATGTCCTCTGGGCTCCTGTTACACAATCATCATGTGGATGTGCAGATAAAAGTGTTCTGTTTTCACACACACACACACACGCACACACACACACAACAAATCTAGCGCCACACAGGGTGGACATTCAGACTTTGGTCCTGTCGCAATTGTATGGCCAGTACAGATTACCAGTCATTGTTTATCCTCCTAATGCTACTTTCATTTTCCATAAAGCCTGCAGCATTTACCGTATGACATGACTATCCAAACATATGCAGTTGTAGAAATGATTTATTTTAGGGATATGCAGATATAATGTTTTTTTTTAATTCTGATCCAATTCGTCCAGATTTGGATACCAATCAGCCAATATACCAAGTCCACTACCAGAGCTTTTTTTCCCTTCAATGTTTTCATTTTGATTGTTTTTATTGCCTTTCTGTTTATCATGAGGTTGCAATAACCAACAAAGCGCTTCTTACTGAAAGGGCAAAAAAATATACCCAAACGCATTACGTTTTAATGGTTTCTGAAGCACTTCATTCAAACTGAATGGACTGGTGAAGTGTCTCATAAAACGGAACAGCGAGTTACAGTCAAGTGCAAGCTTTGAAATGGAACAAATCTGGCCCTGTACATACACTGGTACCATCGCTTCGATAACCCATGCAGGAATTTAGAAGGCCCATCCATGAATAAAGTCAGTGTTGGCACCTGATTCTGATGTTCCAGATCAGATATCCACCCTCAGCCATGTCAGTAGGGATGCATGACAGAGGTTTTTTTTTTGCCAAAATGCCAATATTTAACAGCTGACGGCAGAT
Organism: Aulostomus chinensis; assembly: GCF_037954235.1. Lineage (NCBI taxonomy): Eukaryota > Metazoa > Chordata > Actinopteri > Syngnathiformes > Aulostomidae > Aulostomus > Aulostomus chinensis. Next base: position 4,467,602 of record NC_141337.1, read on the forward strand.
ATTTGCCAACATTACAAGATATTCACATTTTGTATGTATTGAAATATACATGTAAACATTGTGAGTTTTAAAGAATAATTTGTCCTTATTTCCTAAATATTTGGAAATGCCCATAAATCCAATGTTTACCACACTGTTGCCCCATCTGCTCGATAAGGAGCCAAGAAGAAGAGACCTGAGCTAATGGTCATGTTCATTAAGACTGGAAAAAATCCCCAATATCTGCCAAAACCAATAACAGATATTATCATGGATTCTTTCGTGTAAGGTTTTTTTCATTACCCCCTTTGGAAATTTGAGCACTGTAGCAGAAAAAGGGTGACCAGCCCTTTCACACAGTCCTACAGTCAGCCAATTAAAGGTCTTTGCTTGTACACTTTATCGACAAGTCACTCTGGGGAAGGCTTGGACTGCAAATTGTAATTGGACCCTTAATAGTTCCACTACAGAACAGTTAGCCAGACAGCCGATTTGTGTAACTGCTGGGGGAAGGGGAAACAAATGGGGATGTAATAAGCAGCGATGATATCCTCACACTACGCCTTCATCAACTAATGAATTGCTAGGAATCCTCTCTCCAACTGTGTTCCAAAACTCACATCAGAAAGGAGACGGCTATGCCCAGTCACACCTTGATTGTTACTATCTCAGGGCTGAATCAAAGCATTACCCATGCTCCAGGTATGTATGAGCAGACGTAATTAAGGTTATGCATTTCTGTCTGGTGTTCCTCTCATGTTCCTACAAACGTCATCTAGTTCCCCTTGACTCACAGGCACTACTGTACCAATAAACCTCTCTAGCAAGAAAAAAAGGGGGTGGGGGTGGGCTGACGATGTAGATGACCTCAGCGATCGTTACTAACGTTACAGAGGAGAATGGGGTTCATTTGGCTGCGATCTTTCATCAAAAACCTGACCATGGGGGGGGCACGGGAAACTGGAGTAAAATACGTCAGCATCGCACCTGATAATGGTTATGACATACACGCACTTTTAACCACCAACCTGCCTGTAGCACAATTCCTTATTGAAGCAAACTGACACATAGTAGGGTTTGGTTCTCCTCACCTTCCAAGAGACGCTGAATTATAGAGTCGATGTTTAATTTGTCCGGCTCCGCCATTTTCTGTATTTTCCGGCGTTCTTGTTAAGTGAAAAAAATCCTATCAAGGAAAAAAGACAAACACACAATTAAAAAACAAAATCAGCTTAACGTGTTGTATTGAGGTTCGCATCTGTTGGCGAATGAGTGCACTACGGAGCGATGTACGCCAAGTGGGGCCATCTATGAGCTAATGCTAGCTAGCTAGCTAGCTAGCTAGCTGGCAGCTACGAGCCTAGTAACGTACACACATGTAAACTAGCTGCGGCGCAACTGATCCGGAGCTAGTTAGCTAACGTTTGCTGTTTAATTCAAGCGGGATAAAACCTCTCCGAACCTTATCTTCGGTTTAAAACCCGTCCTCCTTTAGCTTGTAAATATTTATCCTCTGAGCTCAGCCTTGGCCCCGTTCACTCAGTTTGTCTGGGTTCCACCACTCTTCCCCCAGCAACTTGAAACAGGGCCGTTTCTACCCGAAGCGTCGACATTAACGTCAGAGGCTGACTCGCGCCGGGTCCGTCACACGTTTCTCAAAAGATGATTGGTCGGTTGTGGATCAAGAACCTGAGTTCTGGATTGTGATTGGACACATTCTGGGTCCGTCTTCCGCTTGTGCCCCGCCCCCAGCAGTTTGCAATAGCATCAATGGAGGTTCGAAGGAGAATTCGAAGTGCGCCATCAAGTGTTTACTATTAAACTTGCAATCTGAAACCGTGAAAATACACTTTACTACGATTTCATTCGGAGTACTATGAAAGTATAATGCCCTTGTCACAGTTTCTGTTTTTAAGTGAAAGAATTAATTGCAGAGTTTAATTCTGTCAAAATTTTGAACATGAACTTCTCAACTACAACAACAACAACAACAACAAAACATTAAAACAGATAAGATTCTTCAAGACAGCACAAAATAATATCAAAACAAAAGTAAAAACGTAGGAGAATAAGAGATGCAACTAACTTTAACTATATTCTGACTTCCTCATGTCCTCTTGAGAACTTTATAAGTTCATACTGTAACGTAAACAAACATACAGTACGACAAATGAACAAAGAAAAGACTGGTGTCAGGTGTATTGGTGCAAGGTTTCACCTGTCTTTTAAAGTTTTAATTTTACATTTATAGTTCCTCCCATTTGAATGGAATGTAAAAAGTACATCCACCTCTAAGTCATCAAATGAAATGTACACACTCAAAAATGGCCTTTAATCAAATTTGCTCCGAAGTTACTCAGTTACTAAAATCCAACGTCGCTTGTAACCTGAAACCTCCATGAATTTAGTTGTTTGGACTTTTTTTTTTAAAATGTGTTTTTTTTATCATCGCTTGATTCATATCTGTCTTATTTCTCTTCATTGATTACTTTTTTAGTTTTCTAGTTAATGGTACACAAACACACATACACACACACACACACACACACACACACACACACACACACACACACACACACACACACACCCTGTAAACTAAAATCAAAGTCTGACTTTGCAGGTTCTCCATCTTGTTGAACATCCCAGGACATCCCAGAAACACTCCCGCTTAATTTTCAAAACCAAAGTTCATGTTGATATTGAAGTCTCCTCAAATTTACTGCTAATTTTTTTCTTTTGATGCACACTATTTGAATAGATAATAATCACCCAGCTAACTAATGTGAATTCTTTTCACAGTACTCCTTTAAAATAAGCTACATTAAAGTAAATATACATATATATACAGTATATATATACATATATATCCACAGCATCATTTTATTGTTTGTTATCCAACAAAAGTTGCTATCCTCTGTAATGTCTCTTCCCAATGAAAGATCTAAATTTGTGTATTTATGAAGCAATCTTCCGTATAATTATGTGTGACACAGTTAATGGAGACTATGTATTTAGCTCCATCACATTCCTCATGGCTTCCTCATCTTCTCTCACTCCCATGATCCATTACGCAAACCCACTCAGTCTGTCTTTCCTAAATCTGCCACCTCTGATTCGTCATCACAGTTTCGACAGACTAAGACGGCGCTTGCCGTTGACTGGGTGGTTCCTGTATACTGTGAGTTTGAAGCCACTCAGTCAAATTCCTCTCTCCTGATAAAACAGAAAGATTCCGGATTACAAAATTCAACACTTCCTCTTTTATGTTTTGATGCCAGTTGATCTGTGATGCAGAGTCAACATTTTTTTTTTTTTTTTTTAACGTCTTGAGGTTTCCTTCACTGCCTGGTAAGCAGTTTTATAAGAGGACCCCAGCAGGTCTAAGACGTAAAAAGAGAGGGAAAGAGATGTGGAGGACAAGTCCATTCTGGTCTTGAGGTACGTCCTCTCCAGTTTCATCTCAGCCCCACCCTTCACCATACATTCCTCTACAAATACCCCATCCCAGCCCACTGCCTCTGCACAACACATCTCCTAAACAGCATCCTCAAAAAAAAAAAACCCCACACACACACACACACAGAGGAAGAAAAAGAAAAGAAGAGCTTGAACGAGCAGATTATCCAGTCTCTCCATTTTCAAGTTCAGCAGATAAAAAGGTAAGAATTATAATTAATATCCCACTTTATCTCAAATGGCCAGCTGCAGTGTGAAAAGCTGAATTATTCAGGAAAAGCTTGAAATGACGGCGTACAACATCTTTAAGTGCAGATGTGGGAGGAAACAGAAACCTTTGCTTTATGTTTTCTGCTTAACGGAGGATTTCATGCTCAGTTTTTCACTTAATATGAGGAATGATTTGCTGATTCACAGCAAGATGATCAGCACACTGTTTTTGAGAAGGCTTTAAAAGTTTGGGATCTGGGGTGGAGCTCATGTTCCAAAAACACCGAATCCAATATGATCATCTTTTTGAATCCAACCAAATTTGCATAATTGGTTCAACGTGTGTCTGAGGAAAGAGGTTTGATATGTGTATATAACATTTTTTTCAGTTAAACCTATGAGAAAAACAGGTTTACTTTATGCAAACTGTAATATGTGGTACAATATGCTTAATGTACTTAGGAAATATTAACTACTTGGATTCTGTAACATCGAAGGAAGTTGGGACAGATTAATGTTGTGTTTTGTTTTGAAATCCACTCAAAAGAAAACTGACAAATGTGCAACACGTTTCACTCGCTCGTTTAGATGGGGTTGTTTTTCCTGCAACTGTTTCTTACCAGCCCATCTTTCTCAGGGTCGAACTCTTAACATATAACATTCCATTTATTACAAAAAAAAAAAACCCAGTAACATCTCAGCACCTGATCTATTATTCTCCGTTGAAAGAAGATCGTGTGAATGTCGGACCAAAAGTGCTTCCCTGATCTGCAACTTCTATCTCCTCTTCCCGTCTTATTTTACAGCAACATTTATTGTGACTTAAGGTGATCGTCTCAGCCAGGCGATGCGAGGGAGTGGTCTGGAGCCCCCTGGGTGGAGAGGCAGCGCGACAGGGCCTGTTAGGACTTGAGCGTGTTTTAAAATGTAGCCCTGAGCTACGCTATCTTGTGGGGGCCTGTCAGAGGGATCGGGTGTTTGTCAGCTATGCGATCATAAAAACACACACAAACTCAACGGGCCACATTCTGGATCGGCCTCATCCAGAGATCCAGAGGTGGAAAAAGTAGAAAGAGACTTGAAATAAAACAAAAACAACAACATCGTGAAGGAAAAAAAAAATCTAGGATGTCGTCGAAGGAATAAGAAGATTTAACACGCGACTAAAAAGTAGAGGAAGTACTCTGCACATCTGTAATTATCTCTGACTCTGGTATGTCTCTCCAGCTTCTCTCCAGAATGGGATCCTCAGCAGTTCAGATTGTATGTGTGGCCCTCGGGGTCCTCGGCCTGATCGGGGCCATTGTGTGCTGCGCCGTCCCTCGTTGGAAAGTTTCCTCCTTCACAGGGTCCAACATTGTGACCGCACAGGTAACCAGGCTCAGCCTCTTGTTGTGAACAGTAATAAATGCTGCAAAAATAAATTAAATTAAATAAAAAAAAAACACATATTTAAGTGTCCCTATGTCACAGGAAGTGGTATTTAACATGACATGCCAGTAAAGACCATTGACTGCATCCTGTCACCAAAACCTGACATGTGATAGAAACCTGTTGTTGAGCAGTCATTCACATTATAATGTGAGCCAGTATAAAGATAGAATAGAGTAACTCGATTGAAAACACAAGGCTACACTGAAAATGTGACTCGGGTAAAGAGAGCTTTGGAAAAATGTTCTAAATACACGTAAAATGTAATAAAAACGACGACGAGTAAAAGTACTGGGTGCTAAAATCATTAGATCATTTGTTTGCGTGGATGCGAACTAAATCGATGAGAATGGTGCCATTAATATTGTAATTTACTGACAGAAAAAAAAAAACTACATTGATTTACAACGAAAAAAAACCCAAACTATTTTCCAACAGCCCCAGAATCATTCATGAAAAGACTCCAGCTTAAATCTAACATCATCAGGTTTTATGTAGTGTCCAGGATACAGACACAAAGTCATATTTTTTGACATGATAAATTGTAACACTTATTGGAGTACATTTTACATGTGTACTTATGAAAAGTCATATTTTTTTGTATAAACCTGACCACCTATGTGGTAGACACAAAATGAAAGTTTAAGTACCAAATGTGTAAATGTAAGTTACTTTATAGGCTGGATGACATGAAATGACTAAAAGCGTGTGTGTGCGTGTGTGTGTGTGCGTGTGTGTGTGTGTGTGTGTGTGTAGAGCGCCCAGGAGGGCCTGTGGATGAACTGCGTGGTTCAGAGCACTGGCCAGCAGCAGTGCAAGAACTACGACTCCCTGCTGGTGCTGTCGTCTGACCTGCAGGCCGCCCGAGCCATGACCATCATCAGCTGCATGCTCAGCTGCCTCAGCCTCCTCATCCTCTTCTGCGGGGCCGACTTCACCACCTGCGTGGAGAACGAAGACGCCAAGCCCAAGATCAGCCTGGTGGCCGGGGTGGGCCTGCTGCTGGCCGGCCTCCTAGTCATCATCCCTGTCAGCTGGTCCGCCCACATTGTGGTGCGAGACTTCAGAAACCCCCTGGTGCCGGCGTCTCAGAAGAGAGAGCTGGGAGCGTGTATCTTTGTGGGGTGGGCTGCTGGTGTGCTGCTTCTTCTGGGTGGGGGGCTCCTCTGCTGCTTCAGCAGGCCCAAATCCGGAGGCTCAGGAACCGCCAAGTACTACAGCAACAGCGCCTCCGCCCCCGGCAAAAACTACGTGTGAGGCCTTTTGAAGGGGACTGATGTAAAGAAGGGAGGGGGGCGATTCAGTCGGGGGGCCAATAAAGTCGACGATATCAAGGGTTACTTTGAATGAAATCCAAAACGCTCTGTAAATATGACTTCCTTTCATGATGACGCCGCTGTGCGTTCGAGTTAACAGATGTATTTTACCATTAGGTGCAGGGTTGAGCATAAGCTACGTGTAAATAAGGCTTTCTGTTGGACATTCTGCAGTCCTGGAGTCACACATTTTGTAGTCCTTCTAAACTGTATTTAAAACGAAAGAAACAAAACCAAAAACAACCTAAACTCTAAATGGTAGCGAGATTAAAGAGCTGTCAGGTCTTTTTGAATGCACTAGTGGCTCATGTTTTTTCACAGCTGTTCTACCTGGATTGTTTGCTGTCTGGTAAACCGAAGGCTCCTCCGTCGGCCTCAGGAGGCGTCGCTGCACTTGATTCTCCGATGATTCCTTGGAAAACGTCCACCTCACGTCTCAGAACATTTTATATCACGTTTGTTCTAGTTTTGTAAGATGATTAAAACTTGGTGTAATTCAAGCCCGTGCTGTGCCATTGTCTTTACCAGCTCCACCCGAGGAGGTTGTGTCTTCGATGGCGTCCGTCCTTCACGAAAAAAAAACTATGAGGCTGCTTTTCACCATGGTGGAGGGATGCAGAAAGGTCCACAGAGGAATCCCATTAAAGTTTGGAGCAGATAGTCATAGCGCCACCCGGTGGCAATAACAAGAAATTACTTCTCTTTTTTTTTTTAACCCATACGTGGATTCATTCTCCAAAGTTGACCAGATCCGTCTAAAATGTGGTCAGAAAATTGTGTTGAAGCTAGCGGGGCGACTCTCTCACCCCCGCGGAGGCGTCAAAAACACTCGGGAATGTCTACTGAAAATACAGAGGATTTTATTTCAAACGAAAAGCATATATTAAAATATGAAATTGAAAAATTTATCTGACGAACCAAAACAATGAAATTCAAATTCCTAGCCAAAGTAAAGTAAGTTTCAGACCAGTAAATTTCTCCCTTTGTGTCGCTGTGGTCAGAAGTGAGAGGATTCTCAATCTCTTCCTTTCCTGATCTCCACATTTGCCCTCAAATCCATTTCTTTTGCTGAGGGCTCTTCTGGGTTAATCCTTGGCCTCCAGCGCCTTCACACGCTTGGTCAGCTCCTCCAGCGCTGCCTTGAGGTCCTTCACCTCCTTTCTCAACGACTGAACCTCCTGCGAGACAGAAAGAGCCAGGTTACATTTGATAAACTACTTCTTTTTTTTTTAAATTTACTTGAAAAACATTAAATGACAACAAACAACGCAGGACGTGAAGTCTCAATCGCACCAATCAATTCCAGATGTCCAAAAAAGGCAGGAGTTAATATTCATCATTTCCTGTTTCCTCCCCAAAGTTCAACGAATAAAATTAAATGACAAACTTGTGAAATATACAGATCCAAATGTCTTAGTATACAGAAGAATGAGTAAAAACATTACATGTGGACTTGGTAGTCGCACTCATCTTCAAAGTAACAGTAGAATCATTGCCAAAGTTAACAGCTGTAGCTTTTAGAATTTGAAAACTTTTTTTGCTCTTTTAATTGCTTCAGTTTTATCAGGAAATTCATTTCTCTCTCTCTCTCTCTCTCTCCTGTGTCTCATCTTGTTTTACTTCCTGCCCGTTATTCTTTTCACCTGCGTCTCATTAGTCAGCCCCGCCCTGCCCCTACTGACTGTTTGATGAGCTCCGTCGTGTTTAACAGCGAGTTTGAGAAGTTGGCAAGTGGAAAAGTTCCCTCCTGGGAAAAGTTCCACTTCCAAGTAGAGATCAGAGCGTTCAGACAACAAAAAACACCGACAACATCTCGAAAAAGCTGTTGCATTTGCTGGGAGGTCAATATTTTTAACTGCGTTCTGTCAGTTACATTATTCTCGGATAGGTAGCTTTTTTTTTTTCTTTCCAACTAGCAAGAAAGCTAACATTACATTCGCGGTACAAAAAGTAGCAACTTGACGAAGATGAATTTGAGGTTAAGTGAACTGTCAAGAACCATTTGACATCACAATCACCTGCACTCATGAGCAGGACCTGAATCAGCAGAGGAGAGGCTTGTTTAGGATCGGAGAGAGAATATTCAACTTAGGTTCAGAGCCCAAAAACTGTACGGTCCCAATTTATTAGGTACCTGCACAGCACTGCAATGGACTCGCCCTTAATTAGGGTTATGATGTACAAGGTTTGTTTGTTTTTCAGAAGCACCAACAAATAAATACAGCGACAACTCTCCCACAAAGACTGATGAAAACCAGAGCAATACCCTCATGAAGGGAGGGTTTATTGAGGGAACGCTCAGTATCAGACGGGCCAGGCGGAGGGAACTGTCACTGACCTCCGCAACCAAGCCCGCATCACCACAGAGGCTCAGAGGAACACTGGCTGATTATGCGGACCGCTTGTGGTGGGAGCGAGTGCTGTCAGCCAGGCCGCCAAAGAGGCCAAGCTGGAGGACGCGCGACGTCACGGGTGACATCGGAGTCAGAGGAAGTTTTTGCCAGATGACGAGAAAACACGACGTGACATGCCAGGTATTTTGTGGGTTTCGGTCGCCGCCAAGACGGCGCAGCTTGTTGTGCTCAGTGTTGATGCGGTAAATCTTCCGTAGACGGAAGTCCGCCCGCTCATCATTTCCCCTTGAAACCTTGTTTTTTTTTTGGTCAGAAGTGTAAACTTCATATCAGTTAATCTCGTGATACAATAAATCCTCACAAGGGCTGCTGTATGAAGTGTAAGGTGGGTAGCTGAGGTATTATCAAGATTAACAGACGCAGAGTTATATTATCACTTCGCGTACATAAGAAGCATTTTCCTGTTGAATATTGTCGAGACGGGCTGCACGGTGGTGCAGTGGCCAGCACTGTGGCCTCACAGCAAGAAGGTTCCGGGTTCAAGTCCCGGCTCGGGCACGGGGTCTTTCTGTGTGGAGTCTGCATGTTCTCCCCGTGTCTGTGTGGGTTCTCTCTGGTACTCCAGCTTCCTCCCACAGTCCAAAGACATCAAGAGGGGACGAGGCTGATTGATTCTCTAAATTGACCGTAGGTATGAATGTCAGTGTGAATGGTTGTTCGTCTCTCTATGTTGGCCCTGTGATGGACTGGCGACCTGTCCAGGGTGAACCCTGCCTCTCACCTGAAGGCTGCTGGGATAGGCTCCACCCCCCCGCGACCCTTACTAGTAAGGAATAAGCGGAAGATGACGATGGATGGATGGATATTGTCGAGACAGAATAAAATGTGCAGGTATACACCGGTTTAACCCGCAACAATGCACCATATCTGATGTTTAAAGTCACCGCTGGGTTGACCTGATACTAGAGACGTGTAAGTAGGAGACAAATGTCGAGTTTTCTCTTTCAAACACAGTCAAACAGAAGTAAAAACACCATTTAAGTACCAAACGTTGTCATGAATTCCAGCACTTGTAAACACATGTGATGTTTTCCTCCATCGCTAACGCCTCACCCCGCTGCTGTCGTTTGGAGTCCCAGCAGAAGCGGCTGTGGTCTTCAGCAGACTCTTGTGAACTTTGAACTCTTTGGTTTTTGTGGTTGCTACAAACCCGTCCTTCAGCGAGATCAGAATAGACGGGGCATCTTTCCCTTGAAACCACTCGTCGGCCTCCACCGACGGCTCGGGACCGACTGTGTCTGGGTACAAATCCTCTTGGAACAGATCCGACTGCGGGAGAAGGACAGATGAAGCACGTTAACCTACATGTACAAATGGTAGTGGAAGGTCAAACCTCAAGGTCACAGTCATTTCTCCTCAACACGATATATCCTCACACATGGGGGGGGGGGGGGGTGTTCCTCAAAATTTGCCATAAATCTCCACTGGGACACAAAGATGAATGGAAACAAAATCTCTGGATCGCCTCATACTTAATCTGTAGTACAAACAACCACTTGGACTTTGACAAAAAAAATAATTTTTGGTGGTCAAAGGTCACAGTGAGAGGTTAATAACTGCAGCGCAGAACTTCTAGTGTACTCAGACTCAACATTACCTTACGTGGCACCGTCATGACGATGGGCTCACACTTCCTTTCATGGAGTTTGTAGAACCTGGAGGTAAAAACTTTTGTGTCAATATTCGACATGATAGAAAACACAAAGCTACTTTCTCTTCCTAAAACACTGCAAAGCTACCTGGCAATTTCACATTTGTTGACCTCCAGGCCCCTCTTGGGCATGTACCCCATCCCCTTCTGGCTCTCCTTGCTGCTGTACATGGACAAGTAGTGGACGTACGGGGCTTCATCTGTCACCTCGAAGTAACGGATACTGCTGTCCCCCTGAGATGGAGACGGGAGAAACCAGTCAGCTGTGTGGGTTCCAGACAGAAGGAACGCTCAGCCAGCCGGTACAATCGAACCTTGCCACAGAGGTAGACGATGCCGGTGTCTGGGTCAAAAAATGGCAGAAGGACGCCACTGCTGGTGTCCAGTTCCTGCAGGGTCAGGGGTTCTTCAAAGTTCTCCTGGTCAAAGAGGTTAAAAGCGACGTTAAGTCTCATTATTTCACTTTTTGTAGCGCAGCACGCTGTACAAAATAGCTGCGTGCTTAAAGGTTGCCATGCCTTGAATTCAATTAAAATAACAGAAATAACTCCAGTCACTTCTGCTTATCGATTTCAAGTTGAGCTTTTATTCCTTTCTCAGGCGTGATTAATGCAATTTTAATCAGGAAAAAAAGCAATTTTAAACTGAATGTAATGCAACCTCATTAAAGTCACTTTGTGATCAAATCCCTTTGTCAGAGCTGTCAAAATTGTAATGAAGACATCCGAATGCTTAAAATTCAGAATTTTTGATTTGAAAGCAGCAGAGGAATCCCTGGTCTGTCCTCCAGAACTCGACCTGATAAAGGCATCGCCAATCAGGAAACAAGCATTTATTGCACGGAGCTTCATGAAGAAAAATCCAGAGCAACGGCACAGAGTTCCAAATAACAAATGACCAACATCTGGAATATTATACAGAGGGATGAAAAGAATTTTTTAAAAAAAAAAGTCAGTGTAAACTGCAAGTGATCATAAATGATTAAATCTTGCAGGATTGTGAACACTCACTGGGTCCCACAGCGCCACCTGCCTTTCACTCATGCGACTGAAGCCGGTGCTGAAGATCTTCCCGTCCGACATGAACACGGCTCGGACGGGCCTGGAGCCCTCGTGGGGCTTCTCCTTCTCCTGGAGAGAGACAGAGGTCGCGCTCTCTTTCAGATGAAACTCAAAGCAACGGACATTTAAACACAACACAGGAAACCAGACAGCAGGATTCAGTAATTAGAAGTGTGTATCGAGCCGTTAAAAGAAAAAGCAAGTGAATTTTTAAGGGAAAACGGAAGCTTAAAATCATCAGGGGTTTTTTTTTAATTATTATTATTTATTCCACCGTTATTTAACCGGGGATGAAATCACTTTGAGATCAGGCATCTCTACTGCAAAGTAGCAGCACACAATTAACAAAGTTAGGACAGACAAAATACTACTAGCATAATTGGGACACACAGGGTGGTAAATACAGCCAGAAAAATGACACTGATTTCTGAGGGTCCTTCAAGGCACCTGGCCCAGTGTAACTGAAACGAGTTCTACTTTGAACAAAAAGATGAGAGAGGTGCAATTAAAATTGATGAAATCAAACTGCATCCGGCTGAAGCAAAAAATAAGACAAAGAGAGACGGAGACAGTTTCATGTCGCCTCTACGCTTCATTGGGCTTTCGTGTTTAGGAAATAAATATGATGAATCACAAAATTTAACTTCAGATTGTTGCAGTTTTCCGCTGGTTCCAGTGTGGCGCTACAGGGGAGAGGAAGAGGAAGCGTACCTTGAGGACAGTACCGCTGCGGGGCTCCAACAGTCGCATCGTCTTGTCTTTGCAGGATGTGAGAATCTTGGATCCGTCCCTGTTCCAGCAGGCGCTGTAGATGAGGTCATTGTGTACGCCGTCGATCCTGACCGCCGCCTCGCCACGGGCCACGTTCCACAGGATCACCACGTTATCGCAGCCTGCGTGGACACAAAACAGTGGCTTTTTTTTTATGAAGTCGCTCATCTGAAATATCTTTGAAATGTTTTCACGTCTTTTTTTTTAATCGCTAACCAGCATCGGCGATTATTAATGCTCCAGTTGCAGTTGGTTTGAAACAAATAAACGAGAGCGAGAGATGACTTTCATTCGAACAAACAGACACATAAATGCAGTGTTACTCATGCTGGACTCCAGCTACCCGCTCAGGCTGCACACACGGAAGCGTGTCCTGTATTTTGGAGCAAGCACAGCTGGTGATAATTCAGCTGCTGAGTGCCTATCATGAAATATCATCATAAGCTGTAACAAAACATTTTCGCAATTCAAAATAAGAACTCTAAATCATTTTTCATTCATAAACGGTGCACGGAACCTAAAAGTATCTAACCGCCATTATTTGGTTACCCCCACGAACAGCTGGTTGTTTGTCACTCGTGCTTCATAATTTCTTGTAGAAATAAAACACTGGTGAACTTCAGTTCTTCTGCAGGCTGACCGAGTGGTTTTGGAACTGAGCGTTCAAAGTGAAGCAGGTGGGTGGAGGCTGTGAGAACTTCCTGTTCCAACCTCAGGACATTTTAGTTTAACCTCCGCCACACGCCGCGCCAGCACCTCAGCCCGGTTCCTCTGAGGTTCGAGCTTCTCCTCTGCACAGGGGCGTGCAGCCAGTCTTTGTTTTCAGCGGGTTTATAAGGTTGAGTACCTGCGGTCATCAGCACGTTATGAGCAGTGGGGTGCCAGCTTAGGATGCCGACACGTTTAGAGTGACCCTCAAGCTTAACAACGGGATCTGTGAGCGCCGTGGTCAGCCCCGCGTCCGGGATCTCCCAAATCTAGAAGGAGAAAGACGTGGACATAAAAATGTTTCAGGCTTTGGTGAAAACTAAAGGTTTGGGTCCAAGCTGCTGCGGCTGTACCATGACGCTGCAGTCCTCAGAGCCGCTGGCGATGATGTTGTCATTGTGAGGACAAAACTCGATGTCCAGGACTGGACCTGTGTGACCACACACGGTCGGGTAGGACATGTCGATGCGTCCTGTCTGCAGAGACGAATACATCAGAATAAATGAGCCTTAAAAGCAGGAACTGGCGAGCTGGTATATAATCAGTGTTCATATAAAACATTAGAAAAAACATGACGTTTTCGTACACACGCAGTCTTTCAACATAATTCCCATATCAGCATTTCTGATGTTTAATCTTTATTTACTTTAAAATAAAAGGTGCTGCAAACTTAGAAAAACAAAATCAGTTTCCATGCAGAAGACAAGATTTTGTACAGTTCTGACTTGTGTGACAAAGAAACTGCAATTTAATACTGGAATATTCCTGCTGTACGATTTACGCCTCGTAAATTCTGTTTTTGGAGGTGCAATAAATTTATATGTGATCACATTTAGATGGGGCGTTAGGATGAATACAAGGAGCAAGGTTCTTGACCATCAGAGATGAGCTCTGGCATCTATACAGGAGTATTTCCATGCCTCCACAGCACAATTATTTGAAATTTCACACATAATATGTCTTTAATTCAGTGTTTTTGTGTTTCAGGGAAATCATCCAAGTCCATGATTACAGCTTCAGCTGCAGGTGATCTTCAGCGAGTTCAAGCGCTTTAAGACACTGCAAGAAATTCACTGAAAGCCTCCCCAAGTGAACTAAATGGGTTGCGGCCACATCGCATCCTGCCCTGACTGAACTCAACTCCTAATATGGTGAAAACTTCTCAACGGCAGAACAAGCAAGTGACGTATAGAGACTCAAAGTAGGCACCAAACTTCCTCATTCGACTGAACTTGTGATGAGATGTCTCAAGTCTCACGTCAACCTGCATCTGGTAGCCAGGCGGGTGACACATTTGCTGTGTTCGGACGCACCTTGCTGAGGGGCAGCACCATGAAGGCTCCTCCGCCGCTGGCGTCCACAATCATGGCCACAAACTTGGGGTTGACAGAGCAGAAGTTGCTGTCCCACGTCATCTGGGAGATTCGGATGTCATCGTAGCATTGGTCAGCTTTCACAGCCTGACCAAAGACGTGACGAAACTTACTGGTCCTCACAACCTTCCTGAACATGTTGAGCTGGGAAAAAGAGGCATGTGAGACCCAGCTGAAAGTGGAAACCCAGAATATTATACGTACAGGCTGAAAACACTCGAATGAATCGTACAGAGCTGCACTGTGCAAGTCACAGGCACAACAAATGTCATTATTCAAATGCATACAGTTACGCTAAACACTTGGAATTTTTCAAATTTCCGTTTAGGCTCAAGATTTCATGTGCAAGTAAAATGACAGACATGAAGCTGACGACACAGCTGAAAGAGACTATGGAAAAAAAGAAAAGAGGAAGTATGAGCTTTCACAACTACTTCCTCTCATGCGTCTGCAACACTCATGTTTTAATCCAAAAATTGGCCTGAGTGTTTAAAACGCGCGTCTGCTCCAGATAATACGATAAGACAGCGGTGCAAGGACACCAAACGTGCTATTCATTAGAACAATTAGCTGCAGATGCAGCACGGGAAGCGCCATCGTAGAGGAGTCGTCGGTTACGCCACATCCTACCGAAGGAGCGACAAAACTACCAGCATTTCCCTCCTGACACATTCACCAACTGGTTGACTTTCCCGCTGGTTCTCTGGCGAGTAACTGATGCGCTCTCTGCAGTGTTGCAGCAGCAGTCACATCCGAGCTGTCAGATTTGCGTTAAGCCTGAGATCATGTTCAGTCAATACCTCCTGCAAAACTGTTTTTAAAAAAAAGAGAAAAGAAAAAAATGCACTTTTTCACATTAATAAACGACAAACAGGACTTGCTTTACCTCCATTTGTAGATTTTACTTCCTGAAATCTGCAGCCGCGCCTAAACTCCGAGGTTTTGCTGCATGTACATCACAAGACCTCTCTGGCTTCTCTGCACCTAATCTAATCAAGCCTGATAATTTCATCAGAGGCCTAAATGCATGTCACTAATCTCTACTCTCCACCACTGATGGTCCACTGTGATGGAAAACAAAGCCTGCTATTCACTAAAGTGAAACAGAAGAAACTCAGAACATCAAGATCAATGATGCTCAGTTCACATGGTGGCACGTAGACTTCTCCAATACTCATACACGCCGATTGAACCTGATCAAATCAGTCATCGGCGACTTGCGTGGACTTCAGACGGATGTCGGAGGCTTACCTGGGAGTCGTCGTGCAGCGGCAGGTCAGCTCAGCAGTGAACCAGCCACCCGAATGAGGACGCAGAGAAGATGGAAGGTTAAAGAACATCACAAAATGTCACGGAGGAAGTGTGGCTCTCAAATAAAGGTGGAAGTGGGAGGTGTCTCACGGGCTGAAGCCAGCGTGAAGGGGAAGAAGCTGCAGTGTTCATGAGGTTTTTCAAAACAGCTTCATTTACAAAAAAAAAAAAAACGCATGCCGGTATCGCATGTCAGATTGTTTTTTTTTTTCACACTTTCACAACTTCTCCGAAAAAATAGTGATTACTTGATTAAAGAAAAGGGCCACAGAGATGTTATTTCTGACTGTTGAAAGACGAGAAGCTACTGTTAGCTCTGTGTCATACAGTGATTCAGGGCTGGTTCTGTTTGAGTGGGTACATACAGGTTATCCAGAAAGCGCTGCTGAAAATCAGATACCATATAAAGTCTTTTGTGTGAGTCATTTTTAATCATTCACATCTTAAAATCTCATTCGACTCGTCCCAAAAATGTTCTGATGAATCCCCCAAAGATGAACAACAATTTTAGAGCAACCATCCTGGGAATTTCGCGCCACATCGACAGTCAACACACTTTGAAAGTGGCTCCAAAGGTCAAATCAAAGCCGGCCTTTTTTGTTTCTTATCGGCAGGCTGACAGCAATCCTGCCTTGACCGGGCAGCTTCAGTTTACGTGACTTATCGTGATGAGTGACATCATACAATCGCAGGGGGGGGGAATTAGACTGTTTCTGCCCTGCCTCGATTGAGAATCTACAAGTCAAACCCAAACATGGTGTACTCATAAATGGAGAGAGCGAAGTGGGTGAGGGGTTCACGCCTTTTCCCTCCGGCATCACTTCTGCGTGACTCCAGAAAGCAGCAAGAGCCAGCTACATGTACCTAGCTTGTAGCTAATGGTGCCCCCGTAGCCGCCTGCTGCTAACAACAACAAAAAAACAACTTTTAGCGACCTGATACAAACAAAAATGTCAATTAACGAGCTCTTCAGCACACGTATCCTAGCACAATCCGTGTATTCTTTATCCAGCTGTATGCCGGGTTTTTTTTGTGTGTTTTTTTTAGCGCCGGCAGGAACACACACAAGTGTTGGTTCGATGTAACGCGCCAGAGCTCTGTGCTACCGTGAAGGAGCAAAGTGTCAAAGCGTGTTTGCTCTTGAGCTCAAATCAGTATTTTTGCGGATTCCTGAGCTTGCGGCCAGATAAAGAACACGTGGGTTATGGAGGATCATCCACTTGATGTTTGTTAAGTGACATTTTATGGGCGGTATTTTTTTTTTTTTTTAAAAGGACATGAACAAAAGAAAAAGGCTGAGTCCGTTTTAAAAATATAGACTTCAGTTTATTGCACAATCGTTGCTGGAGACTGAGGAGAGTGAGAGCCTGTCTGTTACATGGTACGGTAACGTCAGGCAGACATGTGGACTACAGTACAGGAACAAACTGTGTTCGTGCACATTAATTTGCAAGCACACAGACTGGATAATGAGGCAATCAGGGGACGCGATCAGCAGCCCGTCAGTGCAACCGAGGAAAAGTCAATCTGGCAGCACACAGATCTCATGCTTGTACGGATCCCAAGAGAGAACCCACACACACACACGTTAACACATAGTCTGGAGGTACAAATACACATCCCTGGGGAGTGACTACTGCACACCAGGGCTGACAGAACTACAACTTGTCAATTAAGAGTCATTTGGTTGCAGTTTGGCTACAGTAACGCCTGCATCAGTGCACATGAACAGCCACCAGATGGAGCCACATTCACTCCTTTGTGGTTTATAAGAAAAAAAACAAAAAAAAAAACAAAAGCAATGACATTGCGGATATGAAGAGACGATAACAGACAGACCCTCAAGAAGCTCCTCGAGGAAAGGAATCGTCTCATTATCTGTACAGTGACATTATTAGGACCACAGAATAACAGGAACCATAATAATCAGTATATAACAATAGTTCTGACAGGTAATCCATTATAAACAGGTCATTAACAGGCTATCCGGCACCTGTGTTGTATTAAAAAAAACACATTTTAATTTTGTTAGTGATGTTTTCATACATCAATCTTTTTTTTTTGTCATTTAACATACAGACAAAATACAGAGACCAATTTTCTGGCCAGGTTCCACTGCTGTTACATGGATTTTTATTTTATTTATTTATTTTTTTTTTTTTTAGAGAGAGAGAGAGAGAGAAACGCTACCTTTCCATCTTCCCCTCTTGTCGCCCAAGTCGTAACTAGAGTTGTTCTGACTCCCATAGCAGTATCAGAAGTAGCACAGACAGTAGAGAAAAACGTATCAGTGAAAACGCATCATTTATTGGACCCCCCTCCCCAAAAGAGGACTCTGCTGATTCTCTCAAATATTACATACAGGAAATAAAGTCTTCACATTGTTTCCATCAAGACGAGGCTGATTGATACTCTAAAGTGACCGTAGGCGTGGCTGTGAGTGTGAATGGTTGTCTGTCTCTACGTGTTGGCCCTGCCATGGACTGGTGACCCGTCCAGGGTGAACCCCGCCTCTCGCCTGAAAGCTGCGGAGACAGGCTCCAGCCCCCCGCGCCCCTTAACAGGATAAGCGGTAGAAAATGGATGGACGGATGTATCCATCAAAGCGTTTGTTCCCAGGTGGAGACACCATGCACCAGAGCACCCAGCTGGGGCTGTTGGGAGTACACTTTGGAGAGAGAGTGTGTGTTTTTTTGTCTGCTGAGATACTCTGGTTGCAATGATACGGGATATCTGCAGAGGTGCGAGGTAGAGTACTTCCTCTTTTCTTTGCTCTGAATTATATAATAACTTCACCACAAAGTGAGACTTTTAACAGGAAACATTTTGAGTACAGAGCTCCTCCGTTTCCGCTCAGCACTTCTTATGTAGGATGCAAAGGTTGGTCTTGGTGGTATTTAACCCACATCTCCTCCACCTTTTTTCTGATGGCAGTCACAATGGCAACTTTTACTGACAGCTGAATATTTTTGCAATGACTATTAAAAAAAAAAAAAAAACAACTCCCCAGAGTGCAGAATAGACGCTCAGCGCCTCCTCATGCTGTTGCCGTTTGTGTGGTAGAGTAAAAATATGGTGCTCCCCGCAGTTATTGGAAAAGACAGGCTTTCATGGATACGGCCCCTAAAAGCTGCTGCATCGCCAACTGCCCACAACGTGCATCCGCAGGCCGCAAGAAGTTGCGCGCAGTTACCTACGCCCAACAGCTGAGCTTACACGTTAGGTCTGGAGCTCAGTTTGGTCTACGTTCCATTAAATTTCGGAGAGTGACGCACCACGACGTCGTTCGTCAACCGTCATAAAAATCAAGAGGAAGGTGAAGCCCGCGGCTGAAAGATGCTCCTGTTTATAGCAAGATGGGAACTACGGGACAACTGGGCGGTGCATCGACTGTCGCCTTCTTGTTGTTGGCGAGCCACCTACAGCTGCACACGCCATCAACTGGACGGTGGTTTGGGATCCACAGGCACGAGCATCGGCGGGCTTCATCGCGTTCAGCCTTTGCAGTCACAGTGCAAGGACGGGGTCCACAGACAGTCGCCAACGATGGCAAATTTACGCCAACCAATGCCGAGCCCAACATGGAGTGCCGTGTCTCCACCCGAAACGCACTGATTTGTAACATTAGTCGGACGGAGCTTGCAAAGTCTCAGCAACAGGTTGATGTTTCGCATCAGAAACTCCCACCGAAGGACGCGTCGGAAGTTTGGAGGGCGACTGTCAAAGTAGATGTCAAAACAAATTTCTACGGTTTAAATGTCTGGATGTATTTGTTCATCTTATACCACGGAGATGACATCATACAGCATCCATACAGGATTCGTAGTACATCCACTCGGTAAACTACTACCAAACTGGTATCGGATCAGTACTTGATATCAGCTGTTCCGCAAATGCTGAATCAGTGTATGGAAGGAAGAATTGGTATCGGAACATCTCTAGTCACAGAGTGACCAGACTGGACAGAAGACAGATGGAGGTAGCAGGAAGTCTCTCGCCATGTTTCAGGCAGTGGCGGTCAGGCCTTGGATGTTACAGCTACTGTTATGGCACCCTGAGAAGTGGGAGACCCAGGATGTTGGAGCGAATCCCGCCATTACAGTGGATCAGAGAAGCTGTTTAACAGAACGACTCCACTGTTGCGTATCCTTTCGACTGAATATGCATAGATAGGCCAGTGGTAGTCACGAGGTATTCGCCAAGATTCCCCCCCACCCCCACCCCACACCCCACCCCACACCCCCACGGTGGTCTTTCCCATGTGACTAAAAAGTACATTTAAATGATCGAAAGCATTCTTAGTTAGCGTCACAAAAAGTCAAACAAGTCTACATTAGCACGGAAATCTACGTCAGTATTTTTCTGTGTGGTTCACATACAAATGGCTTAGCCAACACATCTTTGATGTTAATCCGAAGCACCTCGCCTGCCTCGCCTTAGCTGTCACAAAGCCTCTACATGGCAACCGATTTATCCTAGTATTTCCCTTTCTTTAATATACTGTATCAAAAATGAATCAGGGTATATTGTTTGCACTGTCTGTTTATATAATCTACATACACATATTTACATTATCTATACTGAATTTAAATATGCTTAATAATTGTAATTTACTTGGATCCAAAGCCCTTTTCAGAACAATGAACAGTGCAGTTTATCTGATGGTGATGCATCGCCTCTGACCTGATCATGATGCACCCCCGTCCACCACCCAGTAAACACATCTCCAGTGTGTGTGACGTGGCCCGTGAATGGTTACTTCGCTAACACTGTGAGACATCCACAGCTACGTTCATGCACTTTTTTTTTCCCTCCTCTTCTTCTTCATTTTCATTCAGTGGCCAGAAGTACATTAGGTTTTACATTGTGTCACGGTCATAGCAGGTGATCATCGCCGCGTCAGAGTGAGACGAACAGACATATTGTTTGTGAAACCTTCGCACGGCGGGGAAGAGGTTGCAGTCTGAGGCCGGTGTGCGTGAGAAAAGACTGGGAAATCCTTCTTTGCCTATGACTCAGTGTTAGCACAGGATGTGCAACACCTCAGACGTAGCTAATTTGGCAAGATGAAGTGGGGGTGGGTGGGTGAGGGGACTGGCAACCAGTGAGGGCGGTGGGTTGTTGGCATGGAAAACAAGTGCAGTGTCATGAAGAGTTTCTCCCTCAGGAGAAGAGATCGTGCTTCTGCCAGCTAATCGTGAGCAAAATGAAAGAACATTGCAATAGTTTCATTTCCTCAAAACTAGTAGCTGAAACACCACAGAGGACCACGAAAAAGACTGACAGAAGGGCGCAGGGGTTCATTCCTGATTAGTCAGGCCAGCTTATTAAAACAGGGCTACATGAGAGAGTGCAAATCAAGCTCAGCCCAGTCTGAGAACAAACGTCCGGCTGCAAAGCAGCAGCAGTGCATTGGGTAACGTGCCCTTCCTGTTGCATTAATTACCCTTATGATTAAACTTTATGAGGAACACTTCGGGTCAATTAGAACTCTGACACAGAGGGGCGTGTTCATTCAGGTTCTGTTGATGTTGCGGTCATCCAGTGTAACCCGACGCATCAGGCGTTCTCCCCTTTCGTCTAAGTTAGCAGCAACAATGTTCTTGGTGTTCCTGATGTTGGACCCTCACTGTTTGAGGGGTTTATATGTAGAGGACTATCAAAGGAGCTCATCTGCCGAATGCAACAAATACTGTTTTTCTCTAAGCCAGCGCAATGCATGATGGGATATAGTTCTTGTTTGGTGACAATCCCCGGCTGTGCAGGACTTTTCTCGCTGCACGGTGGGATCGTTCAAGTTAACAATACAGGGTGTTTCAAAAAAAAATCTCACTATACATTCAGACACAGCGAGGAAATGACAACATGGTGCGCAGCAAGTGATCTTTGGACACAGCCTACCAGTCGGCACTGACAAAGTGACAGGAAGTTGGGATTTGTTAGCAGGAACTGCAGTGACGTGGGAGGTCAGAGTTAGCGTCTCTGTTGCGTTTTGTGTGTGTGTGTGTGTGTGTGTGTGTGTGTGTGTGTGTGTGTGTGTGTTTATATTTACGCTGTTAACGGCCCAAGCTGTTAGCATAACATGCACAGGAAGTGATAGACTGTCACTCAAAAACAGCCAAACAATATCTCCGGCGGCGGTTGACATCCCCAATTTGAACCTTAAGGCTAAAGTGCCGATCATGACATCACGGACTCCGTCGTTCCTGTTTTTGGCTGGAACACAATGGATAAGCGGTCTCGGTCATAACACAGCCCTCGCAAAATGATGACATGATTGAATTAATTAGTTCTAAATTCAAATTAGCTGAAGGCTAAAAGGGAGTAGCCATATCGGCCAGCGCCATGCCACAGAGCAGGCTCAGTACGACTCCTCCCGGCAGCCTGGGTGCCAAATCCATCTACTGAGCCAGAGCTTTAATGCTCGGATGTTCCTTCTCTATCAAAATATGATGCACTACAGCTTTAAGAACAATTGATAGGTTTTAGGCAGATTATCCACATTATATGTGCTGAACTGCAGTCGAAATGACTTTGCCTTGCGCGTAATTGTGTGACTGTTCAAATTTGCTGAGAAACGTGCAAGAGAGCAAATTAGGGGCTCATCATGGCATCATCCAATAAATAAATTGAATTAAATAAGAGCTTTTCTCTTAGACCCTTTGGAGCTGTTTATGCAGCAGACAGACAATTATCATTACAAAAAAAGGCTAAATAAATATATTTCATGGTTATAGTGCATTGGCCTTATTTTGCCTGAATAGACTTGCAGTGTAAAACCATTTCAAGTATTCACGAACTTGCTTTCATTGTAAAACTTGGCAAATGTAAAGTGGCAACCCCTGAACTCTCAGTGCATCCTGCCGCCACGATTACGTCAAGATTCAATGTGCAAATGGCGGCATATTCGTGTAAAACATGAGAAATAAACATAACATCGAAAGCTTCTGTGGTTCTAAAATGCACATTAGCGGCGTTTCTTACAGAAGACTGACGACAACACTCAGTTAATGGAAGAATAAACAATTAGGACACGGAGTCCCATAAGCAAACAGCATCGCCGCTGAACAGCACAGTTTGTGAACGAGTGCATTTTCTTGGCTGATTAAATATGCCTGAATTTCGTTGGCAGCGGGTTCAGGTGCAGACGAAGCCGATAACACTGATTCGATGTGAGGTCCGAGCCACCTCAGGTACAAGCTGGTGCACTCAGGAATCAACCCCTCACCCATCCAGGAACACGGGCAGCGGCACACAAACAGGAAACAAACAAACAAACTCTTCTGGATCTAATGATAACATGGCAACGCGAGTGTGTGTGTGTGTGTGCGTGTGTATGAGCTGACATATGGACATGCTGCATAGGTAGCAACAGTGACATCTGAGAGGATTCGAGCTTGTGATGTGGTGTCATCACTCACTGACGTCATCAACCACATCAACTGGTGCTCAAGTTAAACTTCTATTACTAAGTAAAGGCGTTAAACTTATCAGTAAGACTTTACAGTTTTCTATACTCAGTCATCAAAATAAATAATGCAGCTTTCCTCTGTATGAGCATGAGTGCGTATGTGTGTGTGTGTGTGTGTGTGTGTGTGTGTGTGTGTGTGTGTGCGTGTGCACCCGTGCATCCATGTTTGGCTGCGTCTGTGTGTTACTTGACACATATTAGCCTGCATTCGCAGAAAGAGAGACGAAGATATGAACATTCGGAGGTGAACACATGCACTGACAACATATCGTCTCACCTCGCAGCATCAGTCCCCCTCCCTTCCCCGCGCCTCTCCAGACACCCCCTCCTCCCAGAGGTCTGTTATTCTTGTGGGGGGATGGGGGCTGCTGGGGGTCAGTCTGAGGGACAGTTGTAGCTGTTGATCCACAGCAGGTCGTCCAGAACCCCCCAGTGCAGGTAAAGAATGGAGCCCACCACCAGTACATGCATGATCTGGTGGCTGTTGCACCAGTAGTCAAAGAGTCCTGGACGAAAGCGCTCTGGGATGCGAGTGATATTGATGACCCCGCCCAGCACGGCCAGCGCATCCATGGTGAGGAAGTGTCGTAGAGAGGTGGGGCTGCCGCCTCCCAAGCCCACCCAGCGGAGCAGGAAAAAGGAAAAGCGGAACAGCGCCTGCAGACCAAAGGAACGCAACCGGCGGACGCTGCTCCGAGCCGTGACGGCGCAGTAGATGGCGTAGCTGGACAGCAGGATGTAGACGATCAGGGCCACAGTACGGATGAAGGGGTAGCACAGCAGCGTGCTGTAGAGGATGGGCAGCGCCCCTGAGACAAGAAGACACACACAGCAATGTCACTACAGACATGGACGCCTGAGTCAGCAGCAACACAGCGGTGGGACTAAACTGACGGACTCCGAGGTTGAAGCGTCTGAACTCGCCTGACACTCTTCTGTCAAAACACACGAGTCAACACGCAGCGCAGCCGGCAGGTTGAGCGCTGTGGAGTTAGTCAGCCTCACTCCCTGACACCTTGAGAGACGTGCTGGCAGTCGCGCCACGGGGTCTCCCACGCCAGAGGTCGCGAGTTGAGTCCAGGGCAGGACTGCACTTATCCACACACACCACACAGTGTCATGTGACCAGCTGCTGAATGAAGAGCTCAACTCTTGTTCAAGCATATTTTAAGCAAATCAAAAGCCAATCAAACTCCGTCTTTTCGTTGGGTGACAAACAGTCAACCTGAGGAGAGGTGATTTGAAAGTTGGGTTTGGGTTCTTCTTTCTTCTTTCTTTTGCCGCTCTCTTCCAGTTGGAAGGAAGTGAATGTGGGTCTGATATCGGGTGCAGATTTATCAATCAGAAAAACACAATAATAATATTTCCACTTTGTGTTTTAAGTGCCTGACTCGTGAGGCTGTGAGGTCTGAGACTGCAGACGAGAGCCACGTCCAACATCTGGGAGGCTTTTGTGTGACACAACAATCACGTCAGTGGGTTTGCTGCTTGAACAAAGAACCACAAGCTGGTTGCAAGGAACTGAAGAAGCACGCGGAGTCCAGCTGCACTGGAAATGTCACAGATGCACAAAAAAAGGTCATTTTTTCTTCACAAAAAAAAAAAAAGAATGAAACACTGAAAAATGGCTACCAAATTGGTCTGCACAGACCTGGGATGTCGCCACTGCCACTCATGGTTATTGTGTCTCACATCAGGCTGTGGATCTTAGTTCTGCTGGTACGGTTGAGTTGCGGCTGCAGGCGCTCAAGTACAAAAACAAATGCAATAAAATTAAGGTGCTGGTCCTTTTTTTTTTTAGGTCAGTACTCGGACGTCAAGTCAATCCTGTGTAACGCGTACAAACACACTTCCACTGCAAACTATCGACAAACAATGAAGGGACGACAGGGGAAAGAGCTGCTGAGGTTCTGAGATGACTCACCCAGCGTGTTGATCATGCAGATCCCGCACACGTCCAGTTTGAGGAGGGTGTGGTAGACAGGTTCCCCTCCCTCGTGGTTCATGAAGAGGTGATAGAGCACAGAGCCCAGCTGAGGCGACAGGCAGGCCAGGAAGTGCACCACGCCCAGCCACGTGACACTGATCTGGGACCAGGGGATGTTGAGCGGCAGCAGCACCAGGAAGCAAACCAATGGGATGCCTGCAGAGAGAAGGGGGGGCGTCATCAGAGTCTGCACATGTTGCTTCTCAAAGAACTTTACACAAACATGTCACATACCAAACAACTCCACTTTGTTTTAATGCTCTGTATATAATTACATAGTTATTACACAACAGCACATGTGAAACAGCATCCTTAGAGGAGACATGGAAGTTTCCTGGGGTGGGAGTCCAGGGAAGGACAGGAAACTACGTCTGAGGTGGCACAAAATCCATCAACGCGAGCACAGAGAAACGATACAGACGTGGTGACAGAAGCAAATGAGGGCGCCATGTTTATTGTGATGGATCACGGCGGTCCGGACGTTCCGAGGCGGTGGACGTTGCTTATGAAACGGCAGAAGGAGAATGTGTGCGCGAGGAAAAACACACGACTGGCATATTTTATTTACCACAGGAAGAACAAAACGTTAAAATGCAGCATTTTTTTAAAGTGATACTTGAGGTCAAATACTGGTGGGTTGTTGATCCTCGAGCAGGACGGAGAGGACCTGGATTATTCTGGTTATAAGGGTTTTGCTGTTGTTAGCCGTCAGTCGCTAATTATACGTGACTGGCTCCTTCTGCGTTGCGGGGTCACAAAATAGCGAAGTGACGGTGGAGAAAAAAAATGTCCTGGGGAGTTCAAGGCTCCTGTTTTAAGCACAGGAAAAGCTTTGAAGGCACAGACTTTATTTCAGGCATTTGAATGAAAACCAGCTCAAAAAAAATCCCACCGATGTGGAGGTGAAGGACCCGGATGTTCAACAGTGGGAACTGGTTTCTGGAGCTCGGGACTGGTTCCTGCGTGCAGCTCTTAGGGAAGGCCTTTCTGATCTGGTTTCTCTGAGTACTAAACTCTCTGAAACAGTAACAATTACCAGCGCCGTCTCCTCTTGTTCTCCTGGCAGTGGATCAGCAGGCCTGCGAGGCGGCTCACACACAGCTGAAACCAGCATCCATCACACGCTTAGCTTCCGCTGCCAATGTCAAGGCTTCCGTCCCAGCCAGGTGATGGAGGCAACACTTCCTAACACGTCTATTTTAAGTGCGTTATCTCTGCTCCCCCCACCCCCCCTTCACGTGTCCCGGGCCAACTGTCCACATTCAGCTGCACGCGGGGATGGACACGGCGGAGAGAGGACAGAGGACATCCTCTGAAGGCCCCCATGCGGTGATGTCAGAGAGCCGAGCGGCGGGCGGGATGTTTTGGCTCCATATGCAAAGCAGACTGGCCTGAGAGACGCGGGAGAAGTGCCGCTTCAGCCACAGCTGCTCTTCATCTTTTTTTTTCCCCCTCTCAGATTTGTGAAATTGGACTGAAGCTTATTGGATTAAACATGGCAGCCTCATATAGATGTAGCGGGTGCGCCGGAGGTCATCGCGCTCAGCTGACGTCACTTGTAAAGACTCCTGGCGCCACTTTTCTTATGGTCAGTAGTGCAGTTTATTCTGTGACTGCTGGCTGTCGCAGGGCAGCGAAATAATGCTCGCCAGGCTGAGGAAGCTGTAAAATTCTCACACACGATGACGATGGTGATGATGACGATGACGATGATGATGATGATGCAGCTCTCTGCAGCTCTGGATGTATCTAAGGGAGAGAAGACTCGTGTCCGTCTGGCGGACGTCTAATCACGTCAGAACCCTGAGCAGAAGGCAAACAGGCCGAGGCTTCAATCTCACCTCCGGCTGCACAGATTAACAAATTACTGCAATGAATTTTTTGCAAACCTACAAGAAGAACGCAGCGTTGTGTAACCACGACATGTTGGTTCAGATGGGAGAAATCCACCGCCGCCGCCGCCGACCAGTTGAGGCTTCACATTCACTGCTGGGATTCTTACAAAAGTCTCAATTAGCCTTTAGGATGGCAATGACATCACAACTGAAACGTTCCCATCCTCAACTCCAGCTGCTGCACTTTCTCCCTTTTAAAACTAATCTGTTCTTTAAACCCCCACCCCCCCCCCCCTTGAACCAGACGTTTGGAAAAAAAAAATTTAATAAATGAATTATAAATTAATACATTTTTTTAAAAAAAAGTAGGACATAATTTGTAAAACAAATTATAACTTGAACAGTTGCTAATTCATTCTAGTCTCGTTATTTCAATGAGTGACAGATGAGATCAAGCATATTTAGTTCGTCAGACAACAAACTGCTGAATTTAAGTTTCCTGTTGCTGTTTGTCAAGTCAGCGGTTCCATGAGCTGATATCGACACTGATTTGTCCACACTCAGCGATGTCGACGTGAAATATTTCATTTTGTGCACAAACTGCTTATCAGGATGTGGCATTCACGTTCTACGCCTGCCGAACAACAAATTAAACCCGGTGGGAAATCTAAAAGTTTGTTGTTGTTTTTTTTCCCCCCTTCCTCTTAAAAACACCTGGAAAAGTCTATAAATACCAAATACCGCTTTGTTTCCTCACCAGACAACAACAGATGAAGAGACGAAAGCTGATGGAGGTGCTGGTCACCGACCACACCGCGCATTCTTCAGGTAAATATACGTAGTATTTCCCATAGGTGTGTCTCCCTGTACTCGTAACTCTAGACCAAATACTTCATGTCGTGCTGCTCTCGTACTCACCGTGAGTGTAAATGTTCCCGAGCTCGTTGTGCAGGTAGAACAGGCTCCGGATGCAGTCCTGCACCGAGGAAATGGGCCGGTACCCGGTTAAGACGTATTTATTAAACTGAAGATGTGGAGGTGAACTCGCCCAGTCCAGCAGCCTGGGTCCGTTTAAAAATGCCATGGCAAAGAGGACGGTTAAAAGGACCCCGCCAAAGAAGTAGAAGACGGACTGTACACCTATATACAGGTTCAGTAGGATTATTGCAACCAAAACCTTATGGGATACCATATTAAGGGGCTCCGTGTTGTGCTGTTAGCCGCCTAGCTCGCCGCTAGCACGCTCAAGTCTGTCAGCACTAGCCGGCGACGGTGGCTCCGCGCCGGCGCTGCTCGCTCTGGACCGCCGGTACCTGTGTCAGCGTCATCCGCAGGGCTGGAGACACACACGGCCAGCCACGTACATGATGCTGCGAGCGCCCGACGGTCAGTACATCTGGCATCTAAAGAATGTCTGTGTAGCACCGACGAGCAGAATCCTCCTCGTCATGTTAGAGCCACTTCCTCATGGAGTTAGCATCAGGGTGCAGCGGCGGGTCCCTGGCGGGGATGCTGAGAGAGTCCATCCAGCTCCGGGTGATGCTGCTTGGTCCGGCCGGGTCAGGTGCTTGGTTGAGGACTAGCAGGTCATCATTTACCGGGATTCACGTGCTCATCTCGGAGGCTTCACGATGCTGTTACAATCAAGAGTTCCGTGATTCTGGAGCCGAGATTTAAGAGGGCAGGACTGCGGGCTAGCAAAGCCGGGCTACCGCCATCCTGTGACCGGGAATAGAGAGGCTGATATCATGGCCGACTGACTCCGAACACACACGGTGCGGTCCGCGGGGTGTAGATTCAGTGTCCTCGGCAGCGGGTCTCCTCTTATTTTCCCCATTTTTGTTGACCGATTGTACTCCTTGAATGCAGTTTTCCCCGGCGGCCTTAGGTACTCCGCACCGCCTCAACACTGCTGTCAAGCTGCTCCAGATTAACCCAAAGGCACTTCCGGTTCTTAATTTCAAAATAAAAGAGCAGCACGCGCGATGTTGTGGCCGTAGCTCGAAACACCGGTGGACAGTAAATCGATAGACATATTGTTTTTGTTGTTGTTACATTTTGTTTTTGAGAATCTGTTCTTGACTGGATTACTCATCTACACGAGAGGTCATAATCACAAAAAAACGATAACGTTATTTTCACAAATATATTTGGAACTTTTTGAAAATTATTTCCGGTTTGCAAGGAAATCTTACTTATAATTAAAAAAAAAATACAACAACCCTAAATTCATTTAAGAGGTACTAAATGTGTTAAAGGAACTCCAGTTCTGTAACAACAGTTCTAAGAAATGGATCCTACCAGGGATTTGTGACCAGAACACGGCTGGTCGACATGGACATAAAAAAAATAAAAAATAAAATAAAAAACACAGAATTTGTAACACCTTGGAGTTACAGCAGGTTAGACTCTTGAGCTCTTTATTCTGATATATATATATATATATATATATAAATAAAAATGAAAATGAAAATACCAGATGAACCTTTCAAATGCTGTAAGGGAATTTTTTTTGCAAGGTTTTAATCAAAGATGTTGGACTGCAAATAATCAATCTTAATTCAATTTCATGATTGGAAAAAAAACAACAATTTGCAGCATGTGAGAAACAAGGCTCCTCTACAAAACTTGATAAGTGATGTCTATAATAATAATAATAATAATAATAATAATAATAATTTCTATCAAGCTTTCCAAAGACCCGAGGCTGTTTTCAAGAGATGTTAGGATTGTCATCGTGGTGTGATTACGTAACAAATTTGCTTTTAACCAAATTACACAAACCGATAGACACACATCTGGGGCTTTGGGTCGTTGGGGACTTGGGGCCCTGGGGCAGCTGCTCAAATAACCTGCATGACAATACATTTGTGCCTTTCAAAAGGATTTTAAAGACCAACTTTGACTTAGAGCGAGACTTTTATTTCGAAAGCATTGGTTTTTTTTGTTTCCGGTGTAGTCCTGGTGGACTGGAAGAAGCTTGACCTGCTTCACAGTGCTCGTCAAACGAGATGCCATCGCTCCCGGAGCTACAGTTGCCTTTAAAACAGCTGGAAATATTGCAATTATTACCTGAACTCATACGAATAATAAATCCTGTAATAGAAATAGTAAACATGGAAATTATCTACTTAGTAAACATTTATAAAGATTTTTTTATAGTTACAGCAATAAAAGCATCCTTTGAAATATAAATGAAACCATGTAAAACAAACAAACAAGATCAGCTTGTCAAGACTCCTGTGGGTTCAATGCTTTGAAAACCGTGTAAAATGGATTCGGTTTAAATTTCCATCTCCATCCTCGTGGATTGTACCAAGTTGCATGTGACATTTTCATTATGGAGGAAAACAGACGCAGCAAAGAATTCAATGTGGCGTGGCTGCCGGGAAAAGGAAATGACATTATTAATTTTAAAATGTAAAAAAAAAAATAAAAAAAACCTCTAAGAATAAGTGTTCTCATTACTAACAGGAACTGAAGGAAGGCCGTCAGGACAGTGAAGGGAACACCACATAAAACCTGACCATGGAGGTGAAAATCAACCAACCATGACTCAAAAAAGTACACAAGAAGTCAATGAAAGGGTCATAGCACAAACAGGGTTGTGCACAAGTATGACCATGACAATAAAATGCTACACCAATGAGTAAAATAGAGGGACATGTGGAAATAAATAGCTAATAATTAAGTAGATCAGATTCAACTGAAAGCCCAAATAAAGAGTTTTGCTTCTCTTGTGCATGACGCAAAGACGGCATCTCTAGAAACGCCATGTAAAAGCAACTAAAAAAACAAACCAACAATGACGTGAATTGAACAGCTCGGGTTCGTTTGGTGCGCTCGGCGCTCGATAGGGAACGTGATGTTGTCACCACCCCGCCAGTCCCGTGGGAACCGGCCTGATAGGACAAATAAAGAGTTTCCCAGGAGCACCTGAAGGCAGCGGGTGACGCAGTGTAATCTCCTAATGGGACTGTTGAGGATGAATCACTCCACCTCCACCTCTCACCTCTCTGCTGCTGCTGGTGATGGTGACGAAGATGATGATGATGGTCGGACCTTACCGCGTGTCACCCGCCGCCTCAGCCTCTGGAGGACGAACAAGGTCCCTCTTACCGCCGACTCGCTCACCACCAGTCACATGTCCTACATGTTTAGAACAAACACACGTTTTTAAAGTCACATCCCTTCATATTTCGTCGGTTTCTCTGCAACGATCACATTTATTTCCAGTCCACGCATCAATCGCCTTCAGGTGGGTTCTCGTCACCTCAAGTCTTGCTGAGCCTAAGCGACTACAGGGAAGGTGCGACCCCACCAGTTGACACCTCACCCTGACTCATTCTGACTCAGTGTTTCCCTCCACCTTTGCAGTGACCTGCAATTGTAACATAAACGCCACGAGTCCCCGGATGATTCCCCCAAGGTGTGATTGAAGGTCCCGGTTTCGTGCTCAATTAGATTCGTTTTCTTCGCGTCTGCACCGGGAGCGGATTCTCTCCCAGGAACGCTAGATTAATGATGTTTGCATTAAGTTACACATTTACCAGGTGGCTTGATTGATTTTTGATGATCCTGGGGGGAGTGTGTGACAGTTTGAGGTCTTCCCCAGAACAGCCGCACCACGCCGCCACTTCAGAGAAATGATGGGTTTGTGGTCTCAGCTTCGTGACTGCCTGGAAGGCCAGCCCGGCTTCCATGTAGCTGAGTCAGTCTGCGGACCACCAGCTCCTCGCCCACTCAGCGGGGCGTCTGATCGACCCGACAAGCCACGCGACTGTTTCCTTTCCTCTCTGAAGACCACTGCCCCCTCACCACCTCCCACCCCGCCTGACTCTTAAATGCAAAGCACTTCAACTGTTGCCCGCAGTTTCACACAAGCGGCGAGAGCAGGTGAGTCGGTGCCGAGGGGCATGCATATATATATATATATATATATATATATATATATATATATATATATATATATATATATATATATATATTTCTGTAAACGATGTGAACGATTTTTTTGGGGGGGGGGGTGATTTACTGAATAACAGATTTCATTCGCCAGCGCCGCGGGGGAGCCGCGTCTCCTGCGTGGCAACCGAAACGACCTTGAATCCGATGTGGCGTCTCGCTCTCTCAGGTGGTTTGTAACGTTTTAGACGAGCCGCGTTCACGTCTCAGCGATGGGGATTTGTTGAGAGTAAAAAGCTCACATCCTCCGGTAGTGGGGAAGATTTAAAGCCGTGCCTGAAAGTTCACTTGTCAAAATTAGAAGTTTCCCCTCAAAGTAGCACAAAGCCTTGGTGCTCCTCTTGGGGGGGGTCGTCACACCCCTGTACGTGTCTGTTTGAGTGGAGTGAAACCAGATTTGAACTTCATTTTTTTTCTGTGTGAAGCCTCCTTTCATCAGCCTCCACCACAGAGCGACATGTTGCTTCTACTGGCAGTTTTTAATTGTAGTTTCTCCAAATACTTCCAGGGCGTGGACAGGATTCAGTAGTTATTTCTTTTCTGGATACCTCAGTGACACAGTACAATGCTGGTTCTTGTAAAAAAAACAACAACAAAAAAAAAAAAACAAAGAAAAGACCAAAACAAAACATTAAGTGTTGTGTCTTAATCTCTTTACATTTGTGGATTTCAAAAAAAGGCCCAAAAGAAGATTAAAAATGCTTCTTTTGCAGATCGGAGCCTTGTCAACATGTCTCTGCTGAGTATCTGCGTGTGTGCCGGCCTCCTGTTGTCCCTCCCCCCCGCGACACGTCAGTTCTGCTCAAAAGGGACCCCGAAAAACTGTCAAGAAGCTGAATTTGCTCCAGGTTCCACTCTGGCTGGGGAGGGCTTTGATATCACCAGACTGGAGCGCAAGGGAGCGTTCGTTCTTGACATGAATCAGTGGATGAAGAAAGATAAAACCTGCACCCTGTGCGTCAACCCTTTTCTGGAGAACAGGAAAGAGAAGCTCCCCTTAGCCGTAGAGGACTGGAGGCCCAGTCAGCTGTGCAAGATGAAGGTGAGGAGTTCGCTCCACCGCTCCAGCGAGTCCCTCGTCAGCTCGTCCTCGTCTGCGGTCGAGAACAACTGGGGGCTCAACCTAGATGTGAATGTAGGCGCTAGAGGAGGGTCGCTGATGCTGGCCGGCACCACGTCTAAACTGGCTGAGTACTCCATGGAGAAGACAAAGAACGACAAGTACAGCTTTGCCAGCCAGAGCTTGTCCTGCGCCTACTACAGGTGACAAGACTGAGGCTCTTACAAACCTCTCCATTCAAAAATTCTGTCGCACACTTTTTTTTTTTTTTTAAACAGCAGACTGTCTTTTCTTGTTTTGTTGGTTTGTCTTGTGGAAACAGTTACAGGTTGTCCCAGAGTCCCATATTGCACAGGGACTTTAAGAAATTAGTGACGCAGCTCCCCAAAATCTACACCCCCCAGAACAAACAAAGGTTCTACAGACTGATGGACATCTTTGGCACACATTACATCACCAAGGTGAGCCGAAACTCCAGCTCGATCATTTCCGCCGGCAGGCGGTTCAAAGAGACGCCTCCCCCAGGTAGTTGGACGACTTCAGGTACTCACAAATAGGCGTCTCGAGCTGACAAAGACACGTTTTCCCTCCTGCGTCACACCTTCATGACCGGAGGATGCAGGAAGAGCCAGCCACGTCCACGTCCACTCACCACAGCGGATGACTGAGCCGGCGGCTGGATAACAAAAAAAAACCAGCGTGGTTTATTCCAACTAATGTTCTTGAGCCATCGGTCGGTCGCTGTTGGCCTCACGTTTGTAATACGTGGCTGGCTCTTTCTGCCTCCTGGAGTCAAGGAAGTCACGCGGGAGGTGGAAAAAAAAAAATCCCGTATCGATGCATTTGTGGGTACTTGAAAAGGAAGAGAACATTGTTGGGTGTTACATTGTTTTACCTGTGTTACTGCAGGTGAAAGTAGGAGGATACGTTCACTCAGTGACCAGCATCCAGCAATGCCAGGCCAGCCTTCAGGGCTTGTCAACGGAGGAGGTGGGGATGTGTCTGGAGGTGGAGGCCAACGCCAACTTCAAAGCTACGGTGAAAACTGAAATGAAACGCTGCAAGAAGGATTCTGAGAGGACGGAGAGTAAAGCATCCTTCTCCAGCCTCTTCAGCGACAGGTACCACCAGAACGCTAAAAAACAAGACTGCTTAAACTCGTTTACTTGCTGCCCCTTTAAGGCGACGTGTAAACGTTTCCCCCGGAACCTTTTTTCTTTTTTCTTGTTTGATATAAAAATGCAGCCCCACTTTTACACACTCAAGTGTGAACCTGTGAGTCCTTGGAGCTTTGTAAATCACTACACTAGTTTTTAGGCTCACATTTTATCTCTGTATACTCGTTTTCACGTCAACAAGGATGAATGTAAGATGTTTGGCCTTTAAAAAAAAAAAAAAGTGTCTTTTTGATATAATTAAAAAAAAAAATCTTTTAAACATCAGCAAGTGAACAGGATGCATTTCAAAAGTGGATCCATATTCTGAAATTGAGTTATGTGAATGCAACAGTTTTGACTTGTTGTACAGTGACAAAGTAAAATTCTACTCAAAATAGAGTTGACACAATGAGTAAAAAAATAGACACACAAACGCACATTTGTGTATAAAATAGTATTTTGAAGGAAACTTTGATGGCAGCAGTTGAGCTTCATCTTTTTAACTGAAGCAGTTTGATCATATCCAGCGTTGCAATGTAACGCAGTATTAATTGTGAGGTTTACTCCTCGCCGCTGCGCCACGTCTCTGTTCACTTGTCTGCTTCGACTTGACAAACAGTCAATTCAGAAGGATTTTCTCCTGCTTCAGAAAAGCCAGACCGCCTCAGCACACGGACTCTCCTCTCTGCAGGTTTACAGAAATCAGGGGGGGTCAGACAACCGAGCCAGACCTTCTCTTCTCTGCTGACAAAAACCCAGCAGCCTATAAGGAATGGCTGGACACGCTACCACACAAACCTGACATCATCTCGTATTCCCTGGAATCGCTGCACGAGTTACTGCCAGAGAACACCCCGGTCCGGAAGAACCTGCGCGCGGCCATCAGCCATTACATCCTGGAGAAAGGTGTGTGGAGGAACTGCAGCAGCGGCTGTCAGGCCGGCATCAAGAGCAGCCCCAGACATCCCTGCGTCTGCCAGTGCCGCAACGACCCCGCTGTGAACCTGGACTGCTGCCCGACCCGTCGAGGCATGGCGCGGGTCATCATTACCGTACAACGGGCCTCTGGTCTTTGGGGAGACCACACCACTGCCACAGATGGCTACGTGAAGGTGTTTTTCAACAAACAGCTGGCCCAACGTTCTCCCGTCATCGCCAACAACAACAACCCTCACTGGGCCATGACCATTGACTTGGGTAGCCACGATCTCTCGATGGGAAACAAAGTCCGATTCGAGGTGTGGGACCAGGACAGTGACTGGGACGATGACCTGCTGGGACAGTGCGAGGTGGCTTTGTCTGCAGGGGTGAAGGAGAATCTCTGTATTCTCCAACATGGCCGGCTGTTCTACAAATGGGAGGTGAGATGCGCTCCGAGCCTGGGAGGAGAGCTCTGCATGGACTACCAACCCTCGCCTATGAGTCCAAGCCTGAAGTCGCTGTACGTGTCCCGTCACGCACATCCTGTCCCAAAGTCCGTGCTGTTAAAGATGGGCGTGTTTGAGAACGAAACCAGTCCTCAGAGGAACCGGAGTTACACTGCCGGGAGCCACGAGCATGATGTGGTGTAGCGGCCGTCATAGCGAGAGGTCACCACGAGCAGGAGATTCGCGGAAGTGAAATTGGCAGCTTTAAATACTTATAAAATAAGCAAACGAAGAATTAAAGCGTCCCCGCATGCAGTAAATCTCCAAAAAAATGAAAGTAGAAACTTGGCAGGACAGAGGAGCCTTGAGTAGAGAGGGAGAGAGAAGGAATCGATTGATGGATCAGCGGAAACACTGTTAGGAGACAAGTTGTTTCCTCAGTGGAAAAGAGCTGTCTGTCAGACTCACCTGACCCGCTGCTTAAATCGCGTTGTTCTGAGCTGCAGGTGCAGCCGATCCTTAAAGGGAGCGCGGAAGCCCTGGGATTGGGTTCACCTGTGTCCCACCCAAAACACGCCTCAGACTAATTTAGGACAACAGATTATTTCCCATTTAAATGATTTCAATGCACTAAACCAGGCACCTTTGACCTTCAGATCACTTCAACCATCTCAAACTTCAACTTTGTGTTGATTCTGTAACAGAAACTGGTTGTGGGAACGATGAAGCTCGTCTGATGGTTTCACTTATTTGATGCATCGAATGCAAGTTTGATTCCGACGGGTTTCTTTCCTCGTACTTCTTCACGTCATACGTTTTTAACGATTATTCGCTTTTGTGATAAATCACGCCGTGCTTTCAGCTTGAATGCCTACTCGAAATAAAAGCAGATTGTGGTAACTGCTGTTTTGAATTTGTTGTTTCATGTTGTTTCATTTTGATCCGGCTGCTGGTGTTCTCTTGTGTGCGCCCCATCTCGAGAGAGGAAGTGGTAGAGTTTCCGGTGTGCAGACAAGAGGAGAAAATGTTTGAAGTTCACCTCACGCAGAAGGTTTCGACTCACTCCACGCATATTCTGCAGGATTGAAACAACGAATTCATCTTTTTTTTCATATTTATTTTTTTTTTTAAACATAGAAACAATTTTCTTGTACTTATTATCTATTTACGTTCACCACCGGTCTTCCAGCACCGACAAAAGACCGATGGGGCACATGAGAGCTTGAACCAACGAGACAGACAGACGGGTGTAATAAACCTCCAGGAAGAGGGAGGCAAAAACAAAAACAGACAACACATCAGAGGAAAACAGAGTCAAACACACACACAGAGGCCTCTAAAACACATTAAACTGAACACTCGATGGAAACGATCCACTTGAGGACGTTAGGGTCGCTCGAATTAGCCTGAAAAAGACAAGAGGGAGAGCAGGAGAAACGCTGGCGACACCGCAAACATGAAGCTATAGATCAGTATAATATAATATAATATAATATAATATAATATAATATAATATAATCAGAGAGAGGGGACACTGCCATGTAACCACCACACTTGGAAGAAGCCAAAAGAAAAAGATGGCTGATCTCAGTCAGATGTTCTGTCAGACTCTCTTCTGAACTTCTGAACCTCGACATGATTCAACTTCCTGCCTTCTTCCTCAGAGGAGTCACATGATGTTTTAAGTTGGTGTTTTTGTAAGAATACCTTTTTTTTTTTTGCATAACAGCAGCAGGACCAAACGACCATTTTTAGGGGCTTCAAATGATCTCATGACGGTGGTCCGGACCCACAGCAGCTGTGCCGGCTGCGTGCGCTACACCCTGAGGCTCAGGGGCTGTTTATTTCTCTTTTGCTCTTCCTTGACTCGTTCCTGAACAACTGGTGGCGTTGAGAACTCCAAGCTAGCATTCATCACCTGAAAGCATCACGCTGAGCTTTGAGTTTCTGCTCTCAGTCTACTCCGATCGCAGCGGGTGTTCGGAGCCGTCAGGAGGATGGTTCTCACCAGGCGGCGATCATCAAAATGACGCCTCAATTGCAAGTTTAAGCTAAAATGCTCCCAGACGCTGCCTTGAACATGGTCAATATTTCAAATAAAGAGACAGAAATACGTATAACGAGCAAACATAATAGGGTCTTCGCCAGAAGGTACCCTATAAAAATTAGTTCAGATGGAGAGGAGTTTTGTTTTAAGGACTGGAGCTATGAAATATCTTCTTTCTGAGGATGAACTGAGCAGCTCTGCAAAGGACAAGTATGAGATAAATGAGGTGGGGTTTTTTTTTAGTGTGAATCTTGCAAAGCCACTCTAACAGAGTCTCGTCCTGTGGAGAGGAGCCCTGTAGGTTGTCTTTATTGATTCGATCCTCTTTTACCTGGACCTTTAGGCCTCAACTTCCTTCCTTCCTTCTCACCTTTGTACCCAGCTCCAAGGGCCCCGTTCCCTCCTCCATATTTGCCGGCTTGCTCACCTGCAAGGACAGGGCAGCAGGAGCAAAACGGTTAAGCTGAAGTAGTTTAAATCTTACTGGAAAGGTTTCTTTTTTAATTCTTTATTTGTTCATCGGCAACATCAGCTCAGTATGGAGGCTCTGTGCGCGAGGACTCCAAGGCTATGGTGTGGGACGTTGTCCTGTACATGTTTCAACTATAAAGCAGTGGACAAATGTTTGGGTGTCACAGAAGCCCAGAGAAACGAATCGTTCCTACTGAACTTTGATGGATCGGGTCTAAAAACATCTCGCAGAGCCACACAATTCAACTGATTACCCATATCCAAGTTAGCGTAGGGCTAACCGGAGCTAGCAGATGAGCTGAAGCCAGTTACGGGTGTTCAGCATGAATCCTCCGAGTTGCCGTACACACAGACTCTCTCCACTCAGAGAGATTTGCCTGACGAGAAGCGATGAGCCTAAAGAGCTTCGTGAGAACCGGTTCAGCGAGAGCTTGAACGCAAGAAACGTTCCGACAATGACGCACTCAAGCTTTAAGTACACGGTCAAAGCATGTTAAATGTTTCCAAAGAGTCCAAAAAAAAAACCAAACAAACAAAACGATGCCAACAAATTATGGGAAAATAACATTTGTCGAAAACGGTTACGAGCTCCAGCCTATTATTCTGTTCATTTCTGTGAGACGGCACAGCTCCTCCTTGCAAATGATGTTTAGTGGAAGAGGATTCATGAGGTCACAGAGACAGGAGACAGGGTGAGAGCTGTTCAGCAAGGAGGAAGTCTGCGTTTTCTTACCCAAAGCTTCTGGAGCCGCAGCGAGCTGTGCGCCGTAGCCTTACAAAACACAGACACACACAAATACATTTGGGTTATGTGGTTTTTCTTCTTGTTGCCAGTCACAGAGACAATTTTTTTTCCCAACTTTGCTCCCAAAAATTCATTTGATTGATTGGGTTGGAAAAAAAAAAAAATATGGGGGAAAACGTCACGAGTACATCAGCAGAATTTGGACACCCCCCCCCCCCCTCTCAAAAAACAAGGACTCAATCGTTCCTCTCATTAAACATGATGTATAGAAAGGTCGGATCTGTGGTGCTGGGTCTCACAGGCATTCAAAAAAACAAAAAATTTAAAAAAAAAACATGATTATTCCCCCGCGGGACCCTCAAGGAACCCACTTTGAGAACCCTGTTCCAGAACATACCTCTGGGGACGTTCTAACAGCAGCAATGGCGTTAAAAAAAAAAAAAAAATGAGCGCAGAGGAAAGAAGATGATAGTTTTATTTCAAACCCTTCTGTGCAGTTTGCCTTTTTTTAAACTTTTATAACAGTGATAAACACCAACTGACCCCTTGGTCTTGATTATATTCTTTTATCACGTCGTTAGAGAGAGCGCTCACTGTTGTGTGACAGGAAGTGTGCGTTTAGGCGAGAGAGTGCACAAGAAGCTACCTGTTTGCTGGGTTCCATATCCAGCCACGGCCCCTGGAACAGGACAGGAAACGAGTGAGAAGGAATTCCATTTGCTTTCCTTTGCTTCAACTTCCTTGGTCTTAACCTCATAATTGGTCTGTAAGGATCAGAGCTGGTCTCAGGTCTCAGGTCTGACCCCGGGCCTGGACCTGAGGCTGGCCCTGAACCTGTGGCGTCTTCCATACGTTCTTTTGTGAATCCTAAATTCGCTGTTGGAATATTTACTGATAGTAAAGCTGTCGCTAACGGCGCCAGCGCTGTCCCGATGCATCGCTGCATTCAGACTGCGTGAAGGCCACATTGTGCCGGATGTTCCAACGAGGTGTTACTGGTAGTGCCATTACTAGTATGACTGGTGAGGGCGGGGGGGACTCAGATGTTCTGGGGGAGCGACTCAACCTCATCCCACAGCCAACCTTGCACATCTGTTAAAGGCGTCCATGAAAGCGTCCGGCGTCTCTGAGTCTCCAGCTTGTTTCTTGTGTCTGACGAATTCCTTCATCACACAAAGTTCCTCTACAACAATGAGACGTCACCACAGGCAGAAAAACAGCAGCCTGAGACCACAGCACTTGAGGCAGCTTGACCTCAGACAACAAACAAACGCCCCTGAAGAAACTCCACGCTAACTGCTCATTGTCTGATTCACCTTCCGCCTCTTTTCAGGTCATCTTCTCTCATCTGGCTTTGTTGTTTCACACCCTCATCGAGTTAAACAAAAACTAACACCTAAACCCCCACCCTCAACAGAACGTTTTTTCCACTGCGTGCAGATTCTCACACCTCACACAACCACCAACTCTCACCGTGTTTGCTGCCAGCTTTGGTGCCTTCGCCGTTGAGGCTGAGGTGCTGAGCACCATAGGGGTAACCGCCATCACCTGAGGGGAGGGCCAATCACAAAGAAAAGAGAAATTCAAAAAATAAATTATGATAAAAATGCATCATTGAAATGATTATTATCATTATTATTATTATTATTATTATTATTATTATTATTCCCCAATTTTTTGGGTGAAATATTCCAAATCGAGTTCCACCCTGATCAAATACACGTTTTCCGAATTTTCAACCCTTTAAATGCAACTTTACGTGGCACCAATGTTCTTTATCGTTAAAAAAAAAAAAAAAAAAGTAACATAATATCTTGCAGCATTATAAAATACAGTGACACTGCCCGCTAGTGTGGATCAGACAAATGACACGTGTCTGTTTCGCGGCGCCAACAGGCTCAGTATGAGGGGAAAACAGCGAAACTGTAACGCTGAGTCCAGTTGTCAGGAATAAAAAGGCCGTGTGAAAGAGCGTATAAACTGAAGTTATAATGTGTTTCAGTGGGACTCTGTTACTCTTGAGTGTACCTGTTACAGCCGAGGCTGAACCCGCAGCATTGAGATGCAAATGCACGGCAAAAAAAAAAAGAGTTGTTGGGGTTTTTTTTTTTTGCATGAAAACAATAAAAAATAATTACATATCAAGAGTGAGAAGCGGTAAAAAAAAAAAAAAAAAAAAGTGAAAAAAGTCATAATTACAGAGACGATGGTGGTGTTTAAACAGCTCGTATGTAAGTGGGATTAATGAGGTTGTCTGGGCCTGACGTACCTTCCATTCCAGTAGGAATCACGGGAGCTCCAGCGTAAGGCACCTGGGCTGCTCCTCCTACAGCAGAAGAACATCAGACAGGTAAACACACCTCTTTTCTCCCTCAGCACAGCAACATGTGGTGGGTCAGAGGGGCAATGAGCAGCCATTAGTCTTTTTCTGAGAAGATGCTTCAGTAAGGGACCGACACACGAGGAGGAGCAGCTCTGTGCTGTTCTCTCATCCGAGGCCGACTCGTCCACGGAACGCCACATCGACACGGACCTTGCAGCGAGACAGAGGGATGAGGTCACATCAGCCATGCTCACCATATTTACTACCAGCTGGTTCCAGTCCTGCACCCATAGCTCCTAAAAGAAGACGAGAGGCGCTTCAGAGACGCGCTTTCAAACTTCACAGCAATTACACATTCGATTAGAGAGGACTGTCCCCTCCAGTTTAGTTTGACTTAACACCATGTGGCTGAAATATTTGACTTTTTAGCTCCTTCAAAAACCATAATCTTTTCCTAACAAAGAGCTTTTTATGCCACACACCAGTTGAAAATTTTCCAACTGGGAACAGGAAAAAATTCTGACTTTCGAAAGTGACAGTCAAGCAGTGAAAATGCTACAAATACTGTTTACATGTAAATGTATTCTGGTTTGGTTTGGGTTTTTCTTCCCCTCCATCCAGTCCTCAGCAGTTCAGTTCAGCTACAGAGCTCCCACCTGAGCAGAGGACACGCTGACACCCCCCCCCCCCCCCCCCCCCCATGGATGACTCCCCTCTTACAACCCCGCTTCTATGAATCCGAATTATCCGTTTACATCTCTCACCGTAGGCTCCCTGGGGCTGGCCGGTGTAACCTCCCGTACTGAGGGCTGAAAGTTCAGAATGACAGCAAGAAACTTGATCCATTAACTTGCACGTTTAAAATCAAAACATCACAAACAACATCACAACAAAAGCAACTGCACGAGCTTGAAGTCAGAAACCGCCAGATTCAACTGGATACTTTCAGTAAATAAGAGACACCCAGTGGATATAAATCACCCAGCACCCCCACCCCCCTCCCACTAACAGGCTCTTATTTTGTAGGTTTGTCAAACCTAGCAGGTTAAGCAGCTATGTTAGTTGATGCCATCAACTTAGTTTGGGTTTCAGCAGGTTATAACTCCTAAAAACTGTTACCTTCGATCTTCCCTGCTTTGTTCTCAGCACCACCCGCTAACTCTGCAGGGTAACCAAGCCCTGCAACATAGTTCTAATTACTTTAACAGTTAGCTTTCAAGATGTCACTCCTTTTGTTCGCTTAAACGGGACTCACCAGCTCCGTGACCATCGCCGTAACCATTCCCATAACCTGTCAAGAGGAGAATCAGTGTGTTACTTTAAAACTTAGAGCAGATTTTTCTTTTTTTTTTTAAAGTATGACATGCAAAAGATTCCCATGAGCCCAGGCTAAACCTGCTTACCGTAGCCGTTGCCTCCCATAGCACCCAGGTAAGCTCCGTCACCATAGCCTGAGAGAAGAAGACACAGAAGAAAAGGCATTGGTGTTTATTTCCATGCAGTCGTTTCCACGCAAGGATGGATGGGGTTAACTAGAACGCAGTGAGCAGGTTGTGATTCCAAGTTAAGAAAACTATTCATGAATCTGTGTGTGATGACTGTTTTTTTGTTTTTTGTTTTTTAAATCAGATTTGAAGGCCAATGCGGGATTACGTCAGTTTCCGGGGAAGAAACACCGAAAAAAAAACTGCACCAAAAAAACAAAACAAAAACCCCAACACCTTTAAAATAACAACTTCTAGCTCACCTAAATCCACTTCCATGCAAGCCGCGATGCGTTCTCGCACATCTGTGTGCAGCTGCAGACCGTGGACAT
This sequence comes from Aulostomus chinensis, assembly GCF_037954235.1. Classification (NCBI taxonomy): domain Eukaryota; kingdom Metazoa; phylum Chordata; class Actinopteri; order Syngnathiformes; family Aulostomidae; genus Aulostomus; species Aulostomus chinensis. The sequence continues at coordinate 4,510,527 of NC_141337.1, forward strand.
GCGCGTGCTTCCAGACATACCTCAGTCAGGGGGTTTGCATACGTTTCAACAGAGCTCCTTTGTTTACTTTGGTCCTTATTAGGCAGTCAAACATAACATTTACATTTTTTGTCACTTTTTCTTGTCTAGATAAACAGAAAAAACAAAGGAGCTCTTCTTCTTCCAGTCCACACGTGTGGAAAACGTATGCAGACGTCTGACTGAGGTATGTCTGGAAGCATGTGCATGTCGGCAGCTCTTTGAACAGATGTGTTTGCTCCCCCCCCCCCCCCCCCCCGCCACCACCACCACCATTTGTTCATCTCCAGTTCCCCTGCAGAGTCATCGATTGCATCTAAGCGGGTAGTATTGCCACGGCAACCACTAACGAAGAAGCAAAGAGAGGAATTATTTCACAGCCTCACCATTTGGCATCCCTGCTACACCTTGTGGATAACCGCCTTGCCCAAGAGCAGCTGCTGGGATTTATTTGACAGAGTTTGATTTAGCGGTTAGCACGTAGTTCAAAAGTAGAAAAGAAAACAGTGCATACTTCCTCAATCAAAAGCCAAAATGTGCATGCTCACCCCCAAGTTTGCCGGCAGCTCCACCCAAATATGCTCCCTGTCCCAAACCTGTGGGTAGCGCATGGAAATCCTTTAACCACAGGTGGTGTAAAGCTACATCAGCATCTCCTCATGCTAACGAGGACGGATGACGATACTGTGAGTGCCCGCTGTTACCTGGTCCATAACCCCCAGGGCCCAAGTTTGCTCCCAGATAGTTTCCTGCTCCACCAATGTATCCTGCGGAGGGAAAGGAAACACAGACAATGAAGATCGACGGAAACATTTGGGCAGATCAGAGTGGAAAATTAAGTTGAAGTCTATGATCAGCCGGGGGATGTCACCTCCCTCCAAATTAAGTCGTTTTCATGATCAAAATAAAATATGGCTGCTAGCGACTGACCACTTGCTCTACTGCTCAGGCGACTAAAAGCCCGAAAACATCTCGTCGCAGAGACAAAATTGAAAGACCAAGATCGAAATGAACACTGCTAGAACTCAAGAGGCATCATAATCTCTCTGCTCTTCCAGAACTACGCATACTTAATGTCACATTCACCGCACCGTCACAAATCAGTCAGCTGCTTCAGTACCGTGGACAGCACCACGGCTTCAACACAGAGCAGCCATCGATTCGAACCCCGTCACACCAGCGTTTATCTGCTAGAACTCGACATCGTCTGCTCCACAGGGAATTTGGCAAGGCTAAAAGTGATGGTTGCGTGGCACAACGATCCAACAACAGCCAATCCTCGGCTAAACCGACGGAAAACACATCCAAAAACACTGCACTTACACAACTGCACCGTCCGGGTTTAAAAGCAGTAAAAAAAAGGTGCAGATGCACTCGGAATAAGCAGATCGCGTGACTAAAATCCACCACCACCACCACCACCACCACCACCTCCTGCTCTCCCACCCAACCTGATGGACGAGTTGTTCAATCTGTTTGGAACACAAACATCGGTGCGGGGCAGATGGACAGATGCTGCATGGCAAAACTTGCACATGCATAGAACACGGATCACCAGTGGAGGGGAAAATACGTTTTTAATCTAATTTTGGGTTGGAGCGACCAAACTTTTAATCCCCCCCTCCCTTTTTCCCCAAGATTTGACTGGTATACCTCTTGTTATAAAATCAGGCTCCCAGGATCTTGCAGAGGTGAAAAGCTGGTTGCAGGACTATAAGAGCTTCTTTCTAACTTCAAACTCCCAAAATCTTGTTGTTTTTTTTGTTTTGTTTTTAGGTCTTCAGCTGAGAGCTCAAGGCTTTGATGTATAAAAGAGCCAGAGTGACCCTTAGAAAGCTTGATATTTCTGGATTACTTCAGCCAAAATTGTTTGGCCAACCAGCCAAAAGCTATCAAACAACGAAAGCAAACGCATGGATGATTTGCACAGAATACAATCGAGGAAAATGGTTCCTTCGCCGCGCAGTAAATGAGGAATAATTCATCACAAGTCCAAATGAAAACACCATTTTGCAAAGACAATGAAGACCAAACCAAGACAACATTACTAAACAAGGCGAAAAGTTACCCAACGGATGGAAGGAGGACTTTAGGAGGAAAATTTTGCATGGATGTCAAGACTGGACCATGAGAATGAGCCCCGGGAACCTTCAATGTAAAACGACATGAACATGAAGAAAAAGACAAAGCTTTGCTCTGACCTGTAGCCTGGTCATTGCTGCCAGACTGCTGGGAGATACTGAGAGCCTTTGGCTTATGTTGGAGTGGGGGTTTTGCTTCCTGACCATCAGCATTCAAGCTTTCAACTTCCTGCGCTCCTGCTGAGGGAATGCCTAACCCTGCACCTGGGATCAGCAGTATGCTGCTCCGTGCTGCTTGTGTTTGATTATAGTTTTGGACAGCCCCGTGGGTTTTAAGTTCATTTGGGTCTTTGGCTTTGATGCCCAGTCTCTCCTCTACATCAGATAAATGCATTTGCGGTCTTTGACCCTGTAGAAGTCGATATGTTAGGGGCGTTGCGTGGCCAAGATGTTTGCGGTCAACATGAGGCACCAAACGTTGAGTCCTCTCTGCCTCCAAACCCTCATGGTTGTGGACACCGGGTCCGTGTGAGGGATCGTGATAGGACCCACAGTTTTGGGCTTTCTGACTTTGCTGAATAGACGAATCATAGTCTCTGGCATTGTGTACTTGAGAGGAAGGAAGGCCTGGGTTTCTTACGCCATCTTCATCAACAGGCAGATCCCGTCTTGCGCCTCCAGTCGCCAGTGGGGCTCCATGGCCGTCAGTGCTCTTCCCTTTTAATAATTTAGACTCGTATGTTTTTCCTTTTCCTGCTGGTGAAACGGTCAAACCAAGACTGCGTTGCTCGAGTGTCGGATATAAGTTTTTGACTTCTATTCCAAAAGGTCTAACACCAGGTGTGGGGCCACGCATGCTGTGTCCCCTCACACTGGGAATTTCAGGTCCATGAGTTCTGTCTCCCAGTAAACGACTATGTTCTCTGCTCTTCGTTCTCTTCAAATCCTGAAGCGCTCAGCCCACTGTAGTAGTCACCAAGCCTCCCACATGTGCTGCACCTGGCGGGGAAATATCATCATGCCTTTCTTGGTGGCAAAAAGTGTGTCAGCAGCACACTGGTGACCAGCAGCAAAGATGTATAATTCAAGACAAGTTGCTAAAATATTTGATGTGTGCATCAGAGCATCAAACGCAAGACAGCACATCACACTTGGAGGGAACGGAGGAGAACGTCAAGACTGGACTCAAATGACAGAAAATCCATGATGGCAAGAAATTAGCCCCGCTTTGAAAGCACAAAATCATCACCATAATTCCACACAGAGGCAACACACAACTAAAGCAACACAAGGAGAATGAAAAACAACACAGCAACAAGATACCGCTGTCAGGAACAACACACCACCTGACGCAGGCATCACGGCGTGTAAAGATACCGCTTGAAAAAAACACTGATGAGATGAGTTCAGACACGAACTACAGCAGAAAACAAAAAAGAAAAAGGTAGATATCTGCAAGCAGGCTGACATGAAATTCAACAAACAGGTTTAACAATTGTGACCGGAAAAATAAGAAATAGGTCATGGCCCACTACCATGACAACAAGTTTGCATTATTTACTTTTTTTTTTTTTTTTTTTAAGACAAATCATTCACAGAAGATTGCAGGTACCAAGCTGCGTGGGGCAGCTTTCACAATGACCAGACAATCACATAAATCTGCTTATACTGAAGTCGCTAATGCGTACATGACACAGATGAAGCACTGTCACAACAGGAGCCCACTCATCTGCACCCGTCTAAGTGGATGTGACCACACTTGGCCGAGAGGGGAAGCAGATGTTTGACTGACCAACAGACGGGTCGCTGCGGCGACAACACGTCGATCGCAAGGGTTGACAAACGCTGCTGCGTCATTTATTTCACCTTGAATTGAACCACATCTTTAAAAACAACAACAACAACATCATAGAAGGAGGAAGACTTAAACAACCAAGACTTCCCCTTTGCAGCTAGTGGCGTTGCCCCCTGCTGGCCATTAGGAAGAATGTCGTTCTTGGGCGCTTCTGCATTGGCGTCTCTTATCAGATCCCTGAAGATGAAGCCTCCCGCTCCATTTCCTCAAGTCTATCATCTGCACACCCGACCACAAGCTCCCCTTCGACTCCGGCAAACTGAGACGTGCAACTTGTAGCGCAGATAAAAGCCTGATCGACGGTTAGACATGAGCTGCTAACCCACAAACAAAAATCTGAGCTGAGGATAACACCAGAGAGATTTCAACAGAGGAAGTGGTCTTTGCAGAACAGTTCAAAACCAACAAGAAAAAAATAAATCCTCAAAGTGCTCACAAGGCGCAGCAGTTAATTTCTGGTTTTGAACGACAGAACATCATCAATATGCACGCACATTAAAAACAGCATCAAATGTAGATAGAGGTTATAGACAAACACAACAGAAAGCGGGGACAACAGAACAGTGGTCGCATCAAATTTTGATTCCTTTGCTCCTGATCAAAAAACAAAAAACAAAAAAACAAACACCTCGGCCAAAGCAATGAGAGCGCATGGATCAATGTTCACCGACTTCTGCTGCTCCTCTGCTGCTAGAGGCAGAAGAGAACCTAACGGAGGTAACGCGCCCAATAACTGTTACATCTAAATAACATGCTTTACTCATTTTTGTGTCTTCTATCCAACACTGTTCTAATCAAGTGTAACAGAGTACTGCCACAAGTCTAATCTATGCAGTAACATTGCGACATTTTGACATGTTAGGGTTAGGCATTTCTATTCAATGCGATTTATTTCACCTTTTTTAATAAAAGGGACTGAATTAGCTACATAATGTGCCGAAGTACAGCGCCGCTCGATGCAACGCCGGCTACGCTTGAGATCCACCTCCCGTCAAGTCTCTTTTTATGAAAGATGCATTGGTTTTCTATCGCATGAACGTGACGGAATAACACGCCGCAGGTTACGCGTGATGGAACGCAGCGTCAGAGAGAAGGAGAAGATCAGGTACGGGAAAGAAAAGGAGGTTTTACTGGACTGGTCCATCCACCTCAGGGGGTTGAAAATCAGGTTCCATTTGGTGTAATAAACGGCCGCTGGCATCAGCGAGATGACGTCAATCACGGGTGACAACAGAAGCGATGAGACACGATTCATCACTAACCTTGCTGGGCTCCAGGATAGCCTATACCACCGAGGGCCCCGTAGCCTGGCAAGAAAACAGAGAGTTGCGTTCAAAGACATGGAAAAGCATCTTTACATCAGACAAGGCTGATGTCATCACGTCCCTCCTGGGGGGGGGGAGCGGGGTTCTCACTCTTTCTCATCCATCCATATTACGTTCACAGGCAATGACGGGGTACCACCTGGATAAGATTTTCCCCAACAAACCAGCAGCAGGGGATAATTCATTGTTTCCTCTGGGGGGGGGTCAACATTGTCAGGAACCTATGCAGGAATATTTACCTGGCAGGGAGCCTCCATAAACTGTAAAGTCACAAAAACACACAGATTAGATTTGCATCATCGTCATCATTTCTCATTTTCACTTCGAGTGATTTTCGGCACCTCTGTCCCTGAGTGATTGTGAGCAGGTGGCGCTCATTCATTGGCTCACGCCGCTGCCAATCTACCTGATTGCCGTCACAGGATTGGTCAAAGGGAAGGGGGCGGCAGGTCATTTAGAGCCTCAACTGGCAGAACTCGGCCTCCCTGCAGTCTTCGCCTCCCTAGAAAGCGCCGGCTTGTTGTGTAGTAAACTTCAAGGAAGTACTGTGGTAAAACACTGCCAGATCTGCTTAGTTTTATAAACTAGAAACAATAAATCTGCCTTGTTGAACACTGCTTATTTTGCTGCTGGGTAGCGACCCGCGCTTCCCCGTGCCACTCGCCAAACCAGTTTTAACATTCAGTCCCCAGGTAAATCTTTCTGTATGTCATTTGTACCCGTGGCAACATTTCCGCACGACTGAGCGAGCTCCGACGAGGCCGCGCTCCTGCAGCTAGGCCCAGTTAACCATCCGCTAACTTGAACGTGTGGAAAATGACTCAACACCGCGGCTCTCCCAGAATTTCACAATTTTTTTTTCCCCATGCGTGATAAGATATTAATCTTTCCAAGATGATCGTTGTGTCACTCGTTAGCCTCACCACGTTTCCCTGCGTGGCCCAAACCCAGTCCAAGTGCGTTGGTGAGTCCAGTCCTCAACGGCATTCCCGCACCATGATTGGCGCCTGCAGACACAAAACATCAGAAATATCAATCACGTATTTTTTTTATACAGCAGGCAAGGGGAGACAGGAACAATTACATATTTGTGAGGGTATTACAGGTGGGTGTAACGACGCACCGTATCCTGGGTTTCCATAGCCACCGGGCTTCAGGCCCGCTCCGGCCCCCAACCCCAGAGATCTGTAACCCCCTGAAACCATAAGAGAACGTTTAACAGTTGAACAGAGGAATGTTCATCCAGGTGCTCTGCACCCACTCATCAAAACACAGGTTTACACATCAGTTGCACACATGTTGTCACGGCTGCCCCAAGGTTTTTTTTTCCATCGGCGGAACCGAAACTCAGCGTAAGAGGTGGACAAAACACGTGTCTGGCCTGGTCTCCGCTTTCGCTGCTGTTTCATTCCCACCTCATTTTACTCAAAGTGACTTCCTTTGACAAAAAATTATGAACACAGGCAATGGTAATTTCAGTTTAGTTTGATATTTTACGATTGTTATTAATGTTTCTATTAGGGGAATGATTAATATATATGTTTTATTTAATTTTTTTTACACCTAGCAGACCAAATTTTGGCCCCTTGGCCCCACTTTGGGCAACCCTGGTATAAATGTATATTCTGTCGTATTCCATTATTATTAGTAGTAGTAGTAGTAGTAGTAGTAGTAGTAGTGGTAGTAGTGTTGCTATTGCTGTTATTATTATTATGATTGCGATCAACACATGACCTTAAAACACTTCTGTCAGCTGTGTTTGTGTGCACGCATAAAAGTGTCAGCTTACCAACACCGAGATGAGCGCCTGGGTAGCGTCCAACTGAAAACAAGAGGCAAGCGCAGACTTTCATCGTCCGATTCTTTAACGAAAGGTCGGATGCTTTATTTTAAAATCGTGGTGGGGTCAAACTTACTTCCGGTCTTCATTGCTTTGGTGCCGTATCGGTTTGCTACAGCTCCAAGGGCCCCCGCAACTGTGAAAAACAATTGGTGCACATTAAGTATTGTACATGTAATCACATGATTTCATATCACGTGGTGTTGTGGTGTACTGCAGCACATCGCTCTGTCTCTGATCATACGGTGACACACATCTATGCATATATATGTCACGTATGTAAATATGTGTTACATCTCTCAGTGAGGGCGAAAATGGAAAACCGCTTTGTGATTTTATTCTTTCGCTACACCATCAAATGACCTCAACTCTGAGTCTGACAGTCACGGCACGTCACTGCCGGAACTGTAATCACTGCACGTGAAGGAACTCACTGACCTCCGGGTTTTGTTCCGATGCCGACGCCTTAAAAGAGAAGAAGAGAGACAGGCTGAGGACATTCAACGTCACAAGAAAGACATTTAAACAGATGAATGCATGCATCAAGGACAGTGACGTCCACCTCCAGTACCTCTGGCCGGCATCACTCTCCCCCAGGACACACTCTGAGGTTGAACCCCTGGAAAGTTTTTGAGAACAAAAATGACACGTAAGTTCGCTCCTCAGAGTTATCGAAAAGGGAAGAAATGTGTTGCTGGTGAAGCCGCGCCGGCTGTTTGAACCTGGCCTCCAACTGACGTGGTGCCCGATGTCCAACAAGAGCGTGATTATGACTTTATTTTCACACACCAGCCTGAGTGAGGGATTGATGCCAGCGAGGATTCATTTCAAACAAACGTCACCAGAGTGATTTACGTCGCTGCCATCTAAGAGTGCGACAGTGGAACAGGCCCCTATTGATGGAAACGGAAGGTGAGGTGGATCAGAGCGACTCTGCGTTCCTCTCGCTATTGGTCGTCAGATTTGGCTCGCCTTTGCCACCTTCTCACCGCATCCTTTGAATCAAAGAATGCGGATCTTGTTAACGCGCGTTGACTTGGCGGGATCTCTGCCGTCAGAACCCCCGACCCGGCCGGCGCTTTTTTTCTCCCTCTTTTCCCCTCAATCTCACCGGCGTGATATTTAACAAGAGGGTGGGAGTGAGTCACTGACGACACATCAGCGCTTCCACTGTTCAACTTGGCCGCTTTGGTTGGATGTAAACGCCCAGTGACGACTGACCTATGTACAAAATCCCAGAGAAGACATTCCGCCGCTCGGTACTTTCAAAGTTAAAAACCATTTTGTCACCGCTGTACGATTTTTGCAACGGATTTGTAGCAAATCGAGATGTCATTGCAACGCCATCTTTTTAATCTGATGATGACATTTATTTCACATCATCGCCTGAGGTAAATATACTGACAGGTCATTGACACCAATTCAAAGATCAAAACTGCTCATCTTGAGAAGGGATTTACAATCCCAGTGCTAAAAATCTTTATTGTATTTGAAACTTTTTTTTTTTTTTTTTTTTGTTAAATCTTAATAATATCGCAACAAAATTTGGGCAAATTTTCAAATTGCAACCTTGTCGTCGTAGAATGACGACTGCATTTCTTTCGAGCAATAAACAAGGGGAATAAAGTGAAAGGTGAATAAAACTTTAAAGATGTAAATTGCTGATGCCAGCAGTCACATGACATCTTTGACATTCAACACAACATTTGTCATCTGCACAAGAGCCGAGGAGGCTGTTGGGGGATCGACAAGATCAGTGACCTTAAAGACAGGATGAAAACTGAAGAAGAAAAATTGATGTGAATTATTAAAAAATATATACATTATTTCAAATTCATTGAAACAAAGTTATGGGTTTTCATGGTTCTTTTTTTTTTCTTACCGCCTTGCAGAGTTTGCTGAGTCAGCCAGAGAAGCAGCGAGGTCTGGAGGAGGGCTCGGACCAACATGATGGAGGAGACCGTGAAGGGAACAAAAAAAAAAAAACGGAGCAGCACCAACAGAGAGAAGATGGAGGGAGGAACGAGGAGACGGATGGACGTTTGAAGAACACCGACATCTGATGTCTTATATATGGTTTCTCTCTGACACACTCCCACTGACCAGTCCGGCCCCCTGCACACACACAGGTCTGACTGGACGACATCAGGGGGCCTATTATGACCTGTTTCCACACACACACACACAAACACACACACACACACACACACACACACACACACACACACACACAAACACACAGCGTAGAAATGTACTGCTTATTTTGTGCTGTTGCGAGAGAAAGCATTTTTTACGAATGCTATTATCTATAAACATTTATGGATATTTCATGTGATGTGAATTCCGTGCAGAAAGTTAGAAAAAAAAAATCAAAATATGCAAATATTTCTCAATTTAAACATTTTTTTGAATGCGTACACGCAACAGTTTTGCACCGCACACCAAAATGTGACCCCCGACAAATGAAAACGTTCATGCGATTTGAGCCGGCGGCAGTTTTGAAGTCTGTCTTTATCAAACTTGCTCACTCCGTCGGTCCAAGAGTTGCTCAGCGGCGTCGTCACAACGTTTCGATTTGTCAAATATCGTGCCCATATTAAAACATTTCTTTATTTTAAACAGAATTGTAAATCACCAACGGGAAAAACATCCACCACGCAAATCTCCAATGTCCATGAAAAAAGAACGTTTTCCATCACTGAGTAGTTCTATTATGGCAATTTTTGAATTTTTTCTCAAAAAAGGGATTTCTTTTCCAATCAGTCCTCGTGTTGGACCTGGACTTGAATAGCAAATAGATCATTTTTAAACATTAACTTCCCACTTGAGTGGCGATCAATCTTTGAAAAAAGTCCTCAAGTTCAAGTACACAAACGCTCCGCATTTCCTCTTGATAACTGAATTTTTGACACCAGAATACCCACAATGCCTCAGCACCCTGTTCGCTTCTACACGAACGCATTTACCTGACCTACGAGGTGTCTGCTCACATTCACGTGACGTAAGGAGACAGGGCGGCGGCGGCGGCGGGTGCAAGTCAGACGGTCCCCGGTTCAAGCCTCTTCTGGTCACCCGGTGCAGGCTGAGAAGCCTCCTGACAACAACCACAGTAAATCCTCATTTATTCATCGCTCCTTCCTTCTGAGGAAGCGAACGTCCCGACGCGACACCAGTTTTAATCATTGTCACTGTTTAGGTGTCTTTTTTTTTTTTCCAGTTCTGTTGACTCCATTCACAAATTAAATCTCTAAAAGTTCATCCTGGGTGAAGCAGGACTCTCCTCCCTCCTGTGCTCTCCATTTGCCACCCAGCTCCATCATCGCGTTGCGGCGCAGCCACATTTATTTACTCTGTGAGTAATTGGACAAGGCACAAATCTGGGATATGAGATTAGTAAACTCACACAAAAAAACTCTGAGAGCCAGAAAGGAAACTCCTGGTGTGAAGGGGTTTCCAGCCACTGCAATGTTAAGCAAAGGACACAGAAACACATACAGCAGGCTTGATTTTTGTCCTCGTCAGAGTGAATGAAGTAACAGCAGCGGCTCTGAACGGCAGGTGTGCCGAACTCAGCTGAACTGCGTTAACAACAGACTTGTTTTTCCTGGGTTTTAGTCATGGAGCAAGCATGACACATCCCAAAAACAAGACGGGGCAAAGAGCTGACAGAATGTGTCCTGGTGAAGGAAGATTTGGAAATAAGAAAAATAAACATGACATCATGTGAAGTGGAAAAAATCACGCGGCGATAAATGATGTGTGTTCCTGTAATCAAACCAACACTCCTTCACTTCAATTAACATGTCATTTCCAGGAGTTTCCATAGTTTTGAGTATCACAAGCTCCCCGTTATTTTCTGTTGAGACTGTGTACAAGAAGCATTAACCCGTCAAAGATCCTCTTCACATTCTATAGCGCGGGAGGTCCCTTGTGTAGCGGCCATTTTATCATGGAATGTTTATGTCTTAACCTCAGGCACGGCAGCACTCAATGCAAACGTCCCAATAAAATGGTTCTGCTGCTTTTACCGGGGGAAAACTGAAGTCACATGTGCAGACCACCGCGTCGTCTTCCCTGGTGGTATTGAGCATAAGACAATAGCAGAACCCCCGTCTGACTCATGAACCCGTGATTCACCTTTAAACATTTATCCGTCTGAGTGTTTGGAAGAAAAAGAAGAAGAAGAAGAAGAAGAAGGAGAAGAAGAAGAAGAAGAAGGAGAAAAAAGGACATTCTGATCCATAAGGTGTTTCAGAAACTCAAGGTGACATGTCAAAGCTTGAAAACAGGAGCTGGTGGCTGTCAGAGGCGGTGCAGGCTCGTTAATCCAGCAAGGAAAAACAGGGGCGGCCGAGTCTGCACGCACATCTGGATGGTCGTTTCATGGCGGATGGTCATATTAGAAACAATGTACGCCCCAATGTACATTCTGTGTGCTTATGTGGTGTCCTTATGTGTTCTTTCACAACGCTAATATTCCTATGGGGAATTCTTTGAGTCAGGATAGCGTTGCAGCCAAAGCCTGCCTGACGGTGCAGGCTGCCATGTAGCGCGCCGACCTGCTCGACAGGAGCAATCAGAGGTAGAGGTTCTCTGGAGGATGGAAGCAGCGCCCATGCTGCTTTGTCACTCAGTGTTACAAGTTAGACAAGTTACAGATGTTTCTAGTGTGTGTGTGTGTGTGCGCGCGCACGTGCACTTCTAGCGACCAGTTTCCGCCTCACTTTATTGATCTGATTGGTCTGAGCTCACCTGTGATGGACACATGGCTCCTCCAGTCACCTGGTCTGGTCTCCACTCCTCCCAACTCCAGAAAGTTTCTATGGATGACCTCTGGTTCTGTGGAACACACCATCAGGTTTCAAAATCTGAGCTAAACAGCGAAAATAAATAGGCAGATAAATAAAAGCACCTGAATGTTGTGACATCAACTTCATAATTCACCTGTAAACAGATCAGGAGTGCAAATATATCAGTTAACTACGCCATTTGTCCTTTACGCAGGCGATCTAAGTACCAGTTCACCTAGACTGAGTCCGCGCTGAGCCACCCTGCCCCTAAGACAAACAAATACATACATAAACTCAGTGGTATTACCTCAGCAGAGCTTATTAGCTTCATGAACTCCCACAAACTCATTTCACCAACTTCACCCTGGTAGAACTCTCACCCAAATACAACCTCAGAATAAATCTAATCCAGGATTATTTGACATATTTTTCTGTCTTTGCTGAGAGACTCAAGTGTTTGCAGGTGGTTCTTCCAGACTGCTCAGATACTGTTTACCACCGCCGGGGAACTTAATATTAGTGTTCGGCTCGGTATAGCGTATCCAAATAATATCCAAATTGTTGGAGGAACACAATGACCCACAGAGCAACGGTGCTGGCCCCCGTCTCCCCACAGGTGGTTCAGCTCAACCTGCATCTGGCTGAGCAGGTCAGACATGATGATGGAGGACAAGAATAATGGCCTGTCAGACTGCAACAGAGGTCCAAGGAGTGAAAATATGTGGTTTTTACGTCAGTATTACTGTTTTAGCAACTGTACCTGATTAGTTAGCATGCTAGCTTGCTTTGTGAAAACAGAAACATGATTTTTCAGGCGTATATTACATTGTTATTCTTGTTTTTACTTTAATTTAATCTGCTTTTTCTTCGGTTTATTTTCTTTTTGTTGACCCATTTCATCCATCAAGGGTCTTGGGGGGGGGGGGGGGGGGGCGGCTGGAGCCTATCCCAGCTGACATTGGGCGAGAGGCGAGGTTCACCCTGGACGGGTCACCACATCGTTGTTATCATAATTATAACTGTTCGTTCTCTCACGCGACGTGTGCCTGTCGCAGTGACCTTTGACCTTTAACCACCTCAATCCTTTCAGTTTATCCTTGAGTTCCTCTAAATTTGGAGAAACAATTCAGATCACAGCTCAAAACTCATCTGTTTAGACTCCCGCTTAATTTTCTGTCTTGTATTTTATTTATTATTTTTGACGTTGTATTATTTGTATTTTTTCCCCATCTTTTATTGTAAGGTGTCCTTAAGTGCTCAGAAAGGCACCAACAAATAATATGTGTTATTATTATTAACGGCGAACCACCTCCGTGAGGTCAGAGGTCAAACAGGAGCCGTGCCGGTGCTGCACAAATGTCTGCTAGCTGCTAACGATCAGGAGAGCTGAAGCACCGGCTGAGCGGTGGCTTTAAGTAGCCGCTCCATCAGAGAGCGACGTCACACGTTGACCGGCTCATGTCTGATGCGGTGTTTCGGTGTGAGAACTGTTTGGGCAGCGTGAAAATGTGTGTCACATGCCAGACGCGTGAGAGTTGGCCCTCTCGTCTACCCGCCTTCACATGCAGGCAAGAGAGAGAAGAGAGATTAACAAGGCAAAGGCAGGACAGGCTGTCTCACTCCTGTCAACATCACACACACTTACTGCACTGCAACACAATCCACAGCTGTCTCTCTCCTGGCACGAAGGGCCGTCCACACAAGGACTGGGCTTCAGGTTGTCCGAGGACATTGGACTGTCGACTCATTTGAACTTGTTTTTTTAATTTTCAGGGCAGTTGACAGGATGATTTTTAACTGGTGAAGGCCTCATTTAAGAGTTTGCTTCGACAAAAAGTTGAGCCGCTGGATTGTTTTCAGGGAGTATAGATGTTTTTAAAAGGAATATGAGAAAACTGGAACGTGGCCGTGTATTATTATGATTATCGTCATGATTTACATATTTTAAAATCTTTATCATGTTTTGTAGATTTTCTTTATAATGTAAAAATGGAATTTTATATGTTTAGAAACGTCTTTCCGCTATTTGAAAACTCCAATTTAGAGGGCAACCAGAGAGCAAATACCTCCAGTGTGTGCGTGAGAGTGTGTGTGTGTGTGTGTGTGTGTGTGTGTGTGTGTGTGTGTGTGTGTGCACGCGTCTGTTCTGTAGAGCGAGACGGAGATGAAACCTGATATTTGGATTTTTGCATAAAGGAGCAGCTGCACTGTGGTGCAAATATCACTTCCTGTAACCACTGGGTGGTGCTAGAGAACACACACTTGCTATATATGGTGTTGCTGTACGTTACCAAGACAACGCAGTGTCACGTCGATGTTTGCTCCAATGGGTTCACTTCCTATAACCACCTGGTGGCGCTACGACTTAGATTCAGCTCGTAGATGCCTTTCAGGTCAGGACTCTCATAAAACCTGAGAAGTTTAGAAAATATATCAGTTAAAACAGTTTGCTGCTTCATGGCGAAGTCTCAGAATTGTCCACATCGCCATGGTAATGCTGCCAAAACTCAGTCTTCAGAGGAACCCATCACCGAGTTCCTGAGGTGGTTCTGACCAAAACTCAGACGGTTCTGATCAACCCGCGAGTAAGAGGACAGCAGAGTTAGGAACAATTTCCCCAAAAATGAGTTCCCCCCTGGCCCATGCTACACCCCACCACCGTGTTTGGTGAAAAGCAGCCGGGTAGGTTTTGTGTAGCCGAAGGACAGACAAACCTTCCATCCTCAATCTTGGCCTCGGCACCTCGAGCAGCAGCAGCACACCTGAATCACGCACAAAGCTTCGTGTACCTGACGTCCAGGCAGAGCCGGACTGGTACGTAATCTTTTCCCACAATAACACAAGTGTTAGACTTTCAGACTGGCTGCTCGCGTGACATCACTGCTGGAACGGGCTGCTGTTTGCACTTCAGCCTGAAACTGACCAGATGGAGACCACAAAGGAAGAACTAACAGTGTGAATTATTGCCGCCGTACACTGCCTCTTTGTTTGTATACCACAGAGCCATGGAGTGGACATGGAGCTTTTTTTTTCTTCTTTCTTTCTTTTTTTGTGGGCAAAGAGAGAAAAACTGTACTTGAGACCACGGTATGAAGCTCAATAGAACAGCAAACGTCAGTGGCAACCACCATCTCTTTCAAGGATGCTGAAATAATCTAAAATGGAGCCTGCGTGTACGAACACCTCAGTTCGCCGGCTGCTCAGCGGCCGGCTGGAATCACGGTGACTCCGTGTGTTTTAATCATGACTGTACCGGGAATTTCTTCCCGGTACTCGGAAATCATCTTTGTTTGAGCACGGGAGGCAAATTCACCTGTTGATCACATTCTTCACAACCTACAGAAACGAGTTTTGGGCTGTTTTTAGTGGAGTGGTACTGTTACCATCTGCTGGGCTCCAGTCAAACAGCTGAGAAGACGCCTCATGTTTGGAGGAATGTTGAATGTTGCTGACATCGGGAACTAAATTTCAATGTCAGGTATACTTAGGTATATACCTGACATTGAAATATATTACATATATTTTTTAATTCCAAAAGACAAATGTTTTGTTTAAGGAACACATCAATGTTTTGGGGATTTCATTTATTGTCCATCGTCCCTCAGTGCAGTCAGGAGGCGAGACCCACAAAGACCAGCCGGCTGCTTGTTAGCTTAGTGCAACGAATGGCAGTGAATGGGAAGTGTTAGCACAGCCGTATCAGAATCGATTGGATCGCGTTCAAGACCTCGGTTTGTTCAGAAGTTCTCCTCCTCTCCTCCTGGGTGGTCAAAAGATGTTTTGTTTTGTCGAGGTTTCAAGGTGCAACGTCAAATCACTGCACCCAGACAGTAGAGTAGTTCTAACTACCGTCTCTTGTGATTTGAAACAGTTCCATCCATCCATCATCCATGCATTTTCTTCTGCTTGTCCAGGGTCGGGTCGTGGGGGCAGCAGCCTCTCCCCAGCTCCTTGTTATATTTATTAAAGTTCAAACATTGTTCTTGTAGGATCGTTGGATCGCCTTAACGTTCCCGCTTTTGTTGAGGGAGGAACAAAACCTGAAGCCCTCAGCCCCTCATGAGGTCTCTCTTAGTAAAAGCTGAATATCAGCAGCAACCGACTTCCTCCCCCGTCCTCTCCGTCACACATCAGCCCGCCTTTACACCCAAATATAAAGTTTCTCGGCTCAGGGCCAGATTAAAACGGGGAGGAGCCTGACACCGAGTTCAGCTCAGGACAGACTGAAGGACAAACAAGCACGGAGGAGACTAAAAAATAAGAGCAACAGACCCGCTAAGAAAGAAAATAAAGCTTTTTAAATACTGCCTGGCTGAAGAACAGTAAGTTTTGCTTTTTTAATTATATTTTTAAAAGGAGTAAAGTTTCAACAACACTTGATACACACTTGCAGGCCCAGTCTCAACCCTCTTATTGTTTATTTGTAGAGGTTAGGATTTGTTGTCCCTGAAAACTGCTATTACTGTTAAAAAAAACAAAACCAAACAGTTGAGTAAATATTCTCCTCAGTTGATTATTAGCATGCTGAGTCCTCATGAAAGCTGGTTTGAAATGGAAACAGAGTTCAAGTCGGATCATTTCGGTCTCAAAGCTCCTCACCACCTTCTCTTCTGGTACAACTTCATGCTTTGTTAACGTGTCAGTACCTGGACCTGCAAGCTCTTGTCTTGGTCTCCACCTGTGCAGATGTCTCTGTCTCCGGGCGCGCTGGTCGCTCGGCGGGTGTTCGCTGCTGCGTCACATTCGAGCCATGAGGGAGGAGGTCAGTGTGGTTGAGGGGATACAACTGAAACATATCAGAGTGTTTAGTTGGTGGACATAAAGGTAATATTTCACACAACCGCCCCCCCCCCCAAAAAAAGTGTATTTTGCCTGTCAAATACTCGCAAACAGATGTTCTGAGCACCCCCCTGATTTACTTCTTTGTGACTCCAGAATGCAGTAAGAGCCGGCCACGTGTATTTAGCTCGAAGCTAACTCAGGCAATCAATATCAAAACTGCCCACAAAAAAAAATAAAAGAAAAAAGTCCGTTTCCAAACTCTCGAGCGCATCGTGCGGTTTAATCCACGCCGTCTTGATCCAGCCGTGCGCTCAGAAATCCACATGGAGCTAAAACCAAACCAAGTACCGCACTTGTGCTGCAGCTGCTGTGAAAGCAGGTGAACCGAGTGAATCTGATCACCATTCACCAAGATTAGCGGCAGGGAAAATACGCCTTTGTGAGCTCAAGACACCTGTTTGGAGTACTTGAAAGCAGTGGGGAAAAGCAAGTAAGTATAATTCTTATTATTGTAATTTACTAAAGTACTCTTCCTAAGGACAATGCTGAGATATCTGCACTTCATTTGAGTATCTGGATTTGAGGGGACATTGTAGTTGCCGCCGCCGCTGCCCCCCCCCCCCCCACCCATTGCATTTCAATGGAAATACTGTACTTTGAAGTCCAGTACATTTATCTGAAGCCATCAGTTACAGTCACTTTAAAAAGAGAGATGATATTGTGAAACATGAAAAAACAAACAAACAAACAAACAAACAAAAAACTTCGAGGACAAAACCAGAGCTGGACAACAAGGACTCTCACACCACTTTAATCTGAACTTCAGAGGTCAAAGCTTGAAAAGCGCAACCCTAATGCCAACATCATGTATGTGTACTTGAACTTTTTTACTCTTGAGAAAGCGCATTATCAAATACTTATACTAATACTAATATTTGGGAATTAAATCCTTAACATTTGTCAAGTGTTCTGTTTCACCTGTGTTTTACGTGAGCATGCGTGTACTTCTTCCATCATTGCTTCAGAGGGCAAATGGGCGAAGTATCGCTCACATCGGGAACGCCATTGCCGTCGCAGTTGTGTTTTAGTCGTTCACGATTGTTTTTTTTCCCCACAGCAAAAACCTGGAAGATCTTGTCCTTCGTGCTGGCCCTCCCTGGGGTGGGCATCTGTATGGCCAACGCCTACATGAAGATGCAGGCTCACTCACACCAACTGCCAGAGTTTGTGCCATATCCTCACCTGCGTATCCGCACCAAGGTGAGTCCCTGCACCCCCGCCCTCATCCATCCAAAGAACCAATCCACTGAGGAAACAGAAGTAAAGCAGGATGTTTTTCTTCTGCAGAAATTTCCCTGGGGCGATGGAAACCACACTCTGTTCCATAACCCTCACACCAACCCTCTGCCGGACGGCTACGAGGGCACCGATCACTGAGGACTTCGCTCGCATCTGTTCAGCCGCTTGTTTTAAACTGGGAATAATCGAGCGGTGAAGCTACGTCCGTTCAACGATGCTCCGGGGGAAGAATAAAACCAGTTTATGCTGCATTATGAGAAGCGTCATTTCATTTTTGCAATTCACAGCTTCGCGGCCGGATACACTCCGCTCTACCTGCGTCGAGGCACCAACAGTCACATCAAACCTTTCTTACACGCTGCCATTTTTGAGAAATACACAAGCGAGCGTCAAATTAAAACTTTGCTTCACCCAAAAAGTGTGAGAAGTGTTACTTCTGTGTGACTCCAGAACGCAGAAAGAGCCAGTCATGCATATTAAGCTCGCAGCTAACGGAGTCCGATGGCTAACAACTTTGAACCTATCCAGACTAGTTAGTTTAGGCCCGCTCCGGCGCGTCATCTGGTTTAATCCACATCCTCTTTATCCAGCCACGTGCTCAGGAACTTTTGCTTTCTCATGCTATGAAATAACAGGACTGGTCCTCAGTCTGTCCTCTTAGAGACGGTTTAGCTGCAACGTTCAACAAGAAACTGACAGCAAACATGATGTTCCAACATTATATTCTGTGGGATAAATTGATACAGGACAGGTGAAATCTACACACTGTTTATCCATTGTTCCATATCATCTCTACGTACAAAATAAACAACTGGCACAGAGACCGACCCTGATCGTTCCAGCGCTTCCGGCTACGTAACAGACTCATTCCCTCCAAGTTAAAAAGAAAGAAAGAAAGAAAAAAATCTCAATACCAATGTCAACGTAAGGTCATCAAGGGACAGTAAATCAGAACACGTGTGTCATGCAGTGACAGCCATGATTCAATTTACATAAACAAAATAGAATTTAAGGCTCCATAATTAGGAAGATAAATCAACAACAGCATGTTTTTGCTGCACCTGAAATATTCGGACATTTAATAAAACGGCAACTGTTTCTAGAAGCTTCAGTAAACTCTCATCTGTGCCGTCTAAAGCCACAACCACTCTGTATTTCACTGCGTGCTCAGCTCAAAGCAGCTGTGACCAGATTTACTAGATCGCGCTTCAGCGCCTCGGTGCAGTCAGCCTCTCTGGCTACTCGCCGAAGGCAGGAAGCAGCAGGCGAGGAGGAGAGGAAGGGACGAGGACAGTCCTGACAGCCAAGCAGCAGAGACAGGCAGGCCCGGCCCAGCGCTGGGTAGCTGTACCGCTGGGAGAGCCAGTACACCTGGGGAAGGAGAGCAGCCAGGATCCCCCCTCCTCCTCCTCCTCCTCCTCCACTGGTGACAGAGGAAGAGTCAGAGTCCTGAGCTGCAGAAGCTCTCAAGTTCTTTGGTCTGAACTCATCTTGACTGAGTGACGCGCAGCTGCATTTGGGAACAAGTGCGACACTTTTGATCGCCTTCTGGTCCGCGGTTGTATTGAGATGCTTGCTAGTCTTCTGAAATGTCCCAACAGAGGAGGGGGTTTTAGTGTCTGTTGGGTGGGGGGAGCTTTTTGGCGTCTTCATCTGTCCCGGCAGGTTTTCTGTTGGTGCCTCCAAATCTAACTCAGATGTTCGATTTGCCAGGCTCTCCTCTGCGGACTCCAGACATTCTTGATCCGGTTTCGCTGCAGCTTTCTCAGCATCGGGGTCTGCAGTTCGGCTGGCAGCGGCAGCAGAGCAGGTCAGGAGAAGAGACACGCACAGATCCTCCAGGTCTCTCTGCAGCTCAGTCACCAAGAATCTGCAGGCTCCAGTCATCCCTTCACCTATAGCGGTTTTCTGGAAAACCAGGTCTTCTGTTGACCACTCCTCTTTCTCCATTTTGGAAAAAGTAAGACCCTCAAGTACCAATGAGTTCAAAACCTGACATTGTCCTCTCTCCTCTTCCTCACCCCCCTCCCCGGATGTGTCACTTTTTAAGCGGCAGCCGTGCAGGTAATGCAGAACCGGCAGCAGCATACCTGTGCTCACGTCTTTGATGTGGATGGCTTGTTCTGTATTTACCTGAGCTTCCCCAAATCCCCCCCTCAACAGAGCCCTGAAGTATTCAGAGCCGACCCGGGTTGCACCCTCCACCCCAGCCACAGCTTCCATGTTGGCTGGGATCTGGGTCCCGTCGTCCAGCAGCAAGAGCAGGTCAAAGTTTGAGACATTGTACAGACAGATGTCAGCCAAGCGAGGCTTTTTCAGAGGAGGGGGTGAAGCTCTGTCCGTTTTATGGGCTTTAAACGGGTTCCGATGTCTTTTCTCCAGGTCTGATTTGGTGCCGCCCAAAAGGGTCGACAGGCATCCAATCAGGAGAGAGAAGTACAGCGAGCGGAGCTGAGATGTCAGGCCTGGATGAGGGGAATCCATCCAGCTAGAGAGCAACTGTCCACAGTCAGCAGGGAGGTCATCTGTGTCGCCGTCATCACAACCGAGGGGCTGCAGAGCCAAGAGCAGACCACCGCTGTCCAGGAGAAGCTTCTTTAACAGAGGCTTGTTGCTGTTGGGGGAAAAAGAAGCTCGGTGAGGTTGAGATCTGGATTCTGAGAGACAAAACTTGCTAAAAGCGCATGTCAACATTCGTTAAAAGACTTTAAACACAACCGGGGCAACACAAGCTTTGCCATAATGACGTTTACAGACGTTCTGGACGCCTTCAACTCACCGGCTGATTAACGGCAGAGACAGAGCACAGTTCATCTTGTCCGACTCTGAGCCCGTCAGCATCACATGGGCAAGAGTCCCAGACCCGAATCCAGACTCACACTGGACATGCAGATTATTGAGAAGAGTCAGACCTGCACGGACAGAACACGAGAATCAATTGTTACTATTAATTATAGCAGTGCCTGTTTGAGGAGCTGCGGTTTGGGTTGACACCACCAAAACTCTCTGACTCGAGCTGCCGTCAGTGAGTTGGGAGAGTGAAGTGAATGCATCAGCCTCAGTAACCGGCGTCTCCTCAGAGATCCCATTGCACCCACTTGACGTCACTGACAACTAAAGATTAAAGATAAAGAATTCCCATTTCTTCCATCTCCAGGCGGATGATGAAATGACCCGAGAGTGTTTAATTATACAGAAATGATTCCAGAAAAATAAATCTCTGACTTTCACTCAATAACTGACATGAAGTTTAAGAAATGCGTGTTTATATTCAAGAAGGAACTGAGGAAGTCTGGTTGTATCAGAACAACAACGGAGCTTCCTGGATTAGCGCTGCAGAAGACAGATCCCCAGAACACCTCCTTCCCTTACCGAGCTGTTTAACTTTGGCTTTCACGCGGGCCGCCTGCCTCTCCCGCCCCTCTAATCCTCCGTCCTTCTGGCAAAGATGGTGGCGAATCAGCGCTACGGAGCCGGTTCGGACGAACGCCTCCAAACAGTTGGGGTTGCAGCTCAGGCGGCACAGCAGACGGAAACACCTGCTCCTGGGGTCCTGGTGGTGGGTGAGGTAGTAGAGCAGGCTGGACATGGTGTCCGAGTTGACCAGGGTGGCACTGGGGTCCGTGGCGTAGGAGAAGCGTGACAGCAGCAGCAGGATGGGAGACTCTGGCGTCCAGGGCTCAGGGTGGAAAGGGTGATAAGGGTGAGGCTCAGACGGAGGAGTTTCAAGGGTGAGCTTCGTAAAGCTGACCGCTGAATGAGCCCGCTGCCTCCTTTTGTGAGGGGATGAGAACTTTGATGGAGAGACTGGAGTTTCAGTTGTTTTGGTGGGAGAGGAAACCATGGAGGAACTGGGCTGCTTTAGGGACGTGAGTGCGCTGGAAGCTTGTGGACTTGAAGGTGGTGGGTCTGTGACTTTGCCCGTGGAGGACAGTTGAGAGGGCTGAGCTTCTTTTTTAGATGCAGAGGAGGTAAAAGAAGTGGAGGAAGAGGAAAGTGACTCGGGATGCGAGGAGGAGGTTTGAGGGGATGACGCTGGCGGGATCTGAAGACTCGCCCATTCCCTGTCAACACCACTCGAGGAATCCAGCAGGTCCCCCTCAGAGGCGATGAATCCCTCAGATATCAACCAGGACCTGCAGGGAGAATAAAGAGCCACATATAAATAATCACTCATGACAAAAGCAAAGAAACCTGTGAATTTAATTCATCATACCTGAGGCTTAAAAAGCTGGACGAGCCGAGAGCCTGCTCCCTCCCTGCCTCCTCCTTCTTGTATCCTTCAGGAGGCGGGAAGTCGTAGGAGCTAAAACATGACGAGGACAGCAGCTCAGTGGGAGACAAGCTGGAAGTGACGCTGACATCCATCTTCTCCGCTGACTGTTCCTCCCCTCTGGTGAGCTCAACTAGCCGGGCGACAAGCAAAGGGACCAGCCCCAGTTCTTGCAACTGCTCCACGGCCGATTCGTCGTAAATGAAGTCTACACAGGCCAGGATGACGATGCGGGAGAGCGGGTGGCGCTGGTGTGCAGCCAGAAAGCCAATCAACACTTCCAATCCGCCACTCTTCATCACCTTGAACCGGTTTACCGCCTCCTTGCAGCACAAACACAGCGCCTTGAGGAAGACTCCAGACCTGAGCGGGTCCTTCTTCACCTCCTCCGTGAACTTCTGAATGACCCCGAGTGACCCCACTAGAGGGCGCAGGCAGCCCTGAGAGCACATGTTGGCAAGAGCCTTCAACGCAAGCTCCTCAAAAGGTTTACCAGACTCCCCCGACGCCATGACGCCGAGCTGAGCGAGGACTCCTGAGCTGGACACCTCCCTGGCACATTCAACACTGCAGCCCCGGGTCAGCTCATGGAGGGTCCTGAGCGCCACCCGCCTCAAACCCTGGGGATATTCTGGAGCGATGAACGGGGCGAGGGCTGAGAAGGTCCCTTGGGTGAGCAGTGACAGGCGGTTAGAGGGTGTATCTGAGAGGTAGAGGAGGGCCCGGGCAGCCGACTGGGCGCACTCCAGTTTAGGACAGGGGTCTTTGGGGGGAGCAGCAGTGGGGGAGGACGGGGCAGGGGACAGAGACAGACAGAGGAGGAGAAGAGGAACGCCACCTAGATGGACAAAAAGAGAACAACCGTTAGCGAAGAACACAAACGACAAAAAGATGAAACCACTTGGTCAGGCTTTGATGGTGGTGCACAGTGAAAGACCCCCTGATGACATCATAGCGTCCTCACCCTGTGTCCACTGTTGGTCGTTCACTCAAAGTTTCATGGCAGTTAAGTGGTCGTTGGTTGTGCGACGTCACAAAACCTCTCTGACTTGGCGAATGGAGGTTCTTGCTTTAATCGCTGACTCTAGTCTCACTTTGATCTCTGGTTCCGGTCTCTGAGTTCCCACAACGATCCCTGATTTTAGCGTCTGAGTTCCTACTTTGACTTCTGGCTTTGGTCGCCAAGCTCACACTTTGGTTCGACTTTCACTTCTGTTTGATCTGCGACGCCCAATCGATGTCACAGAGCATCAATGCTATCCAGGCAAAATCCTGACCGTCATCTCAGTCACTCTGACTGTCATCTCAGTCAATCTGACTGTCATCTCAGTCAATCTGACTGTCATCTCAGACCCTTGGGCTGCCCAAAGTGGGGCTCACCTTTTACTTAGAATACAAAGCAGTTACCTTCATGGATGACCTCGGGCTCCGTGGGACCCAGAGGTAAGAAACTTACCGGCAGCATGGATGAGCGCTGAGCTCTCACAGTCCATGGCCAAGTTGCCTAAAGCCCGGGCGGCTCGGTTCTGGACGGTCTCCAGGGTCACATTTCTCTTCAGGATGTCCACTAAGACAGTAAAATATTTTTTTGAGATTACTTGTCACATCCCAGCGCAGGGAAGAAAAAAAAAGTGCTAAATGAACAAAAAATTTTCAAATTCTTCTTTAGAAATAAAAAAAAAAAAAAGTTTCAAATAAATGTGGTGTAAAGCACCACTTACCCAGAATATTTACTCCATCAAGCTTACGCACCTACGGTGGAAGATATTTGGAGTGAGAGCAGTTTTCACAAGTACTTTAACAGTAAGAAGTTCGGAAATCTTGTCCAGTCTCACCTCTACGCACGTCTCCAGCTCAGTGCAGCAGTTGGCTAGGATGCTGAGAGCGAGGTCCAAGGTTTTCCTGGTGCACTCTGGGAGTTTGAGCAGATCCAGTAGGGGTTGGAGCCCACCCTGGGTCCTGAACCTGGTGATGCCAGCCTTGTCTCCCTTGATGTGCTGTGTCCTGATAGTGACCAGGGCTCGCCACTGAGAATCCCTGGACCTTTTGTCCATTTCTCTGCCCAGCCCCTGTTGTTCGGTCCTGGATTTGGAGAGGTGAGCCAAACACCAGGGCAAAGAGGACTCGGGTGATGACGGGGGTCCCTCCTTAGAAGGAGTTCGAGAATGCTTCCAGTCACCTGGCACAGGTGATGCAGCCATGGTGGTTCACTAAACTTAATTTTCCTCCTCCAGTTTAGAAAGACGTCAGATGAGGGGCATCACGGCATGTCACCGCACTTCCAGTTCAAAATTCAAATGTAAAATGTGCTCGTTGGGGTTCACTCATCTGCTTTCAAAGTTCCACAACAACACATGCATGGACAAAAAAACCCAAAAAACTACAGATACCAGGATGAAAAGGAGACTTGTACCACCTGACGCCGCACTCCTTCCTGGGAGATGAAGTTCCAAGGGCTCCGGTCCGCTCCCTGCAAAACAGGCCTAACGTTACATCGTGTGAAGGCCAGCCAAGCGTTTTTCTACGTAATGGACGTGTGTTTGCCCAATGTAAGACATTTTTGCACATTGAATGACGAACTAAAGCTCTATTTTCTCAATGTTTTCATACCAATGTCCGAATAATTTTCGTGAAACAAATAAGCAATCGCCTGTGTTAGCCGCTAACGCCATCTTTAGCCAAACAACAAAACAGGGGCGATCGAGGGAGGGAGCAGAGTCTGGAGAGGAGGGTCGGTTACATATATACGGTGGGACTTGTAGTCCAAACTTCAGGAACTATGACAATCCCGAAGTGAATTTGTTTTTCAAGAACTACATTTCCCTTGACGGTGTAAAACCGTGGCTTTGGTTAAACCAAGCGCTGCTGCGTTTAGGGATTGTAGTCCACGTCACTCAAAAGCCCGTCCGTTTAATGGATGAAAGGACTACATTTCCCAAGCTGCTGTGTAACGTTGCTTTTTCCACCGTTTTACTCCTCGCGAGAAACTGCATCGGTGCCTCTGAGACGTTGTTAAAATCCACGATAGATTCGTTGTTATTGAGAGAAGAAAAAAAAAAAAAAAGCAAATCAACTACACATTAAATGGTGTTGATTTAGCGACATGGAGGTCATCGAGACGATTGTGATACAAAGTACTGAGGTGGAAGGGAAGGAAACGGTGGTGTCCAGTGCGGACGCCGATAAAGCAAAAGCGGGTTGGTACTGAGAATCAAGTCCGGTAGACGTGACGGTGTCACCGCAGGATCCGAGGAGGGCCTGATGAGTGCGCTGTCTGAAGTGATTTTCGCGGTCCTAATTTGTGTGTGCACATGTACGACAACTATGAGTCGTTTAACAACGATGTATTCACACCAGACAGGCTGCGTCTCATTACATATGCAAAAAAAAACAAAAACAAATAAGTTGTGTACTGACGTCACACGGTGGTCAACCCTGACGATGTGTTTCTCCTCCCCAGAGTTCATATGGACGCTGCAGGCTACGTGGCACCTGGTTCACACCCGCCTGGAGATGGACCCGGCTTTTGATCAGCCAGTGTGCAAGAAAAAGAAACTTTGGGAGATGGTGGCAGAGAAGGTGAACGCCAAACTGAGAGAGTCTGAGGTGACTGACGTCACCGTGAAGGCTTACGAGTGTGACCTCAAGTGGAGGAACATGCTGGCCACCTACAGAAAGAACGCCGAGAGGGCCAAGAGGCTGGGGGCAGCCAGTGTCCACTGGGAGTTTTTCAGGTCCATGCATGAGGTCCTGGGTAAGAGCAGGGACGAGATCGAAGCCCAGCGCAGGGCCAAGCTCAGTGGCACAAGAGTGGGCAAGGCCATAGCCAGCAAGAGGTTCACCCCCATCCTCCCCACACCCCCAAGCGCGACCGCTCCCTGCCCCCCGCGGCCTCCGCAGGACATCCTCCAGCTGTACATGGAGCTGCAGGAGAGGAAGATGAACATGTGGGCTCAGCAGAAAGCCTTGGAGGAGAGGAAGATCGAGGCCATCAACAACCTGGCCCAGGCCATCTCCAGCCTGGCTCAGAAAAACGCCGCGCAGACGCAGAAAGACGGACCCCAGTAGATCTGAACTCCCCTGGGGGTCGCGAACTCTTCTGCTAGTGGCATTTTTGGACTGGTCAGGCCAGTCTCAGCACACATGGACATTATTCTGCAGGTGCTGCAGAGATATTTGCCAGAGTAACCAAAGTACTGCAAGGGACATAAACTCATACCGGACTTTGGGCGAATGCACACAGACTGTTTCAGATGTCCTTTTCTTAATTAAAATAAAACTAACTTGCCTATGATAATAATAATAATAATAATAATAATTAGCAGAATGACGTATTAATTGTTGAAAAAAAAAAGTCCTCAAACATTCACAAAATTAATTGCACCCTTGAACCTTTTGTGTGGATCAAGCGTGTAAACAGAGCAGGAACCAAACTAAAAATGTAGACTAAAGATTCAAGTTGGCTTCGTTGAACATCTGCTTCCTTTGTTCTGAGTCACATGACTTTTTTTTAATTAGTTTTTTTGGTTGTTGTTTAATGTCTGAAGTGAGGTCAGAGTTTCACACGAGCGTACGGTGCAATGCTTTGACGCTTCGTTCGATGTAATAAACAGGTCAGTAAGTACTGCGTTGAGGACTTCCTCGGGTTTGTGAGTCTTACTCCATTTCTGCTTTACTGATTCAGCGCATTTAACAAACAAGGTCCGGTTTTTAAAAATGGCGGTTGCTAATAAGTGGCTAAGGGAGACTACCAAAGGCCTCACAGTGGAAGCAGAAGCAGCATTGCGGCGTTGATGTCAAGCGTCCCTGTCGTAGCTCCCTCATAGAGTAATACTCGCTTTGTACTTCCAGCTATTGTACTTTTACTGCTCTACTGTGCAAAGTGACGTTCATTACTGAAGGTTATCCTGCTCACACGGCTGATTTTAAGCAACGACTGAAAATCCAAAGTTCACGCGGAGCCGCTTGTGCAGGGAACCTTCCTCCCTGTGCTGATACGCCTCCTGCACCTCCATCAATATCTGACCGAGGGGATTTAAGAGTGGTGAGTGGATGAGGAGACACACAGACAGTTTGATATTCTGGTCAAATAAAACTTTATCATAAAGACATTTATATAAAAGATCACATCAGGAGCTCCCAGAATCCAAGTTTTTGAATAAAAGCTCTGCGATGGCGTCCCTTCTGCGTACACCCTCGTCATCCTCCTCACCCTTTTCCTCTTTCCTCATGGCGTCCTCTTTCTCAACCTCTCCTTGAACCAGCTCTCCCAGGTCCAGGAACACGTTGTACAGCACGCAGGTGGTCAGCACCACCGCTCTGGCTCGATCGTAGTTCCCGATGTACAGATACCTGAGCCTCTGAAATCTGGCTCTCAGGTTGGCAACGGCCTGATCCAGGATGTGCAAATGAGCCTCCAGCGTCCTGTTGAAGAGCTCCTCTCTGGGTCCGTGACTCCCCGTGTACGGAGTTAAAATCCGAGCCGTGAGGGGGTAGCCAGCTTGAGCCACGAGGCAGGAACCGGGCGGCATCAGTTCAGGATGCTGTTGGAGTTTGTCCCTCAGAGCGCCGCCCCGGTCCTGGTCTGATCCCTTACTGATTCTGCAGTGTAGGAATCTTCCCCGGAGGTCACACACCAGCTCCAGGTGGAGCCAGGAGTCGGGATGGGCTTCTTTCTTCATCCTCTTCACCTCAGGCACTGTACTCTCCACATCGTGTTTCCCGATAGGCAGGCGGATGGGGATGCAGGTGTATCCCAGCACCCCAAGGACCTGGGGGACACCTGGTCCCTCCTCCTCTGGATCTTGCCGCTTTCCCAGACTGCTGGAAAGAGGGAAAAGGGCTTCAACAGCCTCTTGGCCTGGAAAGCACAGATTAAAACAACTGTTACAGCATCTGACATCCATCACAACATTGCACTGATCACCTCTAATAATTAAATCAATCTACTGTATTAGTGATGTCATACCGAAAAATTAAAAAACAAAACACTATTTTGTTCAATGAACAGTTCAAGACTCAATGCATGACACATGCATGGATGCCAGTAGCTCCGCCCTCGCTGAGAAGGCACAGAGGAGCACTGGCACTGAAGCAATGGTGACCATGGCAACCAACGAGCGGAGGTTATTTCAGCCGGTGCTGGGGATGTTGTTCTTGGCTTGTGAATGGAAACGTGTGTCTTGGTTTTGTCTGAATTCTGGAGCCACCCAGGAGTCACGCGAGGAGAAAAACGTCTCCGTGAGTCCGACGCTCCTAACTCACTTTTTTGGGTGGCGTAGCGCTTTAATCTACGTCCAGCGATGTCGCTTCACTTGCTCAGCAGAAATCGAACAAACGGCGTTTCAATCAACCTACCGTCGGGCCACCTGATGTGCCTCTCCTCCAGCGTGTTGACACACTCACAGAAGGAGAAGAAGATCCTGTGGATGTTTCCCTTCTCCAGGCGGAAGCGGCGGGACACGGAGCGGTAGCTGACGCGCTCAGACAGCAGGGTGAGAGACAGCAGGACGGTGTGGGACAGAGACAAGCGGGCCCGTCCGGCCATCCGAGCTCTGGATTTGGAGCTTTGAAGTAGATCCGTGATGTGCTGATGAGACGTAGAGAAGATTTTTCCAGCAGCGGAATCAGGAGATTTAACAGTACTTGAGGTAAAACTGATTAAAAAAAACACTGCAGCTTCAGCACCACTGAGGTGTCTTTGAGCGAGGCCCCTCACCTGGACTCTGGAGCCACCGGAGCCACTCAGGGGCCAAGAGAGAATGTGTGAATGTGATCAGGGACACAACTCCCTGAATGGATTACAGGTTAATTTTGAGACGGACCTCTTAGCTTTTCATCAAGCTGACCAAGATCAAGATCGGAGATCCTATCACCACACTGACAACTGGCCTGGAGTAACAGGGAACCTCATCAATCAGTAGAATCAATAAATACAACCAATTCCCGTCCCGATAATCAGTGTCTTCACTTCAGCATTAAAGTGCCAAAACTTTCCTGATACCAGCTTCTTGTGTCCTGTTGTTGACCATCAAATCCCAAACATTTAATGGTCAGAAGAGGCAACTGAGGACATGAAACCAGAACATAATCGGAAGATAAAGACGTGCAGGGTAGAATCAGTAAATGCAGCCTTTCATCACTTCTTAGAATAAAGACACTCATCACTTGAAAGCACCTACACATGAAGTTGCAGGAATATTAGGTTTGATATCAGACCAGGATACACGAGAGGAAAAGACCCCGGTCCGCCCGGTTCATTCCCACTACAAGGCCATTGATTACCGTGTCGTGAGAAGCCCGATAATGGACTGAGAGGTTGCTCACCATGACTGCAGCATCGTCGGTGGTCTCCGGCTGCTCTCGGCTCTCCGCGGGGTCTCCCTCCGGAGGGGAACCGGATGCAGGCGTGTGTTGAACTTGTGGCTGCTGCGATTCAGCCTGGTCCCGCGGGAGGTGCACGTATACAGTCGCAGCGGGAGGCTGACTTTTAAGTTTGGCTAACAGATCGACCTCCAAAATCTCCTCCACCGCCTGGTCCAGCCTCTGCTCCAGCTCGCCCGGAGACAGAGGCTGCCATTCCCGCTCCACCATGTCCAGCACGACCCGGCCCGCCGACAAGACGCACTCATTCACGTCCATTTGTAGCGACAACCGTTAACTTCTCCGCCGCGGCTGACGAGGCTCCTTGGAAGCTACATGACACCGCTGCTAGCTACGGGGCTAATTTAGCGGACCGGCTAGTAGATGGTGCCTTCAGGACTGTCGGAAAACCCTGACTGTGACATGTTCAAGAACAGCGAGTGTTAAACCTCTTATCAATAAAGTTACCTGTCGTCGACATAGAACTGTTAAACCGCACCGTTGCATTGGAACGCCTCAATTCAGCCCTTTACTACGTTTCTGTTGACAGAAAAGGTCACACTGCATTATCCTTTACAATACTGCAATACACACATGCATGTATGTGTACACACACGCATGTGTATTGCAGTATTGTAAACAATAGTGCAATTATATATGAACATTTTCTCATTTAAATGTCCAGATTAAGCATCCACGTATTTGCCTTTATACTAGATCAGCCTAGCGATGCTTCCAGTCTAAAGGTTAGTCGCAAAAATGCCAATCGCCGCTGCATAAATCTCGTATCATTCTAAAAACGTATGATTTGGTACTCATGTTGAAACCATCTCTCAGACGTCGCTGTCTGCTGCTCATCCTTACAGCCTGATGGCTGTTTCTGCTGTACTGGTTTACATCCTGGTGGAGGTGAGAGGGTTCTGATTAAAACTGTGGGGAACGAGCAGACGCACAAGACCGCAGCTGTCAAACAGCACAGAGCACAGAGGTGAAAAACAGTTATTTTAATCTTAAATCGGTTACAACTTTGAACATGTCCCGCCGCTTAACAGCCTCAATTTGAAAATGCATTTTTAGCCTCAAAGTCAACAATTTTCATTTAACAGGTCAGATGATAAAAATTGATAGATTTTTTTTTTTTTTTGTAACTTTTAGTTGAACACTGCAGTTTATTTTCAAGCCTTGATGTGCTGAGATATGAGATATAGTTCTGGATTAATTTCTGGTAAACCATCTGTATTTATGGTGCTTTATACAACACAAGCAGCAGCACAAATAAAATGGTGCTTCGTGTGTGATGGAGGTGCAACGTGGAGCTCCGTAACGCCATGACAACTGTTAAGGCTTTGGCCTGCTCCTAGATGTCATGTGCTACAATCAAACACAGGAGAGGGAAGTCCTTGTGATCCAAAACGATCAACAATTAGTATATATTATATAATCCAATTGTATTCAGGAAAAAAAAAAACAAACAAAAAAACTTTTGGCTTCCAATGATTACGAAAACCAAAAGAACAGAAGGCAAGTGTCATGTTCTGAAGTCAAGAGGAAATAATTGTGACTTCAATATTCACCAAAATAATCGTGAGAAGGATTTTCGCTGTACTGGACCAGCGTCGCCGCTGCGAAGTCATCTGCTGCGAAGTCATCTGCTGCTCCACCTGTCAGTCACTTCAGCCCCACGCCAGCGTTACATGTTACACCGAGTGCTTCTGTATGCAAAACTACAACTACTGAAAAAGGGAAGTACCGGGATACGATCATCTTAAAGCCAGATCTTCGGCCAACGCGTGAATCTATTTTTCTTTCAGATTCGTGTCGCTCTTTAAATAGATTGTATCTTTCAGAAAATCCGAACTACTGTTGCCACACATAATCCAGGCCTATGAGCAAAAAACATGTTAAATCCTAGTAATAGTTTAATAAACACACAAACATAAAAAAAAAAACCTAAAAAAAAAAAAGTCACACCTTTATCAACTCCCACATTTAAGCCAGCAAAATAAAAAACACAAGCAAGGCAGCGTTGACCTTACTCCAAATAAAGACTAGTATTAATTAAATAAGAGGTACAATTCTTTATATTCAGCCTTTCCCAATCCCATGGATGACTGACAGTGTCGTGACAAGTCCGTCAGGTCTCTCTGAAGGGTCTTGTGTGAAATTATCAATTATCTAGCATGCTGATTTCAGGACAAATGAACTTTGAAGCACCCGCCCTCACATACACAACAATTGGTGTTTATGTCCAGCAGAAGATCTGTCGTTCGCAAGATAAAACTCAACCACTGATGCACCGCTTCCCCAAAAATTTTAACCCCCCCCCCCCCCAGTGCGTCCTCCCTCTGACCCCCTGCTTGTCCCTCTCTTCTCCTCCTCCCCTCCCTCACTGTACAGCCTGTTCATTGGCTGTGCTGCCAGAGTCCTGGGGCTTCATGACGTCAGGGAGCTCTGGGGGGGTGGAGAAGGGCTCGATCCTCAGCTGCTCAAATGAATCATCTGACAGAGGGACACAAACAGACAGTGACAACGGTTAAGAGAGAGACAGAGAGGATGACACGTCTCCGTTACGTGAGGAAGATGAAATAGATGAGATCCACGCAGAAAATCTGCTCAAATATGGCCTGGAAACAGTGAACTCATTACCACTCAGACGGAAGGCTAATCCCACTGTGGCTGGGGCCTGAGGTCGGGCCGTTTGATTTGTGAAGCCACAATTTCCAAGAGTTTGACTGTCATTAAGCAGTACATCATCCTGTAGGGGGACACAAAAAAAAGAAAGAAAGAAAGAAAGAAATGTTCATTTTTCACAATAGACTCATCAGGCGATGTTTAATATGTTGAGGGAGAATCGGGAGGAGACTTTATCAGAATAACAATAAAACTGGGTGTCCCCAAGCCAGCAGGTTGAGCCGTCCTGTCAGAGCTCGGAGGAAAATTGAAGGCTTAAAAGTAGTTCTTCAACACTCCACTAGAGGAGGGCAACACTGTAGATGTCTGCAATGGCAAACAACACATAATTTCATTTATCATTTAAGATTGCACCATGATAAGGTGCTGCAGGCACGACATTTTGTTGTAGTCCAACAAGAAGTTAGTTAGCTTGTCTGTGGGTTTTCTCCACCAAAAGAAAGAAAGATTTGTGTTGTGTTGCAGAAACCAACTAGGTGGTAAAAACAAAGTTTATACACATCACATTCTTTCAGGTCATCTACTTTTCTTCTATTGTTTTTGACGCCTAAATGCTAATATTTGAAGTACAAAACTCAGGTTGTGCTGAGAAACAAGCTACACCAAAGCTAAGCTAAGCGTCACACTTCTTCTGTTTTCGGCATGACGTTGTTTCATGTCTTCGAAAGCCTTTGCAGTCTCATTTCGCCACTTTTTAGCAACCGCTCTTGCTGACGTGTTTGATGCCACAAAACCAAACTTGAAAAAACCATCTTCCGATCGCGACAAACACAGAGGGTACTTCTGTCATTCATTCCCCCAGCACACTAAAAGCAGAATTGTTGGAGAAAATCAGCAATGGCAGACATAACTTCCACTGAGTGTTAGAGGGTTAACTCAAAACGCTGTGGGTGGATGTTGATTCAGTTTGGTGGGATGGTAAAACTGAGTGCAGTTATTTGAAAACCTAAAAAATCACAACACCGACGGAAAACAAAACTCCCACCAACAGTCCTGCCAATAAAGGACAAACAAAACCTCTGCTATCAAAGTGATAGCTTGCCTAGTTCAATAAGCATTAGAGAACATACTGTAACAGTGTGGAGAAATCTGGAGTTTCTAGTGCTTCCACTTCTGGAATTGTCCGTCTCAGACAGTAGTGTTGCACTGCTCTGACCTCATGCTACGTTAACAGGTAGCACAATAATAACACGCTGCGGCTGCATGTGCACATACATCATTGCTAATAGTTTAGAACCATTGGGTAGTTTATTAACAGCTCACACCAAGGTTATAGGTTTCTTGTGGTAAATGTACAAAGAATTATAT
This sequence comes from Aulostomus chinensis, assembly GCF_037954235.1. Taxonomy (NCBI): domain Eukaryota; kingdom Metazoa; phylum Chordata; class Actinopteri; order Syngnathiformes; family Aulostomidae; genus Aulostomus; species Aulostomus chinensis. The sequence goes on from NC_141337.1 coordinate 4,544,151, forward strand.
GGAACAACTAAGGGTATATTTTACCATGTAAAGCCTCTGGTCTTCAGGTGGCCTCTTCAGGATGCCTTCTACGATGCGCTTCAGTTCATAGACTGTGGTAGACTCTTTGGCATCTGTGAAGATGGTCGTCTTGTGACGTCGGATCATTAAAAACACATCCTGAAGGGAGATTAAGTGACGGAGGGAAGGACGGGAAGGAAAGGATGACTCACATGAATATCCATGACAGAAAAACTTCATTGTTGAACTTTTAATTGACTCAAACATAAAGCTGGAGGCATGTTTGCCATTGTGGCGTGAGAACTGCATCGAGGATGACTCCCAGAGTTTTCACTGGGTTTTACTTTTTAACTAACTAACTAACGAACTTTTCCTTCACTTCAAGAAAATGTCTCCAGATTTAAGCTTTAATGCCCAACAACCACACAATGGATCCCAGTCAGACCCTGATCAGGTTACTGACATGATATGTCTTGATAATGCAGATCGAGGATATGACAGGTCCTCCCTGGTGACTTGGGAGGAACAAGGAGTATTCATAAATGTATTAATTCAGGTCAGGTGTCAACGTGAACATACAGCGATAACTCAAACGATAACGCTGGTGAATTAGCATCGAGCTAGCGTTACAGTGTACTAAAACCACCGGAACCCCTTCTCACGAACACCGGGTGGACAACACAAGTGGTGAAACCCTCAGTGGTTAACGGGGAGGGTTGATTAAAAATAAAATAAAAAAGAACCCTACCCTCATATAGTACACCAACTTGCGCACCAAGGCATTTAAAAGATCAACAGTGCTGGCGTCGTGACAGCTAGCTTAGCTAGGGCGACGTTAGCCAAAGATAACCGTAACTTCAGGGTCTAATCAACTGTTAGCCAGAGATTACTCGTTCAACTTGAGATGGAAACTGAAGGCCACTAAGCAACCGAAACCCACACACGTTTCACTGAAGCCGATTTAACGCCAATTAGTCAGCTTTAAATCACGAAAAAAAACAAGTTTCACTAAGTTGTACCACAGACAATGACGTTAGCCGAGCTAACTTAGGCTAGTTTGTTTCCTTTTCTTTCTGCTGCCTATTAAATCAGCGCTAAAGTTTATTGGCTTAGCTGACATTCATTCCAACCCAATAAGAATTTCTACGCTTTCCTATCTTGACCCTTACAGCCTAATCTTAGCATCGGTGTGAGCTTTAAGAGGACAGCCAGTGTGTCAGTGAAGGTAGGTAAGCTATCCGGGTTAGCATCGGTTAGCTAAACAAAGGCACCAGCTTCTGGATGGTCGTTTTTTTTTCATTGACAAGCTTAGTTCCTCTACTGACAGCGTATAATAGAACAAAAAGACAAAGGCTCTCCGGCTAACTAAGTAGTACGGTTTGACATTTTAACGAGACAGTACCGCAGAAAGCGGTGTCTGTTTTCCTCACTCACCATTTCTTGCGGTTGATAGCACACAGGGAAAAAAAAAACGCCTCCACTGCACAGCGACAACTGAGACCCCAACGGCAGACACACAAGCAATACCAGCATGTACCGGCAGATGGCAGCAAGTGAGGACTCCTGTTCATGGGTTCCATTCATAGTGACTGTGAACTGTCAATCGTCATTGACGATGTTCATTCACTGAACGTGGTGCATCATGAATGGAGGCACGGGAAACAAAACAACTCCTTTACAGATGGGGTATTCTTTTTCTTCAACTGTAGTATTCTGGGTGCCTTATAAACTCCTTGTGTAGCGCACAACCAGGTTGGAGTGAGCAGTTGGGTGATTAAACTTCTGTTAAATTCTATTTTTCATTTCCTTTTTTGGCTTTTTTTTTTTTATTTCACGTGTCACTGGGTATATGAGTCCTCCTCATCACACGTAAAACTTGGTATTTCTTTCTAATTTGTAGTTGTTAAAGGAGGAAAAACAAGGGGGTGGGGGTTAAATGATGTCAGTGTGAGGACAGTATTCCTACCCAATAAAAACACATTTAGACAGTTACACTGCCTTTAATGATCTGAAATCTGTGTTGAGGTCAGAATTCAACACACAAGGAAATGTGATGAGAAATCGCAAACTAGCCGATTATTCCAAATGTATTGGAATTTGAGGGGTCGTGGGGTGTGTGATGTCACAAAACTTCCCAAACTTATCTCCGGCTTTAATTTTAAATCGGTGCAGGGACCAAACTCTCATCTTTGAACACCACATACATACAGGTGGCATCAAAGCCATCCAGAATCTTGTCTGTCATCAGACTCTTATCTCAGGCTGACATCTCAGACCCTCAGCTCTTCGCCCACAGAGCCTCAGCACCAAATGCCCTCGAGGAACCGGGGCAGTGCAAACGCCAAGTTTGAGATTAATCGGATGAACGGTTGTTCAGATAATCACGTCACCAGCTGAGATCTTTCGCATTTATAGGTGTCGCATCATCCAATCCAGATGCTTCATCTTTCTCAGCGTTTACCAGGTGACTAAATGGTGTTTGTTCATGATATCCTGGCAACCTTGGACGCCATGGCAACAAGAACCTGGGAGGATGACAGCATTGCTATGATACGCTGACGATTGCACACACAAATACATTCGGTTTTGGGGTTTGTCATCAAGTTTCAGTCCTCTTATTTTACTGCGCTTCATTACTTTGTTCGTATATTTGTGTTTGTATCATATATATATTATACATTACCTCATTTCGTCCTGTCAGCAGCTGCCATCACAGTGAGGGGGACAGCTGAATCTACACCAACGAAGAGGGTGTCTGAAGACTCGTTTCTTTTTGTGAAGCAAGTTTATTGACATATTTTACACAGTATGAACAACAACAACAACAACAACAACAACAACAACAACAACAACCAGGCACAGCAGCTTCACGTTCGCCATCTCATCAGAAACGTGGTTCAAAGCCAAACAACATCCTCTTTCTAAACTTTTGGTCATGAATGGGACTGTAAGAGGGTTTTATTTCAGTTAGCGTGGGTGCTCTTCTAGCATGCTAGCCTGTCCCCCTGCAATATTTTTAAATTGTATTTTCAAAAAGGTCCAAACTACTTTTTAAAATATAAAATATCACCCCCCCCCCCCCAAAAAAAGGACTGTGACTGAAAATGGCCTTATATGGATGCAAAAAAGGTAAAAGCACTGGAGCGAATGGGTGGAAATGTACATGTTCATCTGCATAAATATCCAGAGAACAATCACTGTTGAAATGTTTAGCATCCAGAAAAAAACGATAATCCAGAATGAGGCTAGATCACTTCAGGACAAAAAAAAAAAACAATTGGAATGGGATTTGGTTTCCATTTCCAGTCATCTGAAAAACAACACAATTTCTTCCTGAATGTTTTCCACAAATTCCACAAGCCCAGAAAAATATGTACGGAGAGGATCTGCACAAAAATGGACTCAACTTACCAAACTGGATCATATCTAACCACAAAAGCGCTCTCTCGGATCTTGGGGTAGGCGACCTGTGGGACAGAGAGGCGAGAACATCTAAATATGAGACAAAGGCTGATGAGACCTGAAACGTTCGCTCCAGACACTTACGTCCAGCTCCCTGGGAGACCGGACAGGCTCCGCTCCCTTACAGCAGAGCACCGAAAACGGCCTCTCTTTTGTCTTCTCGTGCTCTTTGAAGCACAAAGCAAAAACTTTGGCAGGCAAGTAGACGTCCCAGTCTGCTGGGTGCTCCTCGATCAGATTGTTCACCATCCTGTAGGAGAGCAGAAGCGATAAGAGGATTGACACGCAGGCGTGATGAGATCATTTCCATCACCGCTGTGTCTACGCAACAACTTTTTAGAAATAATCTTATTTTCCATCGTCCTCAGGCCCGCACAAGAAGAAAGAGACCCCTCCTGCTTCTATGCTGCACGAGGGAGCTGAGACCTACAGAGACTAGCGGACCGCTAGTTAGTTTAGCATAATGATTGGTAGTGGACGAGAAGGTCAGCATCGCTAGGTCTTGCCAGCTCAGTTCTCCTAGATTTTCCTTTGTGTGTTCTGGTTCAGATAGATCTGGATCAGGGTCTTGGTTTGTCCCGCAGACCCTCCCATCCGCCTCCAGTCATTGAGCTAAGCTAACTAGCGTCGCAGCACAGGGGAGAGAAGGGTATCAATCTTCTTGACTGACTCCAGGGAGGATCGGAGAACGGCCGTTTCAATCCCCCTCGGAACTGAATACTATCACACATTTCTACTTTGAGGATTAAAAGCATTTATGGAAAGTGACATTATTTTAATTTGATTTTAAAAAATAATCAATAATCCCATACACACACCTGTCAATCAGCTGCTGTGTGGTCAGATCAGCCGTACCGGTCTGCTGGTGATGGACCAGCAGGGTGGCGGCGACAGTCAGCTGGTCTCTCAGCTCTTTGTTGATCTAGTGTGGGGATTCAGTCACACAGTGAGCAAACAGCGTGCCAGACACACGACAGCGACTATAATGAGCACTTTCAAGTCAACATGCTTGCCTGCTGCTACTGCACCGTAACACCTGAGCACCATGTTACCAAACCAGCTGAGACGATGAAGGAGGGGTCAGGTGATTCTAATATTCAGCGATGGAGTCACCTTGTGGACGATGTCGTGAGGCAGCCTGGAGAGGATTCCCAGCGGGAAGCCGAAGTGGTTGATGATCTCCGTGACGTGCTTAGCCACGCACGACGGGAGACACAACTGCATCGGTACAGCTTCCACCCACTTGGAGTAGTAGTCCGTCAGAGTCAGGATGTACTTGTGTCCGCTCCGTGTTAGCGGGAGGGGCCCCCTGATGTCCAGGCCGATCCACTGCCACGCCTCCGTCACCTACCGCCACAGCACAGCCGTGACTGTTTCCGTCTCCTTGAGCTTTGCTGAATAGTTACCATGTTATGAGAGACCCACCTCTATCACGCTTCCGGGGTCTTTCCCGTCAGTCTGTGAAAATCACACAACGTTTGATTGAAATGCCACAAAAAATAGAAATAAAGCTACAAAAGGTAAATGACGGCAGTTTGTGGTTGCTTCTACTTACAGCAGCATTATCATCCGGCGCCCACTGGATATCCTGCTGGTGAGGAATTAAAGTTCAGATACTGTTCACAGCTGGTAGTCAGGAGGTGAAAATAGCAGCTTAATGACACGCTTTGATCGCGTAATAACCTCTGATCTAATAAATTATTGAAACGCCGACTGTGTCTCAGTCTGGCGTGCTGATGTGGAATTTGATTTCTTTCTTCTTTTTAAAAAAACAAAAAAAACCAAAATCCGATCATGTGGATCGGTAGTCTCTGATATGCTGACCTGAGGGACGCAGTAATCTCCATGGAAGAAATGTGGGAATGACTGGATCTTCAAGAGCCCTTCATCTGTTATAATCCTCCATTTATCAGGCTTCTTCTGTGGGTCTTCAACTCTTTGATAGATTAAAAAAAAATAAAAATCAGAAAAAAAATATGAACTCCGGTGCTCTAAAGCAATAAATCAAGCTCTTCTGAGGAGATCAGGGCTCTGCGGGGCTGAGAAAGATGAGTCACCTTATTGCATTACACCCTCCCCATATATTATATGAACGTTCTAGTGCAAAATTCATTGTTTTTCTTATCATTTACAGCAAAATTCAGTACTTCCTTTTTGTCAGAAGCCTCTGTGTTGTGTGACCGAGGGACTCAAAATCAGTATCAGACGTTCGTACCAAACTGGAAACAAGCAAATACCTCTCTGAACCGCATCTTATTTCCTCCTCTATTTTCTATGAATACTTTATTTGCTGTACCTTTGTGGACCTCGCTGTCGTGCAGCTGGAGAAACTCAGCTGACTTTGTTTCAACCGGCAACGCGACGCTCTAGTTCACCAGCATCTGTTTGGTCCAACTGTTTAATTGCACACGGCACCACAAGCTCCCTCCTGTTTTCTTTTGTGGCAAAGTGGAGACTGTCACCTTTTTTTACTGGTATACTTCCCTTTTCCCAGCAAGGTTTTTGGAGGGAATCCAAAAAAATTCAAAAAAACAAAAAAAACAAAAACGATCTGACAAATGTTTTTGGGAAAACATATAAAGAGCTTCAAACTTGAACGTTCTGCTGGACATTATTTTCTGCATCGTGCAGAAACACTGGATAAGAACAAAAGACTGTCAGACAACATCAGAGCACAGGTGGGGTTTGCTCCAGTAGCTGCGTCTGGGGTTACAGTCCTGGAGCCCCCCGAGAGAGCAGCTCCTTCTAACCTAAACTAACAAGAGGGCAAGAGGCGATAGAGCGAAGAATAAATGCAATGGAAAGCCGAGATGGGGTGTGTGTGTGTGTGTGTGTGTGTGTGTGTGTGTGTGTGTGTGTGTGTGTCTCACCCAGCCAGCTCGTCCTCCTCCGTCTGGTTGGACTGTGCGTTCGGTTCGTTGTGTTTTGTTGTGGCAGGTTTGGTTGTTGGAGCTGAACTCGTCTTTGAGGACTTAACATCGGTTCTCTGTTCGGGAAACGGAGAAAGAGATGGTGAGTGATCGAGCACAGTACCGAGAAACTTGAACAAAGGGAGGAATTCTGCTACTGCACGTAATTTTTTTAATCCCAATCTCATCGAACTCAAACTGAGCCTTTTTTTAAAAAAAATTATTTCGAGAAAATGAACTAATACAATAAAAAAATACAAAAAAATGACAAAAAATAGGAGTCAGACACAGAATTATTTAATCATCTAAATTGGGACGCACTGTTATGAACATTTTGGCTGATACTGATGACCGATATGAAGATTGATTCAATGTCCCTTCAAAGCTCCCATCTATGGAATATCTTATATCAAAAATATGAAAAATGTCCCGACATATTCTCATTAACTGTTAAAAATATCAGACCTGATATACTGATATGTTTAAAAAAAATAACCGACACTGGCCAGGATTATTGTTAGGGTCAAGATGTCATGTGTCTTCATATCTACACGTCTGTGTCTTCTCACCTTCTGTCTTTTCCTTCTTGGGCTGATGGAAACCTAAATCAGGAAGACAGTGACACACACACAGATTTCCCATGTACAAACAGTTTTTTTCCAAAAGTAAAGGTTTTCTGTAATATCTCAGTAACTGCACACAAACCGTCTTTTTCTGCGCTTTGACTGGGAGCACAAATATGGTGGGAACTGCATCCTCTCGAAGTTGGACAGTTTTACCAGTTCGGTCGATGCACTTCTCCTCGAAATGTCGGCTACAGAGCACAGAGAAGCGAGAGGGAGTCCAGTCCTTCCACTTCATGCTGACCAGCCATTTCTTCAGTTTCCGCTGGTTGTACAGCGGGAACCTGAAGCAACAAACATCCAAGTCATGTCCCTGATGTGACATTGACAGTGCATTTTTAATTAATGTACTGCTCATAAAGAAACTTTCAAAAGACATTTACTTCAAGAATGTCTCATGTTAGGGTTTTTACTGCTGTACATTATGATGAAATCAAATTTACTGCAATTGAGTCCATCACTAAAACTGCACGCACTTACACACACACACACACACACACACACACACACACACACACACACACACACTTTTAGTCCCAGCTGGTTAATTGTTACAGAAAAAGATGCTACAATGCACTGAGAATCATGTTTGAGATCGATCTTGTAGTCCTCACATCTTTATTTCACACAGATAAGTTTACGATTCAGTAAGAGAAGATAATTACTGCTCCATTCATATCAATGTTAGTGTTGTTGTAGCGATCCATCAGGCTCAATTTATGTTAATAAGGGATTAAACATATTTGCAGATGCTTCAAATAAACACAATACTTATAAAGGATACATTAAGTTGGCTATACTGTTTTTGTTTTATCTTATTTGTTAATATCCACTCGAAAAACTAACCAAACTGGCAAGGGTGATTGATGTTGATACTCCTCTTCGTAGTTTGTTAGCTAATGCTAACCTACTTCGCAGCTTGCCATTTCCTCATTTCAGCGTGATAAATTCATACTTAACCGCTATACTCACTTAAAATACTTCACATCCGAATCGTTGGTGTTTTCACAGTTATACGCGCATTTATATCGTCCCATTTAGCACAAAATTCCAACCACACAACTTGCTGGCACCAAAGTTAGCAACGATACCGCGTATGTATATTAGAGCGGAATTTTCAAAATAATGGCGTCATTGTGTATTGGAAAGCTCTTGTGTTACCGTCGATAAAACTACGGTTAAAAGAAACAAACAAATATCATAAACCGTTACGGTCGGTAATTTATTATGGCTGTGAACCGTTTCAGCCATACGTTTTTGCGACTAACATCGTCACTTATTGTCACTGAAAATTTACTTCCGCTCCATCACTCGGTGCCTGATGTTGTTTTTCTTCTTCGTGGTGCATTAAATTTGTGAGAAGCAATATCGCCCCCTTGTGGGTATAAACCTCGAAGGGAAGCCTGCTTCTCCGGTGACAGCTGGGGAAAGACGAAATGAAAAATAACCAATACAACAGAAAAAAAGGTAAATTATCCTCAGGTTTTATTAAATGAAATCAAGTTTTATACATTTAAGTAAAAAAGTACATTTTGGAACATTGAGGTAAAATATTCTTGATCAGACTCAAAAGATCAGACTTTTTTTTTTTGCTTTATCATATCAAAAGAGATTTTAACACAGATTGAATGATTCAGCACTGAAAATATAACAAACATTGTGGTATAAATCAGTTGCTTTTTGTTTTCCACTCCACCCTCCACTCGTCCCAGTCCAGCAGCGTTCGTTTGATATCCCACCCAGCGGCCTCCACGCCTGTCGGTGAAACCATCAGAAAGTTGTTTTCCATTGGTTAAAAACAAACAAACAAACAAAAAACCCACTTCAAATCAAGCCGATGATTTGTGGATTACATCAGAGGGAGTGTGTGCGCACTCACCTTTGAGGAACGGATTAAAAATTGTGTCCATCAAATTGTAACTCTGGAGGATTGCTCCCCAGTGAGGTTCTACAGCACCTGAGGCGCTCAAGGTCGCGCGCAGCCACACTGCCTGGCACATCGCTCTGATTTCATCTTGTGCTGACGCTCGCACTCCCAAACAAACACATATGCAGCCTGAAGAAAATGGCACCACATACAAATTAAAATTTAAGGGAAAAAAAAATCCATTTCAAAGTATTTTACAGAATATCTGCGCTGTGGAAGATTTGAACAGGCTGACCTACCGTTGCTCACCCCTAAAAGGTAGGGCATCTTGTTACCCCTCAAAGCCAAACTGAGTTCATCCGGGCTGCAAGATAACACAAATTATAGAGATCATCAAAAATGTAATAACATGTGGCGACCATTCTGTGAAACCACAAGAGGAAACAAAGACACCAATAAATTGTGATGCTGATAAAACCTGCGCCTGGAGGCACCAAGTTTGGTATAATCCAGCCCCCGGCAGACATCCTGACATCGGGAGTGAGAAGATGAGTCGTAGAAGTCAAACCTTTCAGTCAAAAACTTAAGAATGTACCTTTTTGCAACCTCCTGTAGCCTCACACCAAGTCTGATGGGCAAAGTTTTCCGAAACTCTGGAACAAACGGAAGAGTCACTCCTCTCAGATTAAGATTGGCGTGCTGAACATCGTAATCCTGTTGACAGCAGCGGTGTTGAGAAGCTGAGTCGTCCAGAGAAACCCAGTAAACTCTCACCCAGGAAAACTGGCTCTTTCTGATTGGCCTCCGACGGACTCGGGATGCGTTTATCGCTCAGGTACTGCTGCAGCGCGATGGAGAGCCGCGCTTCGTTGAAGGTTTCCATGACAACTGATCGAACAGCCTTGTAGTTGGCGAGGAGGTGAAGGAGAGTGAAGAGGAAGAAGAGGCTGAGAGTCAGTCTGAGGGGCGGAAACAGAAATCACATCGGACATTTTAAATGTTTTTAAATTCAGGAATATTTCAAATGTTTAAATTTTAATTTTAAATTCAGGAATACTTCGGAGCATTTATTTACATCAGATGAGCCACAATTCCATTCACTGCACTTACACGGGATTATCAGTGACCAGAGGGATGAGGATCAAACTGACCAGCAGTCCCGCCAGATTCACCAAAGTCTCCTGCAGGAAATAAGGTCAAGGGTCAACCTTCTCCCCTCCGAGACACGATCCACCATATTTGGACAGTGTTGGAGGTTTCGTACAGAGAAGCAACTCAGACAACTGTGGTCAGACTCCAGAGTACCTGACTGCCATCTTTGGCGGAGATGTCGGCCATGTTGTCCCGGCGAGCCTGATGAACAGTCAGAGCGGCCCTGGTCGCCCCCCCGGCCACTCCCACCACGGACTGGAGAACACAAGTTTACAGAACCACGTTGGCTTGAAGACCTTGGAAACCTGGATGATTCTTAAATGTCAGCAACCACAGAACTCCCAGCCTGGAAAACTGGTTCCAGACCAGTGGCCACAAAACGCTGGTCCGGAACGGCTTAAGTCAGGAGGCGGGGCTATCATGATTGTCAGGACTGGCATGTTGCTGGTGGAATGAGAGTCGGAGGGATTTTTTTTTTAAATTCTAAAATTGTCTAATTAAATCTTAATTTGTGAGAAGTGGCTGACACAGTCCTACGTTGTAGACATCTTGTCATTTATAAACTCCACATATCCAAAACTTTTTATGACAACTGTGGACACACTTCCGATTAATCCAGCAATGAAGATACACTCACACTCACACTCACACTCACACACACACACACACACACACACTCACACTCTCACACACACACACACACACATATATGGATATAGATACATAACCTTTTACCTTGAATATTCCTGAAGTGCACACAATCAAGGTGAAACAAGCAGGAAAGAACGGCGCCAGAATCTCCATGAACATGGCGATGTCATTGAGAACATCTGCAAAAAGCCTGGAAGACATTTTCAAAAAGGACCGGTGACCCCGAAAGCTTTTTTTTTTTTTTTTTTTTATGTGAATGAGTGTCGAGGCTTTAACCTTTGTTTTGTTGGTGTTTACCTCCATTTCTTAGCCTCGGAGTCCAGTTTGTTCCTGAAGCAGAGACACAGGCAGCTGTTATCAGGCGCAGGCTTGCGGTGGTCAGATGAAGGATCTTACCCTTTCAGCCAGGCGAAGACGATCCTTCCCAACATGCTGGTTCCATCTGCGGGGGGGGGGGGGGGGGGGGGACATTGGTTTATCCTGGTGTCAAGTCACTCACCTTGTTCGCAACCTTCTTTCAGCAACTTTCTATGGGGTCACCTCTTAATAACCAGGTGATCGTGGCTGCAGCGACGGTCGCCTCCTGGTTTCCAACGCCAACGCCTTTCAGAGAGGCCTGAGTGGCCAGCGTCCCTGACAGTGAGCTGGAAAAAGCCTGGCAGGGGGGAGAGAGAGCAGAGCTTCAGCCTGGTGCTGAGATCTTAACGGTGCTTCCTCCACTGTACCTGAACCGTATCCCAGAACTGGTACTGCAGGTAGTCCTCACTGACACTCTCTGGATAGCCTTGAGGCAGGAAAACACTCTGGAATTAAAGTATTCAGCTGTTAGGCGGGGACGGGGGGGGGGGGGGGGGGGGTCAAGCTGCCCGGGGTGAGTGTGCATCCTTACTTTAAAAAAAACCCAAATGCCGTTTCCTCGTGATTCCCCTTCACCTCCATCTCTTCTCCTCTCCATCACTCCATCCTTGGTGAAGTACTTCCAGGACTCCGCGCTGCCGTACCTCTCCGCGGCCACCTCCACACCAGGATCTCGCTCCATTTAGGGTGACACGACCCAGGACGTGTTGTTTTATATTCGAGGAAAGCTTCTCTGGGCTGTTAGATGTGGGACGCGTGCTGAAATCCGCCCGTTTGGCAGATTCAAGCACCCAAAGTACCAACGTGTCAGGCTGCCCGCTGGTGTTTTCCTTTGGGCCACTTCCGGGTTTGGTACCGCCTTCACTTTGGAGCTTCCCCATTGGTCCACTGGAAAATTCAAGCGGCGCTCTGATGACGCCATGACGTAATAATAGTGAACAATAACAATTATTACTATTTTTAGTGAACATATAATTAATGCATGAATCCAGAAGTTGTTAAGACTGTAAATAAATCATTTGATTTTGGCTGCAAAACCCCTTAAGCTCATAGAACACTGAGAAACTCAAATGTTTATTTGAACATTTTACATTTGCTGTCTTTATTGACTACGATGATTAAATAATTCCACACCAGCAGATATTTATGTAGCAGCGCACCAAGAATAGTTATCATAATAAATTCACTCTTGAGTATCAATTCGGCATTTAAAGGAAGTTTGATTTCCACAAGCTGAACTTCCTTTTTTTTTTTTTTTCTCTCACTCTTTAGCCCCGTCAGCTACTAAGGACAGTGTTGTCTGGATACTGCTGCATTCAAACATCCTTCATTTTCTTTGCTTCACGAGTCGTAACTCTTTACAATGTATTATTATGAACTGTAGACTATTATGACGAATATGAAACAGAATGATTCGCGACTCCTTGTGTAAAAACCTTTTCCAGGCTCACAGATTTGATGAGGGTCCCACCTGGAGACATCTACAACCTGGATCCGAGTCTTGGCGCCATCCAACGGTTACAGGAAGTGATATTTGGACCAGAGAGCAGCGTTAGCCTGCTCCTTTATGCAAAATTCAAATATTATCAGGTTCCTGTCCGTCTCCACCTCGCTCTAAAGAACAGAGGCACTCCAGCGTGCATGAGGGTGTGAGGGTCTGCTTGTCACTGTTCGCATCTTTAAATGGGGGCCAAGACTGAGAGCACCAGGGGCCAGAGGTTCGCTGTGGTGGAGGCACATGACTTCTGCCTCAGCAGCTCCCTCCCATGCTGGGTGTCACCAATAGGAAAGATCCTGGTGCCTCAGAGCTGGAAGAGTAAATACAGCATGAAGAAAAGCAGCCAGGCCGTCACCAGGAGCGGATTATTGGAAGAATAAATGTTAAAATAAACAATAAATGAGAGCAGAGGGACGGTAGAAGTGCATTAATGAACACACAACTAATGAAAAGAAGAATGTTTACTTGTTTACCCTCTGAAAGTAGATAACAAAGAGGCCGGCTGCAAAGCGGCTGCTCACCTCGGGGCGAGACACACCTTCTCTGGTTTTCTGGAATGTGTTAAGACAGAGAATAGAGGTTGTAATTCTGTTTGACACCATGACTAATGAAGAGGACCGGAAGCGTCACCACTGAACGCTCCACTGGCGATAATATGAGAACCAACGTAGCAGGAGTCTGACAAATGCTTGTGTGGGAAGGCGGCGGGAGAACAGGCCCTGACCCTGACCAGTGACTGGGCGTGGGAGTTTCACACTGAGTTTCACTACCTGCTCAGTCCTGTCACAACTTCGATCAGCGTTCAGACTCCGCTTTCTGGCTGCAGCCTTTAGGACATCAACAGAGGCGGGAGAACACGTGGAACTCTAAACTAAACCTGTCCAGCTGAAAGAAAAGAAGAACTTTTAAGGGAGCAGTTGTCACTTCACTCCAGAATCGGGACACCTGCCCGGCAACGCCACGGCTTCCAAATAAACACGAGAGCTTGAAGACGGGACTGGAAACCAAAGGTACACCTGGATCAGTGCTCACAAGTAAGAACTTAAACGTGGATTTAACTGAGGAGTATCTGATCAGCTTGTTTCCACCTTTCATGCCTTCAGTTACTCACAATACAAGAACAGAAACTTAATCTCATTTCTGAGAAGGCAAATCAAAATAGTTTCTAAAAATGATTCACAGGCCTGCGCAATGTTACACAACCAATACACGAGCGTGCGGACCGACGTGCAGCTCCTCCATTTAATCCCAGTTTAGATTAGTTTTTTATACTTTCCATTTTTCTGGAACTTTTCCAACTTTTCAACCCTACTGGTTTTTCTAGTGTTTGTTGCCTTTACCAGGGAACACGTGACGCACGTTACGCCATTCAAAAGGTACTTTTTTGGTTTGTGTTTTGAAATACCTGCTCGACTGAAACTCCACGGCTCACTAGGGGGAATTTATGTATGAACATTTTTCGGAACGTGTTTAAACTCGTAGGGAACATTTACATTAACAGCCAGGAGTTGTAGAAACCCTCCGTTTACTGAAACGTACTCAGAATAAAGTACACTTTAGTTTCCGTTTTAAGACGATATCTGGGTTTTACAAAAACAAAAAAAAATTCCAGAGTTCCTTGAGCGACAGGAGCCTTGAAAGCTGCTGCTGCTGCCTTCAGGTGTCGCGACTTTTGTTTATCATTTACAGGCAGCTTACATGCATCAGGCGAGAGTTGCAACACACGGTGACAAACACTCTCTCCAAGTGTTTCCCTGCAGGAAGTCCTGTGCTCCATCATGGTGCCACGTTCTCTGAAGCTTACGCGTCTCCACAACTAAAGCGGCAACATGCATTGACACAAGTCAACATTAAACAGAGGAGGTTCTTCTATCTGGTTTTGTTATGGATCTGATTGGCAGTCAAAAAATCAGTTGTTTATCCAAATGAGATTCATGACCTCAGACTTTAAGAGGAAGCCGGTGTTAAACTGTGGTGTTTCAGGTGTTTCACCACAGGAAGACGCAGTGACTTAAACGCCAGGTGACCTCAGTGTCAGGTTACTGTTTCGTTTCCAGAGCACGAACCGATCGGACACAATGTGAGTCTAAAGTTCCACCAGGATCTTTACAGAAAATTAAATAACTTCCAGCGCCGACGCGAGTGGCAGCCTCTCTAGCAGCTCTGTGCGTTTTCGCAGTTTTTCTCCTATGTGAATTTCTCCTGGAGATGAATAAAGTATCTATCTATCTATCTATCTGTCCATCTAGGGTCTGAGATCTGATCCAGTCCTCATTGTCCTGAAATAACCTCACGCCGATCCGCTTCCATACTGATAACAATCTTTACTTGCGCAGCGGCTTAGATTCAAAAGGCGAGAAAAACACACAGAAACGTGTGTTCGGAATTTTCAGTTGCTTTGGAAACACGTGAAGTGACACACCACATAAAGCACATAAGGGACAGATGAGATGTGCTTAGAGGCGGCACGGTGGTGCAGTGGTCAGCACTGTCACCTCACAGCAAGAAGGTTCCAGGTTCAAGTCCCGGCTGGAGCACGGGGTCTTTCTGTGTGAGTCTCCATGTTCTCCCTGTTCCTGCGTGGGTTCTCTCTGGTACTCCAGCTTCCTCCACAGTCCAAAGACATCAAGAGGGACCAGGTTAATCCAGACTCTAAATTGACCGTAGGTGTGACTGTGAGAGCCAATGGTTGTCTGTCTCTATGTGTTGGCCCTGCCATGGACTGGTGACCTGTCCAGGGTGAACCCCACCTCTCGCCTGAAGGCTGCTGGCTCCTGGATAAGTGGTAGAAAATGGAAGGAGATGTGTCTATGTGCTCTCCTCTCATCGTTGTGTGTGGCGTTTCCTCTGAAACCAGCTCCTTAGAGAACCTTTGTCTCACAAACACTTCTATCAGGAGTGGCACATCAGACAGCTTTTAGAAACGTGTTTATTTTATCGCTACTCCATTTACTGCTTTCATACATGTGTTTGTCCTTCATGTATCTGACAACATTCTCTTTTTTTTGTTTCTCTCTTTTTTTGTTCCAGAAATGTCAAATTCAGCTCATGTAAGTCTAGCCATAGACGCACGGTCGCCGATCAATAGTGGTCTGGGGTCGGGTGACTCACATGGTGATGACGTCACTGAGCAGGAGGTCACGTCCTGGTGCAACAGGAGGCATCACAGGAATCTGGCCGTCTGCAGCATCGTCTGTGGGATCTCCTGCATCGGGATCAAGGCTTTGATCAATTCAGTCCAGGTAAATAATAATAAATAAACTGGCTTCGGTTCAGCAGCGCCTCATCCGCCCAAGAAACACTGGTACGCTTGGCTCAAGTGTGAAGAGTCAGGGAAGCCAAGAACGTGTCATTAAAACAAACTGACCAAATATTTCTGTAATAGCTGTGATTTGAAAAGAAATAGTGGACCACAGGACAAAAGATTAGTGATTTTTTTTTTTATGTAGAAAAAAGTCAAATATTTAGATGAGGTACTAATTGAAAAGAAAAAAAAAAACAGATTAGCTCATTGCAGTTGGAAGAAAGGGATTCGTAATTTTATATTGTTGTCGAAAAGAGCGAAAAGGCAATTTTACCAGAAAAATCATTAATAATCATAATTTGCGATTACAAAGACAAAACTACATGAGTTATAAGAATAACATCTTTGAAGAGGAACGTCTTGTAATTTTACATGTGGAGGTTCTCCTGGGTGCACAGGGAGGTCCACACTGTGTTTATTCTGGGTGTGCAATTCACCGTACTCCCATTTTTGCTGTGACAGGCCGAGCGGGAGCCGAACAAAGAACTATCAAAGAAGTTCTCACAGAAAGCGAAGAAGTTCAGCCTCATCTCCATTATGACGTGGGTCGCCATTCTGATCTCGATCCCGGTGCTGATGGCGTTCTTCTCGTACATCGTCACCCTGCGGGACTGATCCGCTCCGTCTGTGGAGGAAGAAAAGCAGCCCAGTGGCTCATCCGATTTTGGGACAATCACTGACCGTGAAGCTGTGATGGGCCTGAACTTACTCGACTGTTTCAGATAGAAACTTTTGTTGTTGTTGTTGTTGTTTTTAAATGACTGCTGCCCCAGTTTACATTCCCCTCTTACACAAGAAATCGATTACTCCAAGTTGTAACATGTTTATACGTTGTGATATTTATTTATTTTCCATCATATTAACATCTCCAAAGCTACATGTCCATATAAAATCCAGCATCAACTAGTTTCAGACGTGACACTAAAAATGAAACATACACCTTATATATTAAAGATCACAACGTCTTCCTCCGCAACGACCCAATCCTTCAACGTTGAACGCCACAGACATAATCTGACACTGAGGACGTTAGCAGAGTTAATAACATGTTATCAAAGTCAAACGTGGGGCCAAACAGCAGTAACAAACATTCATCAAGGATTGGGTCTCCGCTGGAATCAACACGGCATGGCAGTGCTTCGTCGGACCGGGAGATCCTGCTCGTGTGCCAACACCACCCTGGCATTATTGCATTGTTACCATATTAGCTTTATCAATGTCAAATGGTGTACTTTTATACAAAGAGTTTTATAATAAAACCATAGAAACTTTGTGCTTTGAGTCGATCGCAGCATCCTGACGTGCCCTCGTTTTAAAACAGCGACAGTTACGAAATACACCTACAAAACAGCTGGTTAAACAAACCTTACAGTTAAGGCAGCCTTGTTAAAGTTTGGCAAAGGCGTAACAGAATGGAGACGATATATTTGCAGCACAAACACGGAAACCGCAGAACAAAGACAGAACCAGTGGTGATTGAAAAAAAAGTAACCAGCGACGGAATCTGGGTTCTTCCACTCTTGATTTGAAAAGCTCTCAAGGAGGAGCACACCAGCTTTGTGGCAAACACAAGACCGGCTGACGGGTAGTTAGCATAGCATGATGAATGGCAACAGGTGGGAAGCGTTAGCATCCTTGGTCAAAAGTCAAATACAGTTTTCCTCCACAAAGTTCTGCGGCCATGATTAAGCCAGGACTGTACCCAATGTTTGTGATGGACAACTTACATGACAATATATCATTTTATGATAAGACTCAGAGCCAGAACTTCTTTCCTGGCAGGACGCCACGGCGCCTCAGAACCTCGGCTAAACAAAACAAAACGTTGACGACTACAAGATCCGAAGGCTGCTACCAAGAGGATGAGGAGGACAACTGCTGGACGGACAAGAAGGCTCAACCTGATCCAGCTGAGAACTTTTGAGGGAGGTGTGCTAACACTTCCCATCCACCACCATTCATTGTGCTAAGCTAACATAGAAGCCAGGCAGTCTCAGTGACACCTTCCTGCGGAGAACAGCGGGGTATCTGGGGAGGCAGGACCACTTCTCCCAAAGGTTGGTGCGTTCCAGCACATTTTACATGACAAACCTTTTCAGCCTTAGAAGAACAAATATGAGAGCAGGGGTCTGCCCCAAGTTTGCCTCTTACAGACACAATTGACAGTGATTGAAATTTAGAGGTGGCCAACAAGCACACAAATCTCTGGCTGGCAAAATATAGTCAGCGTGTAATAAATAATAGCTGCCTTAACACAATAACTTACGACGCTGCCAGGTACTGGTGCTGAATACTGCTTTGCTGCTGCCTGGCAGGGAGGGTTTGGCAGATTCAACCAGGAAGAAAACTGAGAAAATGTCGAAAAAGCAAGCATGATCCTGTACAAGTGCGCAACAAAGACATCAATTTAGTTTTGCTCGTTGCAGTTAGAAAGTAGCCAAACAAAATGGGACGGCAGGTTTGAGTGCAGCAAAAAGCTGCTGCTTGTAATGCATTTTACCATGAATACATAGTGCTATGATGATGTTCTTCAACTCGCTAAAACAGAACGAAAATGGAATTCTTCAATAATAACTTGTCACCACAATATTTATATATACTGATTGTGCTGAAAATTAAAAAAAAAAAAAAAAAGAGTTGGAGACTTTTGGGAATTTGTCAACTGAGAAACGTTCGTGTGCATTTCAGTGCATTTTAAATGGCTGCCATCAGAGGGGCAGCTGTCAACAGTCCGTCTGATCTCGTATCAGCCACAGATTTAGCTGGTCCAGCTTGGCGCACAGCAGCGAGTCCATGTCCTGCAGGATAAGGGACGGTTCGTCTTTGATGAAGCTCCCTCGTCTAGTCCTGGAAGACGAGGGCTGCCCCGACTTCCCAACGCCAACGATCAGCTTCTTTGGTTTTCTGGACTCACCGACTTCCAGAAACTCCAAAAAACGTTTGACGCGCTTCTGGCCAAACCAGGACTCGGAACCGTTCCGGCGACTAAACGGCACCTCAAAAATCGTCTCCAGACGGCTGAAACAAAAGACAGTTCCATCAAGGACTGACCTCAGGGAGTTAAACTTCTGTTTATCTCTTACTAAAGAAGCACAAATACAAATTTTGTCATTCCCAAATCAGAGTCCAGAATCCTGAAACTCAGCTGATGAAGCTGTTAATGGACATTAGCATCCTTCTGGCGCCATCTTCTGGTCAAACTTCCCTATCTGCTGACAAGTCACAACATTCAACACCAACTACGTTTTATTTTTAATAGGAAGAAGCTTCTGCTTTCTCTTTAAGGAGCCTATTCGTGTTCTCACTAAAGTGCTGTGGGTTAAAAACACACTTTGATGCACGAAGCCTTGTTGTAATGGAGATGTAACCAAGGCAACACGTGGATGTAACAAAAGGTTATGTGGTTGTTGACCTTACCTTTCAGGAGGTTTACTGAAATTCTGGTTGGTATAAATTTCTTCCAAACTAAACTCCTTCTTCTTCAGTCTGGTGCGGAACAGAAGAAAAACACTGTTAAACCCACTGGGATCGATTAACAGACCGATTGCAACACAAGTGGAGCAACGCTGGAAATGAGCCAAAGCCACGGCTCAAATTAAGATCCAGAGCAGCAGATCCATGAACTGGTAAACATGGAAAAACTACATCCAAATACTGAAGGTGTTGGTTTGTCAGCAAAGTCTGGTAGTGACGCTACTATTTCAATGTGCCAGATGTATAAAACTTTATCTTCTGCTGTTATTAAGATACAAGTATCAGACTCTGTGTCGGCAGCAAACTTTGAATCGCAGCACGAGAACAGCTTTAAGGGACACAACAGCGCGAACGTACATACCTGATGGGTTTGGGGAGGCCCATGGGCGTCAGGTTGGTCTGAGGTTTAGGTAAAGTTTTCCGGATGCGAATAGAAGACACCTTCCCCCGCTGCTCGTGCTTCTGCACCACCTGTGACGGTGAACCAGGAGATTCAGCGAGCGAAAACATGAAGACGTGTCGTTTCGCGTAACGCTTGTGTCTTGCTCTGCTGTGTCACAAATTTAGAAGAACAGGCGGGCCCTCGCAGAACACAAAAGGAACCTGCATCGCTCCGAGAATAAAAATATCATTTTCTCAAGAAGCTGGAATATCAAGAATCTGCTATTTTAGGAGACCTTACATCATCCGACACAAGATGGGCACTTTGCTCGCAAAATATCTGTAGTATAGATCTAGTATAGGGATAATATAAAGGTCGATAATCTTCTTAGAGACTCAAGGTGAAAAGGTCAATGATACAAAGCAGCTTTCATGGTAAAATATTTAGTGGCACATGGTATGTTGCCATATTTTCTATTGGTTTCAGTTGGTTATTTAATCCAAGATATTTGTTAAAACCCTCAGCGACGTAACAGAGCTGGACAGAATGCAGGATTCACTGTGGGTTTTTCCATTTTAAACCATCTCAAGTTTTCGTGTACG
Organism: Aulostomus chinensis; assembly: GCF_037954235.1. NCBI lineage: Eukaryota > Metazoa > Chordata > Actinopteri > Syngnathiformes > Aulostomidae > Aulostomus > Aulostomus chinensis. Next base: position 4,564,432 of record NC_141337.1, read on the forward strand.
TCGTTAAAAAAAACCATCAACTGTATAAAAACGTATGCATTAATAATGTATAGTTACAATTGCAGGATAATGCATACCTTGATTTCAGAATCAGACAGGGCCTTCTCCTCTCTCAGTGCCGCATCCTCAAACTCTTGACTGGAGGAGCTTGTGTCCTCACCATCCTCCTCCTCGCTCTGTCGTCTTCTCTCCATCTCTCTCTCTAAGGGGTCCTCGCTGCAGGGAAGCCACAGATCCACATGAACAAGTTCGATCATTACTGAAATAATCAGGAAAAATCCTACTGGGGATAGAAGAATGTTACCTGCTAGCAGAGTCAAAGGTGGTGCCAGAGGAGTCCTTCCTTTGGAGGAAACCTTGATGCCACGGGGAAGAACTTGTCGGAGAAGCTAAAGAAGATGAGGTGGCGGAGGAGACATGACTGGAAGTGCTCGGGCTTGCAACAGGTCCCCTGCTCCCAACTTTCCTGGAGAGAAACGCCAGAGGGCTGGAGAGGAAACGGGAGGCTAGTGCTGAGAGGACAGTGCTTGGAGAAAGTGCGCGGGTGGGAGAGAGGTGTTGAGTGAAGCTGTTGTTCGGGAGAGATCGTCTGGACGGGTACACCTCCTTACGGAGGCAAAGAGGGGCAATCTCCCGCTCCACTTCCACGCTGCAGACGGTGTGGCGACGAGCCCGGTGCAAGGTTTTGTGGATGTGGGGGTTGACGTGACTGTTGGAGGGAAGGAACTGGTTGGTGCGAACCTTGCTGTGCTGCAGTGAGGGCAGAGTCCAGCAGGCATCATGGGAACCAATGGAGTGGATCTCTGGGCATGAGAAGCTGCGCAACAGGCGCCCCGAGAAGCTGCTGTTGGCTGATGAGTGCGTACTTGCTGTGCTCAGGTCTGCATCCTCCATCGTAGCCGAGTTTGTCCCCTCTTCATTTGCGTGCGTCCGGCTATGGACAACTATGCATTTTCTCCTATCGGTTCTCCTCTGTTTAACCCTTCTTTGACTGGACCTCAACGTAGAGACGCTATGGTTATTGGTTTCAGAATCAGTGGGACACACCTCAGGTGACACTTTCAGAGTAGCCTTTTCTTTTTCATCTGTGACATCCTTTAACATCACAACACAGGCCGATTGAGGGGGCAAAGCCACAGGCTGGGAAGCATCTCCAAAGGGTGTCATTTCAAAATAAATAGGGTCCGTTGATATTTTACCTTGTTTAGTTTGACTCTCTTTGGTTGACATGTTACTGTTGCATTGCTTCGTCTCTTGATTCTCACTCTGCCCGGAGGATTTCGAAGAACCTCTACACTCCTTTTTGGTTCTCTTGGAACGCTGGTTCAGCCCAGCTTTCAGGTCCTTCTCTGTCGGCGGAGATGTTTTTACATCTGTAGGCACGGATTCCAAAGGCTCGCTTGACGACGTAGAAACTGAGGTGCCGTCCGATTGTGGCGCTGAACTTGTTTGGTTTAGCAGTTTCCTTTTACTCGGCTTCTTGTTTACACTCCTGCACTTGCTTGTACTTGGAAGCTGATTCCCACTCGAGGCCTGGAGAGAGACTTGTGATAAATGGTCCTGCTGGGAGTCTGTAACAGACGTGATTCCCACCGTTGTCTCCAGATCCATGCCGTCATCAGTGTTATCCACGTTACCAATATCTGTTCCAGTCTTCAGTCTCTTGCAGGAACCGCGGGGTTTAGCCCTGTTGCCGCTGCCTTTCTGGCTTTTCTCTGACTCATCATTGCTTTTATCCAGCGAGCAAATCAACATGGGATCAGAGACACCTTCAGCCTGTGCAGGCGACTCCGCTTCACTGGCTGCGGTAAGCATTTCCTGTTCAACCTGGCATTTCTTAGCTGCTCTTGTTGAAACAGTCTGTCTTTTTTCAGCTGGCTTTTTTTGCCCGTCTGAGCTGCCGTCCAGTGACACAACCTTCTTTCTCAGTGGTCTGAGCCCTCTTGACACGCCACAGTCAGAGGCCACATTTAACATTCCTTGATTTTTTGAATCCTCTGTGCACGCTGCCAGTCTTTTCCTCTTCCCCAAGTCTTGGGAATGACAGTCCAGTTTGAGCCCCCTCTTTGGTCGACCAAGACCTGCAGCTGAATTTGTTTCAGTGTCTAGCTGACATTCAGTATCCAATGAGGGCTGCAGTGCCCTCTCATGAGCACCTACATCGTTATGCCTGAGGCTCTGTTGAACCAAGCAGTCGGTTTCGATTTTCATCGCATCGTCATCGTGATGAAGCCAGTTGGAGTCCGGCTGACCGTCACAGACTGAGGAGAACAAAGACTGAGTCCTCTCACCAGAGTCAGAGTCTGCAGGCAGGTGAGAGAGCTGCTCGCCGCTAAGCCCTGGTTCAGACTCCTCCTTTCTGACTTCATATAAAAGAGTCTTCAAGGGAACTTTCTTCAATTGCGATCTTCTTCGGGTTTGTTTGCGAGGTGGTGGTTTTTGCCGCTCAGCAGGTTGAAGGAATTCCTGTTCCTCCACAACGTCAGACGTCTTCAGTCTGGATTCATGTGAGGCACTTACGTCAACAGAGGGCTGTAACGCTAACGATGACGTGATGATGGAGCCAACAGTTTCTGAAACAGGCTCAGATACACTGCAGGCTAAGGGACTGTGTTGTGAAGGCATAGAGTATTTTTCATTCGGTGTTATTGCACATTCATCTGCTGGTTCCGATCTGTCCGCTGACGAGTCCACGTCAAATAACTTCCGAGAATGCGAGGACTTTTGTTCTACATCACCAAGACTTATGGGGGACAAAGGACTCTGCTGATTAACTTCATCTTCATGACTCTCACTTTGCCCCCGATGAAATCTTTCGCTTCGTTCAGTGAGCTCAACACCAGGCGTTCCATCCACCTCGAGCTCGAACCCGTTGAGCATGTGTGCATGGTCCATGGACGGAGGAGGACTATTAGTCCTGAAGAGTTTCACGGGACTCATGACTATTTCTGTAAAACTGGCCATCTTTGACCTGAAGGACTGGAACAACGGGCCGATCACCCATCCCTTCGGAAGAGATGTATTTTCAACGGTGTCCATGTCAGATTGTGTAGCTTCGAGCTTCTCTGAAGTATCATTTTCTGAAACGAGGGCATTTAGGTTCATTTGGGGGCTTTTTTGGTCCTTCTCCCTACAGCGGAAACAGGAAAAAGAATTTAGGCTCATCAGGCATCGACGGAGTCATTCGATCAAATCAAACACCTGCGTACACTTCACATCCCTCGCTCAACACCCATGAAAGCACCATGAGCTCTAACAGCTTCCATGTGTTATTCTAAACTTTATATTTTTGTTTGTTCAATACCAAACTAAATGCTTGTTACGTACAATTTATGGCAGAAACTACAGAAAATTTTTCAATCAATACATTTTTGCTGGTTATCCAATAGAAATTCCAAGAGTGACTCACTTTCCATTGGTGTTATTCTAGAATAGAAGCTGATGTTGGACTCATGGAACTTGTACGAGTTTTTCATAATCGGCGTTTGATTAATCATGAAAACACTTCATCTGTAGCGGAGGTCCTGAAGCAATTAATCTTAAAAAAGAAGTTCTGTTAGAGTTGCTATCATGAGTATACAAGTGACACTTACTGATCTCGGCACGCCGCTGCGGCACTGAAATCAAATGCATCCTGCGAAATAAACACAAATGCATTTAGTTACCAAAAAAACCCCCACGGCGACCCAGAGAAGTTTACAAATCTAACATTCAATCAAATAACTAAATGTGAACAAAAATATTGATTGACGACAAATTTATCTGAAAGAGTTTGAGATCCAAAAGAACAGAACTTGGTATTTTCATCCACTGTTTTTTTTTCTCTCTCTCGCATATTCAGCGGATGAAGCACACTTTTGTTCTCCTCCAGAATGTTGCAGGAAAACAGAAAACAAAAAAAAAAGGAAAGGGAAAAAGGAAACAATTAAGATGAGTTGCATCGTTGTGAATGCTCAGTCTGCACGTTAGTGGGTCATTTCAAGACACTCGAGCGCTTGTCTGCGTCGGACGCAGCAGACCGTGAAAGAGGATTAAATCACTCAATTAACCCTCACACCCTGTTCACTGTACGGGTCTCCAGTGTTGGCACACACAGCACTACAGTACAGCTGCTTCACAAACAAATCCGACCCTGACAGCTTTATGACATGAAGGGCAAGCAGGCAGACTGTAAGCGAGAGATTAGGAGACAAACAGAGATACTGAGAAGGATGCAATTAGAGGAGCGAGGGAAGATAAAACCGACCTCGTTTTGTTCCTCGTGTGCACGCTGGCCTTCAACTCTCGGGTGCTTGGACTGTGAAACTTGAACCTGGAAACCAAAAAAGATAAATGAGCGCATCCAGAGGTGACTCACACTCCTCTAGAGAACCTAAATATTTTTTCTTGGTGGAACTCCCACCATGTTGCTTCTTTCCCTTTGTCTCTTTGAGGGGGACGGACTCTGTCTGGAGGGTTTCTCAGCTGCTCTGCTGCTGTCCACGTCGCTCGGCTTTTTAGGACTTTGAGATTTGATCCCTTGAATGCGACCGCTCCTCCTGTTGCCAGATATCCCATCATTCACAGGGCTGCAAACGTTTGAAAAAACAGCCAAGTCAGCCCACATGCAGCATTTCAGAGGACAAAACAGTCCAGCCAGTCTTAGGGCAACACAACGCCATGCTACCAGGGACTAGTGCATCAGAGGGGGACCACTTCAGGACAACATTCAACAATTAATTTGCTGAAATGTGATAATTACTGGTCAGCTTTGACCATATTACCGGCATTTTGAAAATAAATGTTACATACTTTCATAACTGTAGATGCGGAAATTTTGCAGCTCACCACCACCTTAGAATGCATCAAGACAGATACCTGGATTACAGAGGTTCAGATTTCTCCCACGGACACAGATTAAGGATGAGAGTACTGATCTGAAACCAGTGTTAAAAACATTTAACAACCGCATAACCCACTAACCCCCGCATGGATGTGAAATGATGTCATCATCCTTGTAAAATACGAGAGAATCCATCAAAAGAATGGAGCCACGGAACTTTGTTTCATCCTCCGCATCGACAGTCACCCTCCCAACTACCGCCTTGACGCTGGACACGGCCGCGTTTGACTGGTGGCATTTGCAGTCGGACAACATGCCACATTGCAGACATTTTGCTTGTTCCACCTGCACGCACCGGAAATCAATCCCTTGTGGCTCTAAAACAACGGCTGTGAGTGGAGGCAACTGCTGCAGAACGGCAAATAAGAATGGCAGGGAAGCAACTCACTATTATTTTCATTGTCAGCTCATCTGTGAATTGTTGTCAGTGACCTGGTGACACATTCAGTCCATAAAATGTCAAGAATGTTTGGGAAATTCTCATCACAGCCCCCCAGAGCCAAAAGTGAGGCGTTGCAATCGCCTCTTTAATCCACCAACCAACTCAAAACCCAAAGACTCTTCCTTTTGTGTCACAAATGGCAAAACCAGCAGCAAATCCTACTTTTCACACATCCACCTCACGTTCAACAGTACATTCATGAAGCTCCGCCGGAAGGAAATCAACATAAAACACTCATCAGCTTCCTGGCATCAGCTGTAGAACCAGTGGAGAGGATCTCTCATCAGAAATTCTCCACCCATCAAAAATAATAACAATTAAAAAAAAAAACAGGGGGGGGAACCTACAAAACTCAAGGAGGGGAAAAAAATAGAGCAAAAGAAGCCATAAGGTGAGAGGACAACTATACCTGGGAGTGATGGAGGAAAGGGGGAGGAGAGGTGATGGAGGCTCACTGTGGGGGGGTGGACTACAGAAAGGGTTGGGGGGGATAGCATCTTCATCCATTGGAAAAACTACGTGAGGGAGCGAGTCAGAGGGGCAAGTCAACATCCCCTTGCTCTATCTCCCCCTCCTTGTCTCTCCTTCTCTGTGAATAACAACGGGAAAACAAACATGCGGGTTTCATATCAGCACCAAAACACTTCCGAATTGCCTTAAAAATAAACGTCACTTACTTTATCAATTCTCAGGGATGGGCGTTTGCTCTGCAATAACACAGGAGAGGATTAGGACCACATGAGATTAAATTTCCCCTCTCAGATTGAAGTCAGAATAAAAGATTCAAGATTCTTCTTGCACTTCTGCAGTCAACAGCACGAAACACAACGGCCACTGTTTGAGGATAAAAGAAATATTTTTCGACGTAATTCTTTGAGTTAAGTCTCTGAAAGTACGATGTCAATCAAGACAATACCTTCACAATTAATAACACAGGGGTGATTTATTCATAAACTCAGAATTATGACTAATCTGGTAAAATAAAATCTAAAATTTTCAGGGGTTTTTTTTCCCCCTTCAAATTTTGGAGATTCACTGGGAAGTCTGACATTAATCTCAGTTCAAAAATCTTGTTTCTGGTATGAATGTCAGAATTTCGGTCAACTTTCACTTATTGAAATCAAATCTATTGGGTTCCAGCAGTTAAAACAAGTCAGCATTCTTTTTAGAATTCTCACCATAAACTCAAAACAATAAAGTCAGACCGTTTTTGTTTTTAAATCGGACTTAATTATTCATATAAAATTTTGGATTTCAAAATCTTAATCAGGATTATTATTCCAAAAAAAAAACAATCAAATGAAGTCATGGTTCTGAAATCCAACATTCATTTGTGATTTTGTTTTTGTTTAATCAAAAACTATTACGCTTCATTCGATGACGTGAAGGAGACAACGCCTCTAAAATTAAAATGATTTAGCTGGAGTTCTTAACATCTGGATTTTATCCTGCAATCTACCACCGGGTCTTGTCGGCGTGTTTGGGAACGACGGTTCAATCGGGATTCGCGGTAAATTTGCATAAAAGTTGTCCAGCACCTGGGCTGAGAGTTGCCGAGTTAGCTAGCGCGGAGCTGAAAACGCATCACGCCTGATGGTTTCACCACTTCGCTTCGCCTCAGCGGTGGTTTCCACTCGAGTGGAAGCGGCGGAGGCGGTTTAGAGAGCGGGGTCTACTTGCTGGATTTGACCCCGGTCTCAATCTCAAAGTTTTACGTGAACGCCAGCGTTAGATGGCACGTTGTTACTAGCCGCCGTGAGCGTACCCACACGCCCGACTCGGACACGTTACCACAAAGACACTTAAATCCGAGTGAAGCCGTTGTCTAACTCCGCCTAACGTTACAATGCACGGTTCGGCTGACGCCGAGTCATACACGGTAACGCTCTCTGCACCAGGGAATAGCCGTAGCCGGGAGCGGTTAGGGCTACCGTAACGTTTCCCGCGCCTTCCCCGTTAACCGGACGTCTCTTAATGTCTTAGTTCAACCGCAACTGGATATAGAAGCTGGAGAAGAGCAAGCAACCTTACCGGGAATCTGGAGCTGGACCGTGGGTGTGTATTCCAACCTCACCGTAAACAAGACATGCCGGACGGACGGCGCCCCTACAGCGACGGCAGATGTATCCGTTTTTACAAACCCAACAACCAGACAGACGGATCAGCCAATCACAGCGCGACTTGGGCGACGGCCTGGAACGCCTTCTTAAAATCTAGCCAATGGGAGAAGGTTTCGGGGAGCCTCTGGTGAGCAACAGCCAATAGGATAGCGGTATGACGTATCGTCGTGAAATGCATACATTTTATTAATTAAAATGAATACGACGACCAGTTTGTGTATGACTCATTGACTCTGTATTATTCTCTTACTTCTGATATAACAAAAATATAGGACTGCCGCATTAGAAATGGTTAATTAATTACATTAAAAATAATCCTGAGAAGATTCCGTTTTTTTCAGTCAGGCCCCCTCTGACTTTAAATTATTCCTAAAAACACTTCTGTTATATACGAATGTGTCTTTTGCCAATCTGATAAAATATGTCAAATTTAATTTGAGTCAGTATGACAAAATAACAGCATGCATCATAAAACAGATGAACACCGAACCATCATGACTGTCGGTACACATGCATGTGTGTTTCATTGAAAAAAAAAAAATTCCACAGCACAATAACTTCAGATTCTAAACAAGGAACCACACACCTCTACAGTCAATGGATAATTCTGAAACAGGTGTCCAATTCAGTCAACGTGGAGTGTAGACGTCCCTCTTGGACAGGGATTTTTTTTTGAGGAACTTGCACAACATTCTCAAAAGGTGACAAACATCCTGAACCTGTGCAGCACATTGAGGATGTTTTTCTTCTTCTCCTCCTTCTTAAAAAAAGAAAAAAAAATCCTCTTTAGGTTATGGAAGGCCTGCAGTTCAAATCCAGTTCAGGGGTTTTCATCTGTTTACATGAGGGAAGTCCACATAAATAACTTACAGTGTACGTTCAGTGAAAATGAATTAAAAGCTACGTGGTTTGGCCCAACATGGGCATTTTTATTTGATATTATTAAAGAAATAATCAAGACTTTTTTTTTTTCCAGCCAATGAACCGCATGCTTTTTTTTTCAATCCCTGTGGGGGAAGTTTGTCAAGACTTCTCCAAAAATGTTCTGGTTTTATTTATTTGTTCGAATACTTTTCTGCGTGTGTTAACCGCCACGTCAAAATTCCAATACTTCCCCAGGTTCCCATGATCATACGAACCCTGTGGGGAGGATTTCCCGTTTTGGTGATGATCATAATTCAAAAGAACAAAGACTTTTGGGATGTCAGGAGAACATTCCCATATGGTTGTGAGGGAAAAGGTTCCCAGAACATTCTGAAAACCCCTAAGTTTGTGGAAGCACACGACCATGTAATGTTTCCTCTTCTCTAAAAGCTGGGGGACGTTGCATGCAAGACACTCTGGAAATGTTTAGGGAAGCCGGACGACGCTCTGGAACACCTTCATCAGAGACATTACAGGAAGCTGTGGGGAAAATGTTTCCCAATTCCCAAAATGTTTGCACAACTTCAACCTTACTAGGGCGTTTTACAGTCGACCAAAAGAGAGCATCCAATTAATGCTGTGAAACGTAGCCACGCCGCGTATGATGGCCGGACCCTGCAAACCACACCAGATTTCCGAAGGACCCCTCGTACCGTCGCAACTGAATCCGTTAGAACCAAAGAGGAATGGCAGACGTGAAGGCCACACAATCTATTTATTTAAAAACAATGTACAGAAAACAAAGCCCCTGTTGAAATGAAGATGATCTGACAATGAGACACTCATCCAGAGAAGACGACGCGGTGGACGGCGAGGGAGATCACAATTCCACGGCCGCCGTCCAATCATGTGTAGAGCTCAAAGTCGAGCCTCTTGGAGTTGTAGAACTGAGACCCCTCCTGGTCGAGCCTCCTGCAGTAAACACCACTGCTGAAATAGCCCTCGTCCACCCAGTCCTGAAAAAACACAAGAAGATTAAAGCCCACCTGGACAGATTGAGGTGAAAGGTAGAATGAGCTTGCAACCAGCAGCCAGTAACTGGTAAACACACTAACAGGATTTACTATGTTTGCTGGTGCATTCCTTCCACCCTATTCGTTTGCATTGGAAAAACAAAAATGGTGTTAATTACGACTGTATTGTATTGTTACGTGAGTTACTTTTTCTCTGTTAACTCATTAGTTTGTGAATTTATATCAATAACTGGATTGTCGTGAGTTCCCGCTAATAACATTCAAGCTTTCACATGGTATGCAACCTGTGGTCCTGATCTGCAGGCAGGTTGATGTTGCTCGAGTTTGCAGTTGCACACATGTACCTTCACAACAAAGGTCCAGTCCTTCGGAGCACTGATCTGCGTTGGTATTATAAATACAGATGCACAAAAATAAAGCCTGTAGAACTCCTCCCATGGGTGTTTGTCACCGTTTATACACGCTGGTCACATCAGCTTTGGCTGCATGTTTGATCAACTCTTGTCCGCTAAATTCAATGTCATTTCACACATAAAAACGTGTTTTGCGACATAAATGATAATGTTGGGAAAAATCAGGCCATGATGAAAATCATTCATGTTCCAAGAAGAGTGTTGGAGTTCAAGGTTGCCCCTGACTTCCAAAACAAAGAATTTAAAACAAAGCATTTTCCTTCATTTCAAGACTTTGTGCAAAACCTGACTTGGCAATCAGTGAATGATTTACCGTCATGAAACAGTGCAGCTATTTGGTTGATTCTTGATTAGAAACCTACATTAAAACACATTATTCCAAAGGAAAGCTTTTTTGTTTTGGTCTGCTTAAGTCCACTCATGCACTACAACCCCTACTAACTGCTCTTGGATGTAAAGAAGGGAACTATACCTGCATCTGCTGACTGGTGAAGGGGCCATAGACTTCTGAATCAGCCTCATTTTCCCATTTGTACTCCCACATCACCTCATCACTCACTGAGGAGAGACAAGTCATGATTAGAAACCAGAAATTTGGTGTCTGTTAAGGAAAACCCACCACAGGAGACCCTCAGTAACCTCTAGTATTGTCTTTGTCCTCTTTATCCTGTGTTCTTTCTGTGTGCTTTTCATCAAAATCGTCCGCGAACATGTCAAGTTCATCTTCATCCTCGTCGCCACTGCAGTTCTTCACAGCGGGCCGTTTGCTGTTCATGCTCTTCAGCATGTAGGCCAGTTTTTCACACGTTTGCTGGTAGATTCCAAACATCCCAGACGCGACCAGTCTGTCAGCTAGAGCTGTGAGTCTATCGAGCTTCTCCGCGTCCCTTTTGTTCTCCTCGGTGGCTTCATTCTCTTCCCTCAGCTTCCCCTTCTTCCTTCCACCGAGGCCTCCCAGCCGGCGAAGCGCCGCAGCAACCGTCTCCCCAGGTAACAGCAGTTCAACCAGCGCTTCAGTGAGCTGGTGTTGCGTGTAGGATGCCAGGGGGTCTTCAGGAGGCTCCTTCTCCTCCTCCTCCTCCTCTTCCTCATTATCTTTACTTTCCTGCTTTTCTTCTCTTTGTTTCTCTTCCTCCGCCTCATCCTCATCTCCTGCTCTCCGTGTACGTTTGGCACCGAGACCTTTCTTCTTTTTTTTGAAAGGTTGCTCTTTTATTCTCACCTGGGGACAAATAGGATCTCACATTATTGCACATGGTTGGTATGGTTTTCATACATGGGGGGGGGGGGGGCTGGAAAAAGTTAAATTACCCAGTCAATGTTGTCAAGCCAGTTGTCTCTGATTTGTGTTTCTTTCTTGATGAAATAATTTCCCTCCGAGTCAAAGTGTCCTTCCTGCATTTCCTCATGCAGGTTGAAGGGGGTGATAGAGACTCCCTCGTCAAAGTCGATCGTTGCTCCCTCTTGGCCTGAGAACAACGTTAACATGTGTAAAACAAGTACTCGCTCATCTGCTGTGGTCTTAAGCAGGAAAAGTGAGATTAGATTCATGCAACATGTCAAACATTTACATTTCTGTAGACTGTGGGCCAAATTACAACTAAAAGTGGCGAGAAAAGAAGAACTTTCTTCTGGAACTCATCAGTGCACTCTGGCTCTGAGAAATAAAGGCGAGTAAATGTGACACGGTGAAGGGCATGTGACTGTCTGGGGCTGCTGTCGTGGCGGGAAATTGGAAGATTTGCCAAGAGGAGCAAGAGTGACCGAGGTCTGAAAAGCTGCAACAGCTGTGAATGGAAGAGTCCTCATTTCTAACTTTATCAATGGCTGTACTTCAGCATTTTGCTCTATCTCCTATTCAAACTATTTCATGAGTGTTTTGTAGAATACAAGAACGTATCCTGTGACCTTGATCTTTAAACTTGCGTGTAGGTTAAACCAAAGTACCACAGGTGCTCACTCATTTCAACAGTCAAAAGGACATACCATCAACGTCATCGCTGGCCAAGATGTCATATTTACTGCTGTTTTTGTCCGCCCCTTCATCTTCTTCATCACTATCAAGGGAATGTTTGCCCTTGAACCTGGAGCCCGGTCCACTCACAACCTCACAGCTCTGCGTGTGAACAGAACAACAAGCAGGACAGGGAGGTCAACTTAGCGGAGCAGGTGCAGCCAAAAGAATGCTGGAGACGAGATGTCTTCTTCAGCTCCAAAGACAAACTACATCTTTACTAGGGTGGCAGGATTTTGAAAAATGTCCAGTTACATTATTCTGACTGATACTGCTATATGCTTTGCAATATTATGGAGCATATGCACACACACCCCCCACCCCATTATTCTGATTTACATTGACACCCTTAATTGTTTATGGTTAGAATCTTCTCCAAACACAATATGCTCTCTTGCATTTGGAGAGCAAAAAAAAAACAAAAACCCACAGATATCAATGAGACACTGTGTTTGTTATTACCCTATAATATTAATGTTTTATTCATCTGTTCCAACAGTGGGAAGAGGCGACAGAAAATTGCTTGTGAGAAACCACTTATTACCAGAATGTAAGTTACAATTAAGTTATAGCAGGCCAAAGACGATCTATATCTCAAAATCTATATCTTACTTAAAATCACACATATTTACTTATTTTCATAGCATCTGTTGTATTTGAATTAAATAATACCCTGAGTATCAGGACAGAAGACAGCATACTATTAAGTTCATGGCAATAAGCCCTATATACCTCTGTACCTTCAGATACTGATGCTCATTCAATATAAACTGTGCAATACTCAAGAAACTGCACATCTGTTTTAACTTCTCCTCTGTATGTCATTTAAACCTCTTTTGATTGATTACAGTTGAGACTTTCTTCAGGCGTGAGCTCTCTTTTTACATATATCCCAATTTTTTAAAACTGAATGTTTTTGTACACTTCGCATTGACCAAGCAGGTTCATTTCAGTACTTATTACGTTTTGATTCTCTATGGTTGTTATCCCTTTGCTGCTATATCACCTGGAGTTCCCCCCCTTTGTGGGCATTTATATAAGTTTCTCTTATTTTACTCCAAGGGTAAAATAATCATGTCAGGGATGATTACTACTCTGCCTGACAACAGACAACAGCTCCTCTCTTTCTCCATCCAAATCAACTGTGTTTACCTTTTTATTTGGAACTTCGTCATCCAGGTCAAAGTCTCCGTCACCGTCCTCAAACGTTACTTTTCTTTTCGACATGGTGCTTTAAAAAGGCAAATGGGGAACTTGTTTACACCCCTACAACCACACAAAACCGTGTAAAGTTGGCACAAAGCTAACGTCGCATTAGCGTTCAGGCTAACAATGTTAGCTACCAACGACAGCGCGTGCAGAGCTGTGAAGCATTGGTCACAAATTTTGGCTAAAGGCAAGATAACATTTGATTAGCTACACAAATTAAACTGTTATACTATATTAGTGTGAACAAGCAAGCAGGGCAAATAAAGTAACATAAGGTCGTAAATGTGAAACCTGAAAATAATTCAAACGACGTTCGTTCAGCGTTCTTCTTCGCTGGTTTTCTTCTTCGAGAAAAAAAAGGCGCCTGCAGTTGTAAACAATGTTACGGCTCATTACCGCCACCGCCTGAGTGGAGGCCACGTCAAGTTCTAGACTTCTAAACTTTTAAAACTGCTGTCGGAATTTACTTGGACGCAGGTTATAAGGTTAAATTTATAAGTGATGAAAAAATGTCAGCCCACATAAATGCTTTTAAGACACATGACCACTTCTAAATTCCCAGTGGCGGGGTAGATACCTTCAGGTTAAACATTTTAAGCTGTTGTAAAGTACAGACATTATTTACGGTATTTAACTGAAAACCCACTTGAAAAAAAAAAAGACTCAGTCAGTTTAAGAAGAGGGAACCAGACTCTCAATAATGCTACAACGCTTTTAGGGTTTTAGGACTGGCTCCGGTTCTGATCCATTCAATCAGAGGCCTGTGAGGCTTCAGTAGAGGCAATGAGAGATTTTGGCCTCAGATGCTCTATATTAAGGACCTGACTCAGTCTGGGACTGGTCATTTGGCAGATCTGGCAGATACCAGAGGGGTTGGCTCAGTTAGTGGGCCACGAGGTCAGCAGCAATGTGCAAAACAAATTGTGAAGAAAAAACACCAGCAAGCTGAACATCCCGCTTGATGTTGGTATGGATTTCGGGCCTTGTTTCTGTATTTCATAAATTGATTCTCCACCTGAGGACAGATGAGGTACCAAAATGAACCTTGTGTGAAATATATATATTTAAAAAAAAAAAGTAACATGAAATGCAGAAGTGAGAGAGCGAAGGCAGACGCATCTGAGAGCTCTCACTTCCAGGTGGCAGCTCCGTACCCTTCACCAGCTCGAGGTAGACGAAAGCACAGAGGACAGAGACTATAATGTGTCAGGGTTTTGTTACCAGGAAGTGGGTCGAGTTATTTATATTTCAACACTCGTCCTCTTGTACCCGAGGGACAACCATTGATAGTAACCTGAAACTATATATTAAAACATTGTGGATGGATCAGACTGAGAGAGAACATTCGGCCTGATACCGACGAACAATGAGGACCAGCAGAGAAAAACCGTAGGGACTTCAGCAGAGGTGAGTCGACGTCACATTTTGTCACCGTTCTCTGTGTCAACAGTGTCTGAGGACACGGCTCATAAATATAGAATGACTGGTGATTTTATTTTAATTTATTAATGTTATAGATTGAATTGTGCCACGAGTCACCGAATGATGAGGTTTCATGTCATGTCATTTCTGTTTTGCACTTGTTCTTGATGAAAAATATTGAGCTTTCTGAGCACTCCCATAAGGCTTGGTACACAACTGTATGATTTTAAGATGGCCGCATTGACTGCGGTTCTGTTTATGGTTTGAAACTTCATACCAGCACAGTAAAATAACTTTGTTCACTTGCTGAGGTTTTATGAGGTTTTGAGATAAAAGTATTCATTTTCCAGAGTGCCCTTACAAGCATATATACTGTAAATAAATAAATGAATAAACGTGTGTGTGTGTGTGTGTGTGTGTGTGTGTGGTGTGAAACAGTATAAGTAGTTGTTCCAAGCAGAATTATTTAAACTTATGTTGTATTGTCATTTTATTTAACCTGTATTTGTACCAGTTATCTCATTCACAAGACAGACCTGGTAGTAGTTCTAGTAGTACTAGTAGTAGTAGCAGCTGCAGCAGCAGTAAAAACTTGGAAATTACAGGTACTGAATTGAAAATAATTGCTGTTTGGTGTGTCCTTGACGGAAATGAAGATTATTGACAATTTAGATCATAATTTGCCGTTGGAAATGATAGACTGCAAAAACGCAGAGTACTTTTTTCAGTATAAATTCTTCCGATGTGCAAAAGCGCTTTCCCTCTTTCTCTGTTCTCTTTCAGCGTTAGCATGAAGATCCACAAGAAGATTTTGACCCATTATCTATCATGCACCTCTCCGGTTGATAAAGAAGGATATCTCTACAAAAAGGTTGGGAGGAAACATGGACCACATAAAGCTGATGACACTTTTCAGACAGCACATGAAATACCGTCCTGTGTTTCTTCTCAGAAAGAGCGAAATGCCACCTACCAGCGGCGGTGGTTTGTCCTGAAGGCAAACCTGCTCTTCTACCAGGAGCGGCCAGCTGACAGACACCTGCTGGGTGTCATCGTCCTGGAGGGCTGCGCGGTCCGCCGCTCAGAGTCCGACGGACAGTTTTGCTTCTCCCTGGTGTTCGAAGGGCCGGGACTCAAAACCTACAGATTTGCAGCAGCAGATTACATGACCCAGGAGAGTTGGGTGAAGGCGTTACTCTCAGCCAGCCACTGCTACCTCTCCCTGCTGGTGAGGGACCTGGGGAGGCAGTACGAAGGTGTGTGGTCCTATATACTGATGCCAGATTCCAGCTTTTCTAGGGATCTCGTGCCTAACAATAACTCAAGCATTCGTAAAAACATGCTGGTGCAATGCGTCCTGTTTGACTGACCAGGGGTTTGGTGACATCACACACTCTTACACACCCGCCTCTGCTCTTCAAACTCTAAATTTTTCATCTTGTGGCTCAGATTTTAATCTATAACTCTGGGTCTCTGATTTCTCATTTTATAATTCAAGGCCTTGACTTTGACCTCTGAGGTCTTAGTTAGTTAGTTAGTTAGTTAGTTAGTTAGTTAGCTAGCTAATCTCAGTCCTCTTTAAACTGTGACTGCTTGTTTCTAAACACAAACATCAAAGCCAGCCTGTCTGTCATCTCATCTCTGTGTATCAGTCTGTCATTTCAAAAACACCTTCGTCTCAGACCCTCAAACTCTGCACTTGCACTTCCCTCGGGGTGCCAGACGTTGCGCAAGGGTCAAGTTAATTGAGTCAAAGACATACGGACGCTAACAGTGACATGAGAGAATCCCGGTTCTTACGTTCCTGTTTCCTGTTTGCAGAGGCCAAACAGCACCAAGGCTCCAGAGAATCTCCCGCCAGCACCCTAAATGAGTCTTCAACCCAGATAAAACCGGGCGCCCTCTTCCCAACCCAGACCCCTGCTGCTGTGGTCAGGCAGGGAAGAAGCTTCAGTGCCAGCTCGGCTTTACAAGCACCTTTAATTCCCTCGAAAGTTGCAGCAAAGAAGTCGCCTAAACTGTGGCAAAGGAGAAACGCTCACGTCACACCAATTAATGGACCGGCGCCTTTGTACGGTGAATGGCCTGTCATCGGTTTTGATCCACTGGAGGAGTTCAGTAAACTCCACGATTATTACGGCCAGGAGGTAAAGAAAGCCAGAGAGGAATGGCTGAAGAGCCGGCACGCGAAAGTAGTTGGGGCCACCGATGGAGATCTCATCAACCTGGATTAAAAAAAAACAAAAAACAAGAACAGACTGAGAGGAAGTCAAAAGGAGAAGTTTGCTTGTGTCAAAAAGATGCTGACAGTGTGAGTCGTACTGTACTTGAGAGCACAGTTTTTTATGCCCAGAGACCTGTAAAAGCGCTACAAAAAAATAATAATCCTCAATCTCGTATGATTTTTTGGAGCATCTCTACGTTGCGTGTTTGAAAACGAAGAGCAAGCTTTCCACACAAAGGTGCCGATATCTGGAACAACGGGAGTGAAGTGAAGCGAGTTCAGGAGTGCAGTTAGCTTCTAACTTAGACATTTACCAGTCACTGCTCCATCTAATAACCTTTATGTTTTTTTTAAAACCTCTTCTCCCTGTTTTTATATTAAACATATGTACATAAATTACTTGCTCGACGGCAGTTACAGTTTACGGATGATGTCATGCGTCACTGTGAGGCAAACGGACTGAAGGAGAAAGTACAGACCCCCCCATGTTAAATTCAAGGGGACAAAAGTATAAAGTACAAACACCCCTGACGACTAAAGAAATGTACAAGTCAACGGCGATGTGTGTTTCATCACCCTGTATGAAGCGCTCGTGCAGGTCGCTCAGCAGTACAGCATTCAAGTGTCATTCATAATTTTATTCATGACATAAAATGCGGCGGCACGGTCGTTCGCACTGTCGCCTCACAGCAAGAAGGTTCTGGGTTCGAGTTCCGGTTTGGGCACGGGGTCTTTCTGTGTGGAGTCTCCATGTTCTCCCTGTTCCTGTCTGGGTTCTCTCTGGTACTCCAGCTTCCTCCACAGTCCAAACACATCAAGAGGGGACCAGGTTAATCCAGACTCCAAATTGACCGTAGGTGTGGCTGTGAGAGCTCCACCCACCCCCTCCACCCCGCGACCCTTAACAGGATAAATGGTAGAAAATGGATGGACATAAAATGCTTTATAATGCAGTATTAATCAAAGAGTCTGATCAATTTTGAATGGCATTAAATAATAAAACTGGCATCTTGACTTGAATGTATAGTGGAGGTTTTTATCCACCAGGGGGCACTACAGGCACAGTTTACAGAAGCTTTCATGACCATCACTGTCCGTGGAAGTATTCTTATTCGTATAATTATTATTATGATTATGATAGTAATTGTTTTGACAACATGTCTGACTGGAGCTTCTTCGGAAATAAAAATGCTTCCACCATCACGTCGTCCCAACCGAGAAGCGCAAAACGAATCTAACTTTCACTCATAGTTGGAACTTTTCTGTCGATTGATGTTGAAGGCGGAATCGACCAGAAACCCAGTGCAACCTGAGGGTTGTAGGTATTCAGACAAACTAGGGTTTAACGTTACAAGCTCCTGCATCTCTCATGTCATGACGTTTCTTCGGGCTGTCTTCCCCCATATGTCAAGCAGTGAGCTTTTCCACATTCCCGGCCCTACAGACATACCAATCATCTGAAACATGATTGATGGCTTCAGGGGAGCACGCCGAGGCGTGTCACGTTGCAGACATCGCCTCCCGCAATGTACACACATCTGTATGGAAACATTTCTGAGAGATAGCAGTGTGTAAACACATTGTGAAGTGAGACCAGTTTGGTATTTTATAACTGTGTGGTCAAGTCTGGGGCAGCTGGAATGTTTGAGATGCTTAGGAGTTACTCGTCACTCATAAAATGGAAATAAGTTTCCCACGAGAGCAGTTTCATTGTTTGACGCATTAAGCATCTGGGGTTTTGCACTCACAATCAACAGTGCATGAGTTTGGAATGTTAGGTCAAGCTTCATCATCAGCGTAAGAGCAAGGAAGAGGAGGCCACATTTGGCAGTTTTACCCTTCAAGTTACCGATTTGTAGGTGCATCCACTGTAATGTAAGAGAGAAGGACATGCTAACTCCTTTAGCATGAGCTGGAGGTGGTTGAGCCAGGTGGCCCGACTCTTTTCACAGTTCTGGTTCCCTCGAGGTGATCGATTCTGACCTGTGAAAGTCTGGTTGGCTGAATCGGTGCGCATCAAACCCTAAAAAGATTTGGTCAAAACAACTCATTCGTTCATATTTGCCCGTCACAAATGACTGAGTGAAAAGGAGCCAAATTTACCTCTGAAGTCACTGTTACCATGCGCGGTTCACCTTCATGCTCAGTTTAAAGTTTAATTCTTTGGGGTCTTGGCCCCGACTGGAGCCTCTGATGTCAAGCAAAACCTGAGCTATATCAATAATAAGTATTAACCCATTAATGAAGTTCATTTATGCAGCGCTTGCTCTCCCTCAGTGCCACTTGCAGCTTTACTGCAGAAATGGAGACCCAAGTCGGACACTTGGTTTCAACTTCAGTCACACGCAGATGTGACTGGATACTTGGATACCGTCTTACGTTAGCTATACGTTAGCTTGCTGCTAGCTTTGTGGGACATGAGCTAGATCAGACTGGCTGAATATTTTGAGTTTCCTCGTTCGGGCTTTGCCATGAAAACCACTTTCCCGTGCAACGCCTGCTTGCTGACAGTGGAATAAACTGCAGAAGGAAAAAGAAAGCTGCTCCGACTTATCATACTAGTAAACAATGAAGAGAGGACAATCGCGAGGTGGGGTTGAAGTCGTAAAAAAACGATATCAGGCTGAGCTGCTGAAAAAACAAGGCGCTCAATCTCTGATGATAGTAAATTAAATATAATTAAATAAACATGACACCGGCTTTTAAATTTACAGCATCGGAGACTGATGGAAGGACATATTTGGGGTAAGAGGCATGAGTGCTGAAGTTGAAGAAATTGCGGGAAAAACAGGTAGGAACGTGAAAGATGACTTGGATCTGCAACCTAAAGCATGTAGCCGATTTCCTGTTACCCTGGTGCGACATGTTTCACTCTTGAACTTGTTGGTGACACTTGAGTGAGGCAGAGGTCAGAGGTCAGCGGCAACATGAACGTAGAACTGACAGCCAGGCCGTGTTAGGCTCTGGATGTCCCGAGCGCCCCGGGATAAACAAAGTCTGTCTGATCCAGCAGTGCAAACCAGTAAAGAGCAGAGATGTGACTCATCGTCGGGCCGTCGGAGCGAAAAAGATCAGTGGAAACATAAACAGTCCACACCAGCCAGCTGGGAGAGGAGGCAAAGATAAATCCATCCCACAGACAAGATTAACTAAGTTGTTAATGAAATGAGCGGGGATTATCTCAGAGGTAATTCTGGATATAAAACCTGAAGAGAAAAAAACAAAATGGAGGAAAGCGTTTTGCATGTGGGGCCTGGCGCGTTGGCCGGCGGTCAAGTTTATTTTGCTATTTTTGTCGCCCTCAGCTGTCCCTTTTATGTTCTCCTGGGAATGTCTGCTGCCATCACCCTGCCAAGTAATCCTCTCATATTTGGGGGGGGGGGGGGGGGCGGCGCGTGAGAGGAAGGGCAAACAGGTGCGAAAATGTGGCTGACAGAAGCCAATCAGCAAACACGCACCTTTGCAGTGGTGAAGCCGGGACTGCAGCCAGACGTTAATGGGGCTTTCACTTGTCTGGCATGTTGTCGTTCATTAAACGCTGGCGGCAGCAACTCGTTCCAGAACCAAACCAAACAGGAACAAGAAATCTCTCTCTCTAAATCACTGAGCAGTCACTCGCCTCGGTTCAAAAATTATATTTAACCTCTAACACAACTGGAGCCTTTCACATTTTAGAGACTGAACTCCGAGTAACTCACAACTTCTGGATTTTTTTACTGTGCCTCATGATAGAGAATCGGCCTTTTCTTCTTATCCGGAGGGTCAATTAATACTTAAATGTTTAGTTCATTCAGTTCAAGGGGAAGCAAAAACAAATCAACTGAATACAGCAGATTTGAATCATTTCAAATCAACATTCACGTTTCTTTTAAGTGGTTTTTTTTGTTGTTGTTGTTGTTGTAACAGTTAACTTCCATTCAATTTTTACAAATGCACTTGTTTCGCTTTCAGTCGCTTTTTGCTGTCTTTGGCGATCGTAAGGCGATGGCAGAAAATCAATCGTACTGATGACGACCACGAAAAGTGGTCATCTCGTGACATCAACAGGAGGGGAATTTTTGTTGGAGTTACAACCCTCGCGTGAAAGCACAAGTTCCAAAGTTGACTTTTCAAGAGAAAAAAAAGTTTGTTCCAACTTGTTCGAGTGGCTAAAATTATAATTACCCTCTGTTCTTTGTGCAGTGCTGTGCACGAGCATGTGGAAGTGTGAAATATGTACAAAATGTCATGAATATCATCAATAGGAAACCAAATAGAAAGCAAAAGAATGAAATTAAGATGATTAAGTCGTGCAAGTATTTTCATTAATGCACAAGAGACATGCAAGTATTTCTACTCCTAAATGTGACAGTGTATTATATTATGTCACGCGCTGTTTTACTCCGGCGAAAAGGAGGCGTTCCCGCTGAAACTCCTCCATCACAACCCCAATGGGAAGATCCCACCTTTGACATCATTAATTTGCCTCCACCTTTCAAATTAAATTAAGAAGCCGAGCCGTGCACATACAGGGTAAAAGCTGCATCGGCTGCCGAGGGTATAGAATACTTGTATCTCAGTCTGTCGTATCGCGATGGGCATCACAGGCCAAAAATAAAACCAGCGAGTGGCTGCTGTGCCTCTCTGCAGGCAGATGGAGGTGAACAGAAGGAGGGTGGAGAGACAGTGGTTCATCAAGCTTCTATGTACCGAATGTCCTTATTAGTCCACGTGGGACTTCAAATCTTCGGCATGGTCCCTCAGCTATCAGGTTTACTTAATTCCAAGACTCCTGGGTCTATTTCTGATCTCCTGTAAGGTGATACAGTGACCCGCCATTCTGTCTCCTTCACTTTTGCCATCAGTTCATCCCTGACTATCCTCTCTCTCTCTCTCTTTTTTATCCCCATCCAAACTTGAGGCTGTGTCTAAAGTTAGAAGAGCCTGCGGAGGGGTATATAAGCCCCCGGGGATATTCGTATAACGCGGCTTCACTCTATCTTCTCTTCCTTGATCAGCCGAACCTCCACCCTAACCGTCTCAAGATGGTGAGTACCAGGGTCCCACATCTCTGCACTCTGCTGCTGATGGAAATATCTCCCGCCGAATCAGAGCAGCTCTACGGATTCATCCACCTTCTTCTTCTTCTTTTTTTTTTTTTTTAAGCTTGAACTAATCATAAGACAAAGATGGAAGCTTCATTTCCAGTAGATCATTGGATACTTTCTGTGGATCTTACAGTTTTTGCAGTTCTAAGGATGCTTGGGTGCAAATGTGTTTCTACCGGTAAACGCTGAGGAGGCCAGGTTGCATGCGACTGAATGAAAAACAAATTGTCATCACGTAGGACAATGAGCTGGTGCCAGGGTCGCACTTGGGGTCAGGGGTCGCGAGGTGAATCTGAGGGTTTGCAGGATGATTGGTGGGAGCGTTACACAGAAAAATCATATTTTTCTATTTTTCTCTGAGCTCCATTTAATGTTTAAATTCAGTGAAAATATATAAATAAAATAAAACTAAATATTTTAAAAAGTAAAAATGATTTAAATATATATGATTATATTATACAACATATATTGATGTTTTATTGGTTATTTCATTTTGCATTTATATATTACAATATTTTATCGGTTAATTATACATTTTACGGAGGTTGTTTTTGTTTTTTTTGCAACTCACCAGTTCACTAGTTTCTTTTGCAACATTCGTTTCCCTTCACTTCACGGTGACGCCGCTAACGGCATCGCCGCAAACGCCGTTTGACTCTCACTCACAGCGACGACAATGGTGACGACAATTACAAATACATTTAACTTGATGAGCAGGTTCATCACAGCCAGTACAAGGGGCATTAACAAAGCCAACTGCCTGAAATAAAGGTTAAAAATGACAAAAGTAGTGGTGAGAGGAAGGAATGTATTCTACAACTTGTTCAAGCAACTAAAATTCGAATCACAGTGTACAATTTGTGCTTTTTCTCTCCAGACTTTTCTTCTTATCTTTTGGTTTCTGTGTGTTTTCACATCTGTTCCCATCACAGCTGGTTTACTCTCTTTCGCCCACGTGTTTGTCCCTCAGGCACCAAAGAAGGCCAAGAGGAGGGCAGCAACAGGAGACTCCTCCAATGTGTTCTCCATGTTCGAGCAGAGCCAGATCCAGGAGTACAAGGAGGTGAGGTGGTCCGGCCTCAAAGCAGCGTCACAGGGGACATCGCGCGCCACGGCTGAGCGGCGCAGCCTCAGGAAGCGCCAGACGCCTTTATCACAGCTGGCCCGGGGCCAGAGATTTGTCAAGTGTCTCCGGTCCTGAATTAAATTTCATGTTCATTTGTCAGAGACCAAAATTAGAGTTTGATTAAGCAGCTCTTGGTTTGGTTGGATCCGTTTTCACAGCAGTTGCTCTTTTGCCTGAGCAAACCCCCCACCCTTCCAGCCCCCACCCCCACCCAATCTCTCCTGACAATTTAATCAGCTGGAGAATGTCATGTCATGAAGGAGCGCAGAAATTTCTGACACCGTCTAAAATGCTCCATATGTTGGTGACCTCTGACCGCCGCTCCAGCTGTCGCTCAGACATCCGAGCGGAGCAGCGGACGTCGGGATGTTCGCACATTCGGTGCTTTTGAAGAGGGATGAGGGATTTAAAAAAAATAAATAAACAAAATAAATGATTTGGTGAGCAGAGGGAGAAAAGCGGGGGTGTGAAGGGTGTGTGTCGGAGGTCAGTCGGGTCAGGAGATGAGATTTTATAAGGACGCGCGGCCAAGTGATTGAATAATGATGTCGTCTGTGCTTTCAGTGCGTTGTCAAGACTCCAAATAGAGGAAACATTCCTGCCACGATAAGTGATACACGCTTCTTGAGTGGCACTTAGGGAATGCCTGACATGATGATTAGGATGATATTAGCACGCCTCACAGATAGAAAGATAGCAGCCAGGGAAACGTGTGTGTGTGTGTGTGTGTGTGTGTGTGTGTGTGTGTGTGTGTGTGTGTGTGTATCAAGGCAACAGGAAGACGGACACGGTTTGGCAAAGTCCGAGATCTTGAGTTTCATAAATTGCGGAGGTCAAGTAGATCACTCAGCTGTTCCTTCATGATACTTTCCTAAATTAACATGTAAGGAAAAACCGTGGAGTCCCACTCAAGGCCGCCGCTGCCGCCGCCACCACCGCCGCTTTTCTATTTTTTGTGTCAAAGATACTCCCCCAGCTGCCATTTTAATGGAAAAACAGTTGACTGAGGGGGTCCTTAAGAATGTAAACATGCCCCAGCCCCCGGCCCCCCTGTCCATGAAGCTAAACCCTCCTCTTCCTTTCAGGCTTTCACAATCATCGACCAGAACAGAGATGGTATCATCAGCAAAGATGATCTGAGGGACGTGCTGGCTTCAATGGGTGAGTGTTGTGGGCCCAATACTTGGTATCGATATCAGAGCAATGCTGAGCCAAATCACTGGGTAAAATATATATATATATATATATTTATAAATATAATTGGATCCATTGGCCAAAATTCCCATGTAAATGCCCAAATAAAGACTGAGAAAAATTCCATGGGGGTAAAAGTGAGCATCAGCAGGTACTGGAGGATGTGGTGTCAGCATCCGTGTGTGATCAAGTGGTGCCCGTCTGTGTCCAGGCCAGCTGAACGTGAAGAATGAGGAGCTGGAGGCCATGATCAAGGAGGCCAGCGGCCCCATCAACTTCACCGTCTTCCTCACCATGTTCGGAGAGAAGCTGAAGGGTGGGCGTCTCATCACTCTTCATTTGTTGTGTACTGAATTGAAGTTAAAGTGGTTGGAAGTGTCTCTACCTCCTCCTTTGAACTCGCGTGCTTCCATTCCATGCTTTGTACTCTGCAGTAGTTCATTTACCGTTATCGTTCTGGTCCCCCCCCGAGGCCCAAGGTGGTACTGCAAGATGACCTTTGCTAGCCGGTTAGCTTGACCAACGACAACTTCTGCGTAAGAGTTACCTTCTCTCCTCTTCCTGTCCCCGCCAGGTGCTGACCCCGAGGACGTTATCCTTTCCGCTTTCAAGGTCCTGGACCCCGAGGGTACTGGAACCATCAAGAAGCAGTTGTAAGTATTTATGTCTAGGACTTTACCATCAAATATAGGACGCGTGTATGTGGGATGTGCTTCATTCTGAACGTGTAAACCTCTGTCTGCAGCCTCGAGGAGCTCCTGACCACTCAGTGCGACAGGTTCTCCAAGGATGAGGTAAACTTTTATTTATTAAGAGCTTCATTTGCTTTCGAAGCAGAGCAAATAGGCTGAGCCAGGGACCAAACTCTCCCAAATACAATCCCTCAAAAAAAGAAAAAGGAGATCGTTCGTCACGTAGGAACGAGTCCCACGATCCAGATGCAAGCGAGTAGTCAGCATTCGGTGGGACACAAGTGGTTACTATAATTCTGAGACCTTTAAAAATGTTGACGCATAAAAAGAGTAAATAAAAAAAATCCACACTGGTGAATTTGTGTGTTAGTAGCATGACATTAGCTTTACGCTGCTAACAACCTTATTTACGCTTTTAAAAAAGCATACAAGTGGTTTCATTTGGGGAAATTATCCTGCCGAACAACACGTTTAAGTCTCATAAACTTTTTTTTAGTCATGCAATAATCCAAATTTCATAATACTAGTAGTTTTTTGGTCTCAGGCATCCATAGCAACGCTAACTTCCGGGTTGATTGGACTACAAAAGTATCCCTGTTGCACTCGACGTCATTTGGCCTCAAATGTTTGCAATGTCGTCCTCTGAGCTCCCTCGACCGTCACCTCCGCCTGACTCCCCCCTCGTCTCCTCCTCTCAGATCAAGAACATGTGGGCCGCCTTCCCCCCAGATGTCGCCGGCAACGTAGACTACAAGAACATCTGCTACGTCATCACACACGGAGAGGAGAAGGAGGAGTAAAGAGAAGACAAGACAAGACAGCCATCCCTTTTGCTATCCTGCCTTCCCTGCCTCGTCCTGCCCTCCGACCCTCCGTGTAAACCCGTGAGCTCCGGCGCTCACCACCCAACCAAAGACTCGCCCCTCCGGCACCGAGGGGGCCGCCGCTCACGGGGTGTCTATGTTTGCTTATGGGGAATAGGGGATGTTTTCAATAAAATGATCCTGTAACATGATTTCCAGCAGCGGGCTTTTCTCGAACACCTTCTCTGTCTTTGCAACCAAATCCTGTCTTCTCACCTCTGCCCGTCCCTCCCTCTGAAGGTGAGGGGACGCGGGAGGAACAGGAGGACCTCATTCCCTATTCTGAAGACGTCCTCTTGGGTATTGGAGGTGAGAGGAGGGAGGGCGTCTGTAGGCTCAGAGAGGAAAAAGATGTCTCCTTAAAGCGACGGCAACTTTTTCTCTTGAAAAATTTCAAAAAAGAAAGAAAGAAATGAAAACTGACCGAAGGGGAGGAGAGAAAGGGGCGAAAGAAAACATTAGAATCTTCGATTTCTTTCCCTCCTCTCCTTCCTGCGTCCAGAGATTTCTCCATAAGCTGCCTCGACTTTGACTTTCCTTACCTTTCCTGTGTAATGAATAAAGGGACAAACTGTGAATAAAATCTCTTTTTGTACAATAGTATCTCTGTTCAGTGGCTCTGTGGGTTCCCAGACAAGCCGAGTGCACCGAGTCATATCTCTTGTGCATGTTTAGCGGCATCTAGCGGATCTTATCTGGAACTGCACGCATGAACAAAGCCTGCAAAGGAGGCGAAAAATGCATTTTTTTTTTCACGCTTGTTTGGTCGCCAGCTACACCACTTTAATTTGCTCATAAGCCACAATATCACCAATCATCGGCTGTTGGCCAGTAACGGAAACTGGGATACGTAAAGCTTCTAAGGTCGTGAAGTTAAAGGGGGGAGGGGGGAGAACTGCACCTCACAAATTAGGAAAAAGACGAATTCAGCACACGTCTGTCAGCAGAGTGTCAAGCTGAAACGTTTCAGTCTGACAATTTGTTCGTTAGTTGATTCGTGCACAGCGTCACCTGGTGGAAGGAAACGACAGGCGGTCGACCGGACCACCTCAAACGTGGCTCAGGAGCACCTGCAGAGCTTGGTGATGGGTCACGGTGAAGGACGCGAGGTTTGGCCACTGTGGTGAGGCGGCCATCTTTGACATTTGGCCACAGAGCAGGAAACTGCAGCAACTGTACTCCTCCTGGTCAGGTCTTCGGCAGACTTCAGACTTTGCCGTCTCGACGTGACACGCAGCCACGTCGAACTGCGGATAGGAAGTGTTTATGCTCCAGCGCCACCTAGTGAATGCGGGAGGTGACATTTCCCCCTGGAGTCTGCTCTTGCATGCAAAGAGAGAACATTATCAGCTTATGTCCTTCTGTCACACACTAAGAACACACACACGTATCTCAGTCAGGAGTGGAACGTGGACCTCCACTGCTCTAAGCTCTCTGAGCGCGTTCCTCCAGGTGACGGAGAAAACAGCCATCAGCTGCCGGTCAGCACGGAGTCTGAACCTGCAGCTATTCGTCCAGACTCCTTGTGCTCCAGCTGAGGCAGCCAACTTCCTCATTACCTGGTTAAAAATAAATGGCGACTGTTTATTCAAGTCAAGAGCCTAATTTCATAACGGTTCCAAAAATAGGAGCTTCAGTCATATGACGGCAACGACTGGCCAGGCACATGACCTCGAGCTTGACCTGTTGCTCCGGCTACACCATATTTTCAGACATTCCAGTTAATCCAATAACAACATTTCTACCAGAGTTTTGGGATGAAGAAGAAGAAGAGCCTGAAACATGAATTAACTACTGCAACTGATAAAAAAAAAAAAAAGCAGTGGAATACTGCGATACACGAAGAGGTCATTTTAAGTACTTCCTATTTAGCCATTTTGCAAGCTGTTATTATTAAAAAGTGCAATTTCTAAAAGTAGCGTACATTTTTTTTATGTGGTGGAGGGTACATTTACTGGATGTGCTTCTGCTTTCTAGTATTTCCTTTTTGGCTTCTCTACACATCCAGTTCATTCTTGTACTTTTTAGAGAGGAATGAGTTAGATTGGGGTTTTTTTTTTTCCTTGCAGGACTTTTACTTTGAATTGAGTATTTTTTATTTATTTATTTATTTATTTATTTATTTTTTAGCTGGAGTGGAACTTTTACTTCCATACTACATCTATGAACCAGTTTTCAAGGACCCCAGAGTGAATCCTGGGGAAACAAGATTTCTTTAGAAACTTCCAAAGAAGCTATTTATGGAAAGAGGGCATCCGCATGAATATGGATGAATGAATGTATTAATCTCATTCAGTCTTTTGCCAAGCTTTGATAAGCATTTGTGTGTGTGTGTGTGTGTGGGGGGGGGGGGGGGGCACAGAAGGCTCAAAGCTGCTCACCCATGACAAATTAGAGTCAGATAAATGTTAGCAAGCGATTAGCGTGGAGGGAGTTAGCAACAAACCCAGCAGGGCTGTTGGGTTATTGTCACCTCTAATAAATACAATCAGGAGGGAGTGTCAAAAATGAAACAACCGCTGGAACTCAAGGATTAACGGACAAGATTTTGTTGGGCAATGGTTGAGGCCACCTGACATTAAGGTGATAAATCAGGAGTGTCTGGGTTTGTTTTTTTTTTTTTTCTTTTTTCTTCAAAATTCGGCATAAATGCCCACCGGGGTATTTGAGGATGTGCTGGAAAGATTTTGGCCGCCAAAGGTCAAGGCCACTCTGACAGGAAACTGAAGGATGCAGCTTTGTATTTCTGATAGTTTCTGAAATTCAGAGTCCCAATGGTTTGGTTTGTTTTCATCCATCCATTTTCTACCTCTTATCCTGTTAAGGTTCGTGGGGGGCTGGAGCCTATCCCAGCAGCCTTCAGGCGAGAGGCGGGGTTCACCCTGGACAGGTCACCAGTCCATCACAGGGCCAACACATAGAGACAGACAACCATTCACACTCACAGTCACACCTACGGTCAATTTAGAGTATCAATCAGCCTCGTCCCCTCTTGATGTCTTTGGACTGTGGGAGGAAGCTGGAGTACCAGAGAGAACCCACGCAGGAACAGGGAGAACATGGAGACTCCACACAGAAAGACCCCGTGCTCCAGCCGGGGCTTGAATCCAGAACCTTGAGGTGACAGTGGTGACCACTGCACCACCGTGCCGCCGCCCTTATTTCTCATCGTTTCATACAATTTGCAAGTTGACCGAAATTCAAAGTCCACATGGTTTGGATTGTTTTCGTACAAATTTTCTACTTGGGGTGGGGAGAGAGTGTGTGTGTGTGTGTGTGTGTGTGTGTGTGTGTCACAGTACTTACCTCACATTCCAGTTACGTCACTCAAACATACTGGGTGTGATACAAAGACTTTATCATGACAGAGAAAGAACCTCCTCATCCTACACATTTCATCTCAAAGTCCACTTCAACGCGGAGCAGGAGCCCTGCTTTGCGCCAACGACCCAGGCCGGTGTTGATTTCATGACCTGTTTCAGTTTAGCTTAAATAAAAAAAAAAGATGTTTAAGATTCCACCGATTAACAAAAACAAAGACCCTTTATGTTTCATCGTACAAATACCAACGGCAAGAAGGACAAAAGCGACCAGATGACTTAATATATTATGGTTTATTAATCACAAATGTCATTATCTTCATCAATTAAATACATCAGCTGTAGATCCGAAGGAATGAATTCAATTAGCTACGATTTTATTTCACTTTCGCCAGAGTGACGTGTAAACTTAAAAACATAAAAGACAAAACAGTATGGGGAGAGAAAAAAAAAAAACCAGCGCAAAGGCGTGTGTGTGTGTGTGTGTGTGTTTTTTTTTTTCTTCTTGTATTTTTTGCGTCAGCGGAGTCGTTCTGAATTAAATGAAATCAAGAATGTTTCTAAGATCAATGCAGAAACGCACAAAGGACCTGACAGACATGGATTTCGTCCTCAGTGTTGCAGAGCTGAGCACTGATTCCACGGGAGGGGATCATCAGCAGGCGTGAGATTCATTTGATCACCGCGCCTCCTCGAGCCCTCTGAAACCGAGAGGATGTATTGCTCATAAATACCCAGGGGTGGGGGGGTGTTTGGGTTAGAAAGTGTGCTGAAGCTGAGAATTCGGTTCTCCCCCACCCCCCACCACAATCTGAGGTGAAATCAGTGCTGCTGTCGCCTCAACAGTCGTGACGGAGGAAGGCTTGCATAGATGTGTTCAGGTTCTCCTCGCTAACACTACTCTAATCTGTGCCCACAGGGGGAGCACTGGCGTCCAAATGGAGGAGGAGGAGGAAGAGGAAGAGGAGGAGGGGGTGTGTGATACCCATACACTGAAATAAAAGGACACGGAGGACATGTTGGCTACAATTACACAAAAGTCCCTCTACTCCTTACCTACAAAAACAGTACAGTTAAATGTTTTTGCCATCAAATGGTTTTACACTAACTAGCTGGCACCATTTATTGTATACTGATGGGGTTCAGTGCCGTTTAATGAATGCATAAATATGTTACAGTACAGAACACTGAGTGTAAATAGGTTAGGGAGTTAGTCATCATGAATGTACACAACTCGGTGAGACAGACATGTTCAAGATCTCAATTCAAATCACCTCGTAGCATATTACACAGTACGATTAAGACCTTCCACTCCCAAAACTTCAGTCTACATCACTCGTCTCCCACTCGCCAACGTCGCGCACCGGTAAGGTGGAGACTCGCGAACCTCAGCTGACCCACAATGATACAACAGCGGAGACATGCGAGGGAGCTGTGAAGAAGCAGAGAGGACTGAACGTGCAAAGAAAAATAAACATTTTTAAATGATTCCCCCTGCAACGACACGCCGTGCAGTCAGCCATCCTTCCAGTCAGCCAGGTGTCTTTAACTCTCATAGAAAAATAGTTCGATCCAAAATGATGATGATAATAATAATAATAATAATAATTATATACTATATTTGATTAAATTAACCACTTTATACATAAATACATCAGAGCCCAAAGGTCAACGATCAGAGGTCAATGCTACATTGGCACGCGCAGCACCTCCATTCAAGTGGCTTCCTATCGGTCATCAAGGCACAGATTTCAAGCTGTGAAACCGGCCTGCTGACACTCCGCCAAGGAGCTCGTTTGAATACGAAACCCAGTTTCCAGGAGTGGGTAGTATGAGCTGAAGAGGCCGTTAAACTGTGGGTCAGATTTCCATCTTTTTTGTTTGTTTGTTTGTTAAACCAGCCTTGGCGGAGGTTTGCGCTCTGCGGAGTGCGCCCTTCTCGTTCCCTACCCTAACGGAGTGGTCGACTTCAGTGGGGATTCGTGACAAAACCACAAGTGCAAAAGTCATCCTTCATTTTCTTTACTCTCTTGAAATCACATTCTGATGGGTCAGTGAACTCAGGTCTTCACCCACATTAAAATTTGGCAAAAATAAAAGGTGTATTTGTTCACAAAAGCAAACTGGTATCACACTGACAGGTGGGTATTTTGGTCTGCAGGACTTGTTGCCTGGTCTTCGCTGGGTGTTGCATGTTTACATGCGACCAGAATACTGACTCATCATGCTCGAGTCACTTAAAGAAGAACGCCAACTTTTTGGGAAATATTCTTGTTTTTCATCGCCTCCAGAGCCAGCGGGGAAGACGGACATACTTCTCTCCTGAGTTCCATTGGGGAACTGAGACCCAAGCTAGTTAGCTTAGCACGATGAATGGGAGTGGATGGGAAGTGTTGGTGTGCTTCCGTCCAAAGTCACCGAATGAATCAGGTTAAGGATGTTGGTTTGTCTGGAATAATCCTTCCCATCCTCTCTGACAAAGTCGGCCTTGCTTCGGAGCAGCAGTCCCTCTTCCACTCAACAAGTTTTGAAGTGCTGCGTCAAATCCCGGCGTCCAATCTGGAAAGTAGTTCCAGTGTATCCGATACTAGCGTAACAATGTCTTGCAATTTTTGATGTACTCAAAACAAATGCTATTTATATTAAAATCCATTCTGGAGGAAAGTGTATCCGGGGCCCCCGGTAGTGTTGCCAACCAACGTGGAGGTTGCTGGTTGGGCTCCTTGTGTTGGCCTCAGCTTAGTTAGGCATCCAAGAAGCTGGGTGAGGGGTCGTGTCCTGCTCACTAGCACCTCCGCAAGTCATTCAGGGCACTTTTTAAGGGTGGGGGTGGGGGTGGGGGACTCTGGGTAATAGTGTGATCCTTTCGTGAACTATGGAATCCTAGTGAAACTCCTCGCCATTTAGGTGAAAAGATGCACCTCCACTTGGATGTGGGGGTCCCCAGTCTTCCCCAAAGCAGTAGAGGGGGGGAGAAGCAATGACCAGCTCAACTTGAAAGGTGGAATTGGTGATGTACAACCGGTGGACGAGGGGAAAGGCCAAAAAAGGTTTTCTTTTTTTTTTGTGGATGGCTTTTAACAGAGGTATAAGACGGCAAACACGCTTACGTCCCAAAAAGTTGGCATGTTCCTTTGAAAGTGAGAACTGGACTCAAAACAATAAACGGCTCCCCTCGTTTCATCGGGGGTTAAAAAAAAACCAAAAAAAAAACACAAAGTGAACAGCCACCGCTCCATGGCTTCCGTTTGTGGTTGAGGTCTCTACCTCCTCATGTCGGTGTTCATCCCTCTGTTTCACATCAGATTCATTCCAATGACAGAGGAGCGTAATCATTATGAGGGTCTGACTTTGAGGCTGAAAATTGGAGAGGCCACACAGAACAGTAACACGTTTCACTAAACTATTAAGGCACGCACTCACAACATTTAACATGACAATAAATACATCCTCAACATCCAAAATTATGAGCATTTCTGTCTTCAGTTCCTGCGTTGCAGGGGTCTTCTCCTCCCCCCAGTGACCAGAGTTGAGAGCTGACAGGGTGTGTGAGTGCTAACAGGATCCTATGTACTATATTTACATTATCTATGGCACCGTAACTATTTTTGCAAGCTTTCGGTTCAACGATCCCTTCAGTTGATGCTTCTCAAACCACTGCCGTCATTCTGATTAAAATAATAAAAACAGATTTAAAAAAAAAAACAACCAAAAAAACCTAAAAAGATAATGACTGTGACATCCTGAAAATTATTGTGGCTCACAGCCCATGCTCCAGTTGAAAAAGGAAATTTGTCCCGTCTAAGTGATAGCATTGAGTGAGGTGCAAAAAGCCCCTCGAGGTGCTATTAAAACCGAGATCCAGATTCCTCCATGAATGTCCTGCATCTGAGTCTTCATAATGATGGATTCTACAGGAAGACAACCCATTTGTTTTATTAATCATTCTCTTTTGTCCCCCTGACCTCCTTTTTTTTTTTTTTTTTTTAAATTCAGCGTCCCTATTCCTCATCCCGGAACGACAGGGTGGAAAACTAGGCCGAATCTTTCGCTGCTGCAGCTCCGTTTTTGTCCTCGGCCTCTCCTCCCCCCCTGTCCTTTTTCTTCCCTCCTTTCTTCTTCTCTTTTTCTAGCCGCTCTTTCTCCTTCCTCAGCCTCTCTCTCTCTGCCTTTTCCTTTTCCTTCTTCTCCTTCAGCTTTTTCTTCTCATCTTCCTTTTCTTTCTTCTTGTCTTCTTTGCTTTTCTTCTTTTTCTTGCCATCCTCCTCTCCAGGTGGGGCGTCTGCCACTGGTTTTGAATCTGGACACGGCGAGAGGGGAGCGTTGTTGGCAGTGGGAGAGGGGATAGTTGGAGTGATCTGCTCAGAGACGATCCAAGGAGAAGGGGACAGAGTAGTAGGTGGTGGTGGTGGTGGTGGTGTGCTTTGATTTGGTGATGGAGGCTGCACCGAGGTGCCCTCTGGGGCTGGAGCGGACCCACGCGATGAGCCAACCAGTGGGCTCTGAACCTGTGGTGCAGCTGCCCTCTGTCCTGCCCCTGGAGGAATGGGTGGTTTGTGGCTGGGGCCTCGACCCCCACTTGAACTTCCTACAGGTGGTGATGGAGGCATCATGCTCTCCATTCCTGAAGGACCTGAGAAGGATCCTTTCTTGGTTTGGGAGTGGAACGGTGTTCTGGACTTGCGGAAGCCTGGGAGTGAGAGCAAGCTGGAGGAGGCCCTGAGGGGTCCTGGTGGAGGAATCGAACTCGCCAGGAAAGAAAAGCTGCCGCCGGAGCTGATGGAGGCAGCGCGGCGTTTGTACTCATAGATGGCCCTCGTACCGTGGAGGCGGCGGCCTGGCTGGTGTGTCAGCTCCCCTCTGGACTCCCGCCACTTCCTCACCTGGATGTTGCACTCGCGCTCTATCAGTGCCTCCGTCACTGGGAGCAAAATGATCTGGACGACACGTCAGACAGACAGAAAGAGGAAGCAAAGATCACTAGACTGAGGGGCACTACGGGACAAAGTGACTCACAACGCGTGTTGTTGAGTAACAACACACAGGGTTTACCGTGACATGAAATTTAAGGCTTCTTAAACAGAACAAATGTGCATCAGAGCCATGGACAGGAGCCCAAACCAGCTCTCAAAGCAGTTCTGACAAAACTGCAACACTAAACAAGCATTGCTGCTTTGACTCTAAAACATGATCACTGCACTCCACGTGTTTTTTGTAAGCAGCTGATCCAGGATCATGTCTGAGTTTATATATTCTAACCTTAAATTCTGAAAATCTAATTTCAGACTTTTTAAGGATCCACTGGAGCAGGAGCAGCTTTTGCCTATGGTCATGCTCTGGGACCCACCTCCTGTACCAGCATCTCCTCTCTGATCATGTCAGGCGAGATGCTCCTCAGGCGCTCCATGGTTTCATACATGCCCTGCAGCTCCCGCAGTTTATCCACCGAGCCAAGCATCTGCTTCAGTAGCACCAAGCCCACACGGAAGACTATCTTCACGCCTACAAGCAGACACTCAAGTTACTTCTGTCAAAACAAACCACGCCCAACCACAAAACTCACAAACCACCCAAAACATCAAGCAAGCAACAAAAATGTGGACTGTAATACCACAACTTCTGATGAGATTGTCATTCGTCGTAGATACTTGGAAATTAATTAATTAAGAAGAGATGTTTTTTTCGGACGTGATTCGTACCTTCACAGAAGAACATGTCCCACACTCGCAGCACACAGGCCCAGGGTAAAGTGCGTGAGAAGATACACATAAACCACTCCGTCATGTAGAGAATCGGGTCGATCTTGAACTTCTTGAGATGACGGTAAGCCATAGGACAAGTGCGCCGCAACAGAGAGAAGAAGATCTCGCCATCCAGCTGGATTGCTTCCTAAAAAAGACGTGTGACAGATTCAATAAGAGTGAGATCTTGACATCAAGCGCAGCACAAACAGACTTTTTGTTCATTGACTCACCAGCCCAGCGCTGTAGTAGCCAGGAAGGTACTTCTCACATATCTGGACCAGGCACCAGAAGGCTTGCTGTGTAACAGATCCACATGAAAATTAGGTTTAGCCAGTCTAAGACAATTTACACTGTCAAATTTATAGTTACCACTATTTTGAGGGCAAAAAGGAACATATTATAACAGAGCTTTAACGGAGCTGCACAGGAAGTAGCTCTAAAACCCAGAAGTGAGTCGGTCTCAAAGTCGGTGGAGTTCTGGAATATTTTTGGCTCGAGGGCTGGTCAAAGATCAGTGGCTCACACTAGGCTTCAGATACTTCCATGTTTTGTTCTTCATTGTAAAATACACATCAGTAAAAACTACAGTTGCAAGTTTTGAAGCTTTAATATCTTAAAGCGCATAAACAAGGACTGCAGAGTTTGTCATCAACATGAAACATCACCACGACTAACGCATAGAAGAAAGAAGAGCGAAACTAGCAGTGGCGTTTGTCTGGTCACAGCCTGACATTAGATAGTGACGGTGGAAGTGGTGTTCAGCGAAGAACAAGTGATGATCCCGCTGTAAGTCTCATAATCTCTTGTTTGCCAGAGAGCTTATTTACCGCAATAATCTAAACTCCAATGTAAAAATTGTTGTGGAGAGCAGCCCTGGCCTGCAGGGACTCTGGACTCCACAGCTGATATAAAACACTTGTGTTTGGAATAAGGACGGGGAGAACTGTGCTGATCTCTTCAAAGCAATTATTTTAAACTTTTTGGTTTTTTTTAATCAAACAGGAAACCCACAGAAACGATATTTTGAACTCCTTAACCTAAATTAGCAGAGGAGCAGCAGGCCCATGACCTGTCCCCTCCGCTCATAAAGAATCTGCTACGCTAGCAAGCCAACACAAGAATAATTTTCGAACTTTTATAATCAGCACAAAACCAAATGAACTGGCTGAGCTCGAGCGCATGGTTTCATGGTTGTGACTTAAATACACAATCTTTCCTTTTGTTCAACTGACGCTGATGGCGCTTTCTGTAGATAAAGTGCTTTCCTTCCAGCCAGAGGCATCCTCTGCAGTAACTGTTAAACTGTTACATAACAGTGTTGCATAAAACGCACACCTGCTTGAGCATAACTAGCTCACAGCATTCTCACACAGCTGACACCCTTTTATGTATATGGGTGTGAACGAACTGTCAGAATACAGAGCGGTCCTTGTGGTTACTTGTCAGTTCACACGTAGCAAAGAAACCTGTCCCAGCCAGAGTCCTAAATCTACAGTCTATTCAGTCACCTTTCAGAAGTGGGACAAGTCTGCTGTTGTTGGTTTTTAATCTGGTTAAGAACCCCAGTGAAATATCTCTCATGTCTGGTGAGAGAAACAAATGGAAAGTGACCGGCTGTGAACCAAAACTCAGGTGCAGACCTGCTCACTCGCCCGAAGAAACCACAGAATGTGCTGGTTGTTCGTCTACTGGAGTGAATATTTCTGAAGGCAGAGCAGCAGATTGTGATGCTTCAGTTGCTTTTATCAAATTCTGTTTCATGTATCAAGCTGCAATAAGATTAACAAGACAGAAGGGATTGGAATAATGGAAGAATGTAGAGTTGATTTTTATCAGTACTTTAATTAATTCTCGTGCAGCAGCCCCTCTCTCTCTCTCTGATGTGGCAGAGCTCCTCCCTCCCTCCCTCCCTTCCACCCTCAGACTACCAGCATCCGTTCTCCACCCACAATGCACTGTTTTGGTTTGCTTCCTCTATTAAAGGCTCATTTGGAAACAGCCCAAGCGCTGACTTTTCAGGAGCACCATGGTCCGATTGTTTGGTCCAAAAATAGTCCGGAAAAGTCCAAGGAGAGTTTTTACTCCTGTAATTTTTTTTGCATCAAAGACAAAAATACAGAAAGTCCTGACCAGATGAGCTGGGTGAGAAAAAGCCCTACATCTTCAGGTTTATATCGACTGAGCAGAGTGCTGACCTCAGCCGGCATGTGCATGAGCAGCACTGCAGCCACAGGAGCCTGGGCCTGGCAGTAGCCCTCGTCAGGCCGGTAAATGGTGTACGCCTTCAGGATCCGGTACAGATCCTGCTGCCTGCAAGAGACAAAACATCGACATTACCCAGTGGCAAAGACCACCAAAATATATGACCTGTTCACATCCTTCCATCTATCATATTTTGTCACTTTTTCCTTGGTTATATCCTGAAAATCCATGATTTTTTTCCCCCGAGGAATTGTATATTTCCTGACATATACATGAACATTAGTACAAGTACAAGGCTTGTGTGCACTCAGGTGCTCCTCTGGTAACTGTGTGTGAATAATTCATATGTAACTCAAACAGAGGATGTGTGTGTGTGTGTGTGTTTTACCCGTGGCCACCGCGAGCAGCAAACATCTCATGGAAGGGGAACTGTCTGTGTAGATCCTTCTCTATAATATCCAGCCATTTAGCCTCTCCTGGCTCTCTCTCCAGTTCCTCCAGGGGGAAAAAAACAAACAGGCAAATCATTAGTAGATCAAGAGTCAAACTCAGGGTGCTTAGCCTTATGCAAGATATCAATGTGGATTTAACAGTTAAGTTCTGCATGCGACCATGACACAATTAAAAAACAGAAAGGAGAGAGTGCAGACCTCCAACAAGGGCAATAGCCTCAAAATATTTCCCATCACGCAAAGCTGGATGGATTTCCTCATCAGTCTTTTGGACTACGAGGCCTGAAATACATCGGGTTCATCCATGACACCTAACACGTGTAGTGACGGTCACTTAGTCATGCAAGACAAGAACATGACCATGTGACAGATTGTTATTTTTTTAAATTGTTCCCCCAAATTAATTTACATCAATCAAATCGACTATAAATAAATCCTGTGTCAATACAGAATACTTAGAACAGCTTAGTGTGGAAGGCTGGCTGTGACACTCGACACCACACTTAGGTTACACAAACATGGACGACCCAAATCCATTTAAGGCGTGAAGACTTTCATAGCTGTAAGTAATAAGTTTGTAGAATTAAAGAAAGATATATGATACAGAACATTTGTGTTCTGAGAAGCCAATAAAAATGTCAAAAAAACAGACCTATATTGCAAAGTAGGGCTGAACAATTTTGAGAAAGTGTCTAAATGCAGTCATTTGGACAGATATCATGATTGGAGGCGGCGCGGTGGTGCAGTGGTCAGCACCGTCGCCTCACAGCAAGAAGGTTCCAGGTTCAAGCCCCGGCTGGAACACAGCATCTTTCTGGGTGAGTCTGCATGTTCTCCCTGTTCCTGCTGGGTTCTCTCTGGTACTCCGGCTTCCTCCCACAGTCCAAAGACATCAAGAGGGGACCAGGTTTATCCAGACTCTAAATTGACCGTAGGCGTGACTGGGAGAGCCAGTGGTTGTCTGTCTATATGTGTTGGCCCTGCCATGGACTGGTGACCTGTCCAGGGGGAACCCCGCCTCTCGCCTGAAGGCTGTTGGGATAGGCTCCACCCCCCGCGACCCTCAACAGGTCAAGCAGTGGAAAATGGATGGATGATGGATGGATGATGATTTGATATGTGTGATTAGAGGGAATGTTTATTTTCACATCACTATTCTGTTTACTGAAAACCCCCTTAAAATCATACAGGTGTTCTTTTTGTGTGGATCTTTATCAAATAAACATGTTTCTGTAGAAGTGATGTGCAAGGAGAACCACAACGCTGTGTTTAAAACACTCTTTTGTTTGAGTCTTTAACAAAAATGCTGCCTGACTGCGCTTTGAAAGTTGGACGTATTGCAATCGTCTTGATTGACTGTGCAACCCCATCGCAGGGTATCATAAAGTGGGAGGGAAAAAGCCTGGATCTGCTTCACAATTCCATGGGTTCTTCTTTGGTCCACCTTTTAGCCATCTACCAAGTTTCATTTAAATAGGATGGGAAGTTTCTGCCCAACTAGAGCTGACAAACTGCAGTGAAAACATACCCTCCCTATTTGAGGCAACATCACAACAGAAAAACACTCCAGGAACAATACAAGTGGACTGCTGGAACCCAGACCCAGCTGACCCCCCCACCCCCCCAGCATGAATGCAGAGTCAGGGACCTGACAGGCAGGATTACAGGTCCTGATAAGAGGCTTACAGCGTCCTACATATGCGCCTGCGTCCCTTTACGACCACTGGGGATGCCATTTCCCAACTCAGCCACTCTTTATAATGGTTCCCAGTTAGGGAGTGGAACTTCTGCTGCATATTCTTAAATGTCAGAAACTCCTTTACAAACAACTTTACAAAGAGAGCAAAGACAAAGACCTGAAACCAAAACTCCAACTGTATTTAAGAATAACTGATCTAAAACAAAGTTTCAGGACTAAGAGACTCTCAAAATGTTTGTGGTGATGACGACATTAATGTGGTTAATCATATATTAGCAATAATACCTCAAATTTATCTTTGTTGGCGTCTAGGAGCTCCTGGCTGTTGGACAGCAGCTGCCAGGCTTTGGCCCTGAGAGATGATGGAATCCCTTTCCTGCAGCGCATCTTCACCTGCAAAAACATGCACAAGAAAACAAACTTATCACCAACTAATGAATGTCAATAACCGGTTCATTATGCATGAAACTAGTGCGGCACGATTCGGTGAATAATTCACATTCTGCTGATTTTGTACAGCACTAATTAACGTCAATAAACACACACTGTAATGGGTCTGCTTGCCTGCTTATCAGGACAAATGCACAAAAAATACAGGGAATTTTGTAACATGTGTTTCCCAACTCAAACATGCAAAGCTAAGCAAGAATAAATCAGTGTAATATTGTTTCCAAAACAACTCGTCACTTGTAGTCATTCATTCTCACTTCTGCTTCTCCTGTATCGTGGGGCTGCGTAATGGTAAATGGACTCAGTTTTATAGAGCGCTTTTCTACCTTAGCGGCACTCAAAGCGCTTTACAGTGTCGTCTCATTCACCCGTTCACACACACACTCACACACTGATGGTGGAGGCTGCCATGCAAGGTGCCAACCTACTCATCAGGAGCAATTATGGGTTCAGTATCTTGCTCAAGGACACTTGGACATGGTCACCGGGGTCGAGGATCGAACCAGCGACCCTTCGGTTGCTAGACGGCCACTCTACCCCTGAGCCATGCCGCAATATGGACATTAAAAAAAAAAAAAAAAAAAAAAATAGTCATTATGGTTATCAACATGCAACATGATTTTTTAAATAAGAGGGATCTAATTCTCTATCTAATTATTACATTTTCTTTTATTTAATGACAAATCCATTATATTGATAACAGTGTGATTTCTGTTTGGATCCATTTCACCCAAAGATGTTTTCCAAAGTGCACCTCTGCAGCAGGATTTCCCTCAAAAAAGGTATTTCAATTAGCTTTTCACAAATATTACAATCAGCCATATTGTGATTTGGATTGAAGAACAAGCAGTGATGTTGTTCGGTACGCGTCCTGCATCCCTGACGCATTAAAATATGAAAGGACGCAGTAAATTCACTATCCATGCGTCCCAGGGACACACCTCATTTTTCCCATGAAAAACCACACATTGTAAACAACAACAAGAGTTTAAAATCACATTGAGTAGCAAAAGAAACCTCGCCGTCAGCGGACCTGACGAGCGCTGTTTCAACCCTTTGCGCATTAACTCAGCGCAGACATGATCCCCTTGAGTACAGTATCGCGACATGCTAGTTTAGCCGCTACAACAACAACTACAATTTCATTTCAACAATTAAAGATACGGACTTCTTAGTGGTAAATAAATTCACATTTCAACTGTTATATGCTGTGTTTACTCGATGGTTTAACGTCTAGGGGACGTGCTCTAACGAAATAAATAAAAAATATTCCGGTGGTGGCTGTGTGGCAATAAAAAAAAATAAAAAACAACTTTTAATGGCGAAAAAAACATTTTGAACATACCTGCTAATTATAGCCATACCTTACCATACCACCATTGAGAGAGTGTAACACTACAATTTAAGCAATAGAAGAATATAAGAAGTAGAAAGAAATACATTTTTTAATTGGGGACCCATTGAATTTCCCAGGGACCCACACAAATCACCACCTGTGGGTCATGGGGACTCACTATATTGAAAACCTATCAACATCTCTGAGTGCGCAGCGCTACAGTGCAGGGGAGCTGGAACCTATCTCAGCCTCTTGGGAGAGAGGCGGGGTACACCCTGGGCAGGTCAGCAGTCCATCCTCTGATGTCTTGCAATTAAAAATAAAACCTACAACATAAATATCTGAGAGGCAAACACGCGTACCTTCTGGAAGCGGTGTTTGACCCATTTATCCCAGTTGTTGAACATATCGATCCATTTCATCTCCCTCTGTCTGGCCACTTCAACTCGAATTTCTTTTTCACTGTAACAGCAACAGATAATGACATCATTGACATAGCCGGAAGTGCTCCTTTTTTTTTTAAATATAGATTAGTAACTTGGACAATATATCACAACTTCCTCTCTCTCATTCATCTATATTTTACATTCAGATAGTAGAGACCAGAATTATTCGAAAAGTGAAAAAAAAAAATCAGACAGAATCTACAGACGCATCTCGTGAAAGGAGAACCTGAGAGCAGATGGGTGTGAGGGAGTAAAGCATTGAATCAGTCAGAGCACATTGAGTCACAAAAGCGCTCTCAGCATTATGTGAGTCAGAGTAACATCAGATAAGGGATGGACAGATGCGTTTGGACACAGCAGAGAAAAACAGGAAAGAGAGGGTGAGGGGAGAGGTAGATGGAGGACAACATTAATAAACAGAGGGCAAAATGACAGATTTGACTTGATTTGTGTAAAAGTCTCCAATGGCCATAAACTCATGTCTCATGAGGTAAACACTGTATGTCAGCATGGAAACAGTGTAAAAAGGGGAAGTGTTTGGGTTTTTTTTTTCCCCCCTGTCACTGAAATAGACATTTACATGCCAAATTTCATAACAATGGTGGTTAGGTGTACCGGGAATATTTTGCAGAGTCGCCACCTACCTGCCTTCACTGTACTGACTCCCGCCCAGGAAGCCATATTTATCAGTGCGTCTGACAGCCAGGCCATTGATCTCTGAGTCCGAGCCCACAGAGCTTCCGTCCTCTCCCAGCCCAGACAGAGATTCCAATGTCCCTGACATCAGGCTGGCTGACTCTAGATAGCTGAGAGTGTCAGGGGCCGGCCTGGGGTTGGGCAGCTGGAGAGCAGGGGCTGGCTCGTGGATCAATGGGACTGTAGGGCTGGGGTGTTCTGCTCTGGAAGGGGTGCCAGGCTCCTCTACTTTCATGGCTTCGCTAGCTGTTTCAGGCTTTGGGGACAGAGGTGGAAGCTGAGGGCTTTGTGCTTGTGGAGATGGCGGAGCTCTCTCCTCTTCAGCTGCAGTATCAGTGGAGACAAGAGGAACTGTGGAGAGATCGGGGCCTGCAGGTTGGAGGTGGCTCGCTGTGAATGGAGCATCATCCATTACAGGATTAGGGTTGTGGGTGACATGTACACTGGGATACAGGATAGGACCTGGACAGATATCAGGAGAGGGCGATGCCTGTTGTGCTTCTCTCTGAGCGGATGCTTCATTTGACAGTGCTTGGGTCTCTGCTGGAGCATGTAAGACCTCTGTAGCAGCTGGGTTAATGGTCATTGACTCCTCTTTCATAACACGAGCTCCAGGCTCTGCATCTTCCCCCGTTGACTCTCCTCTCTGTGGATCAGCCTCGTGTACCAGTGATGAGAGGGGGGTCTCAGCAGCCAGTTTTGATGGATTCGAGATTGGTTGGGGAGGTGAGGTCAAACCCCCTATCTGTGCTGCGGGAGTGTTTCCAGTCAAAGCTTTGTCGTTGAAGAGGGAAGACTTGGGTACGGGCATCTCCCTGGTGGTCTCCGCAGCAGGAAGAGCTGATGAGGTGGGAGGGATGGATGGAGCTGCATGAGGATCACCTAACGCAGGTGGTGATGGGGATAGGGTGTAGAGTTCAGCCATGGTTCCACGGTGATCTCTCCTTTACAAACAGATAAAGTGTTGGAGGTGACTTTTATTA
Source organism: Aulostomus chinensis (assembly GCF_037954235.1). Taxonomy (NCBI): domain Eukaryota; kingdom Metazoa; phylum Chordata; class Actinopteri; order Syngnathiformes; family Aulostomidae; genus Aulostomus; species Aulostomus chinensis. The sequence continues at coordinate 4,607,346 of NC_141337.1, forward strand.
AGTTAAGCAACAGCTGTCAGTCCATCAGTCATAAAAAATAGCCCCACCAACATTTGCATAGTGGATAAAACGAGGAATCATTACTCCTGCAACTCTAAAAGTCAATGCTTGACACATAATATGAATACAATGTTGATAAAAACAAAACAATTAGGTATAAATGCATCTTATTCAAAGATAAATTCAGAATCTGCATCTACAACTTCAGAACAGTGATTCTACATAAAAAACAATATTACTAACGAGCATCAATAAACGTAAGGCAGTACTTCCTCTTTCCTGATGGCTAATAATGTGGTTATAGTAGTAAAAGGACGGTACAATTGTAAACCCGCAACTACATTTCTATTACACAGTAACGTCCCTCGGCACTCAATAACTTCACATTGCAAAAAAAAAAAAATAAATAAAAGCTTGTAATTATATAAGTAGCAACTCTGGTGTTCCGCATTACCACAATGCACATTCACCTGCTTATCAGTCAGAATGGCGGCAAAACATTGTCTACAATAACAGAGTCTAATACCGGTGCACGGGTATTTAACACCCACAACAAAGCGCCCACGGTGATCCTTTGCTGATGAAGCAGGTGGTGGAGTCTACAGACCGCTATCAGTTGCATGCTAACTGGTAACAACACCACACACTCACTTGGCATATCCTCTCTGGAGGCCTCTCTCGAAGCGACACAACTTCCCGATTGAGCAAACAGGAATGATGGTTTACCAGAAGCTAATAGTCAACATGCTCCTTCGTGCCAGGCCCTCCTAATGCAGCGTCCACGGCCTTGGCCACTTGGCTGCACCGGTCAACCACTACCCCAACTCCGTTACTCAACTCACCCACGACCGGCGTATCACTGTGATCCGTCCGCCTGGAAAGCCAGGTGGTTCCTGCCCGTAGGACCCCCCGCCACAGCTCCGTCTCCACAACTTCCTCCGTGAATTGAAACACAAAGAACACGGGAGAAGGCACCGCTAGCTGGGAGCGGACCTGACAGAGACGTCCTGCGGTCGCTAAGCTAGCCAGCTACCAGCTAGCTATGTTAGCTCAATTTAGCCTAATGTAACTATTAGCATGAGCCGATAGGGTCCTGTTTCTGTTAGCCTCGCTACCGAGCCGTCACTCCACTCACACGCGCGGTTTACTGCGACCACTCTCACATAATCAAACAAGCATCTTATTGACCGTCAACAAAAACAGACTTTCTTTGTTTTAAGTTATCATAGAAAGGCGGCTGTGACACATCCAACAACCGCCTGCATTTCCTACTGACAGCTACGTGCGTGTGCCCGTGTAACGTCGACGGGCACACGCACGTACCCGCAGAGGAGCCTCCCCAGCGGTCTCAGCGCTTCCCTCCAAATATTATCGCTTTCGAACAATGTTTAAACACACACACACATATATATATATATATGACACAGGCTATTAAAAAAGGAAGGTTACTTTGAATTAACTGGAGTTAAGTTAACTGGAGAAAACCAATCAGTATTTCAATTATTTATATAAACCAGCAGATGGCGCAATTACCCTGCTTTGTAGAGATTAGAGACAATATGAAGTCTTGTAATTATTTTTAGAAGGAGCCTACTGCACTTTGAAGTACTTGAGCTTTACCCAAGCGATATATTGTACCTTTTCTTTGGTCTATCTGATTGACGTTTTAAGATACTTTTTAAAAAATGGATTTCTGCTCACTAATTATATAGGCTTACGTAAAAGTGAAATAATTTCAGGAAAACAAATACAGTTGAATCAAGCATTAGGTAATATGTTTGTACTTCTCACTTGTGGAGAGTATGAACATTCCGGGTACAGCAGTGTGCTATCAACCCCAGTTTCCAAACAAAAACAGCATTCACTAAAACTGATACGTAACCAGCAGATTGTGACTCATTCTCTCCATTCTTTGCTTCACACTCTGCAGGCTTGTCTCTGTTCCAAGGATCTCCGTAGTGAAACCACAGCCTGAAAAAAATAAACAATTAAAGAAAATAGGGGGGGGACACCGAGGCGTGTCGGAGAAATTCCCCTTTAAAGGGAACTCCCATTTACTTGTATAAATAACAACCCTTAGTTGCCATAGAGTCGGATTCCAGGTCTACCCAACAGCCCATCGCGACTCAGCTCTAAGGATTGCGGGTAAACAACTTCACTGTCTCCAAGGTAACCAAGAAGAAAACCTCGAGTGAAACATCTGCAGATGGAACTCAACATATAAGCAAAACCTATGGTCTAAGGTTCATTCAGGCTGTGAGCAAAGACAGGTGGAATATATTAAATCTTTATTAGGATTTTTTTTTTTTAAACACAAGAAAAACAATTCCTCTCATTATGAGAATTAAAATACTGATTAAAAATAATGGATAGATAGAACGTCGTTCAGGGTTAGGGCAACTGTCCTGCTCAGGACTGTCTGGCCACTCTCGAGCAAGGAGTCCTTCGTCAGGAGTGAGACCACTTCCCTGAGAGCAAGCCGAGACTTCCTAGAGAGTCAGCCAGAGCTGGCGGCCGTCGTTCAGTCGTCGCCAAGCCAAGAAGCGGGCAAAAGCGTCGCGAGATTCCAACTGTGTCAACCTGGAGACTGAGAGGACCTCGGAATTATATGGCAGATACTCGTCATTTAAATAGATCCGTATCGGTCGCATGAGCAGCCATTTATATCAACTCAGTTTCACTTCTTTGTCTATCCGAACACAGAGGGTGTGGGGAAACACTGAAAATATTGGACTCCTTTTCCACAGTTTTGTACTCAATATGGACAAAATGTGCATATCTTATATTGTCGTTTAATAATATAAACTGTAAATTTTAGCTCTAATAGGGAGGAGACCGTTGTTGGGTGAGAGACTCGACACCAGGGAGCCGACCCACTCAGTTAAAAGGTCAAAGGGAACACCTAAGGGCTCAGGTTACCAGAGCTCTCACTCCTCCTAACACCAGTCTCCCACGTTTTTCCTCAAGTGTGTGAGGTGTAATACACACACACACACACACACTCATGAAGTTGCTTGTAAATTATAGCTCAGTTGTCGTTGAACATGCTACTGTTGTACAATCGCAGTAAAACTTGGATCAAAATCCCACCACCAACAACGGAAAGAATTCTTTTTTTTTTTTTGGTGCCGATCAATAAACCAGTCATCGTTTAATGGCTTCATCCGAACAAATAATTTCATCGCGACCAAGCAGAAACAGTTGGCGTAAATCCTCAGGCACTGTCATAATTAGTTAGTTTAATTGTGAAAATCTTGAGCACCTGCAAGAGCTCTACAAAAAAAAAAAAAAAAAAAAAAAAAAAAGGTACTATAATTATGAATTGTTTGTTATAATTTTGAATTACGATAAATTATAGTCTTTAATGCTTGTATGTTTGTGATCCTCTTCGCAGTGGTTAAGGTCCCATTAAGAGTTTTTGAGGTCCTCCAGAGGAAACGTGTCCACCCACTTCTGTGTGCGTTCTCGACACTGGTCCCAGTCGTAGAGGGGGCGGTACTGGAAGTGACGCAGAGCTTTGTCTGTGCGTACTGTAAAGGAGGTGCTCGCCACCGCCAAGGTGTAACTGTTCAGTAAGGGTGTGTAGTTGCACAGCGGGCTCAGTAACCAGCGGACCAGGTCGTTAACCACGGCCAGGAACCACAGGACCAGCAGGGGCATGCGAACCCTTCTGAAGTTAAACGTTGAGAGGAACTGCATGTTGAAATCCTCGTAGCTCTTGTAGGGCGAGTCATCGTAGCAGAAGAACGCCTCGCCTCCTACGGTCTGGGGTCGCTCTCTCAGGGCGCGGGCTGCCAGTACGTGCATCCAAGCTACGTTACCTAGCAACACAACCAAGTAGATGAGTGAGTGACAGTGGTGGAAAACTGAAATAGTTTCTTCTGGAATGCAGTACTCCAGTGAGTAGGGCAGGAGCCTCAGCGCACCTCAGCTGTTCAGATTGTGAGAAACCGCCAGCTTCAGTCTGATTCTCTCCGTCTCCACCATCATTAATGGTTAATAACCACATTTCTTATACGGTGCTGTTCCTCACAGAGCTTTAATTACAAAGCGTTCAAGGACGCTTGGAAACGAGGGCGAACAGGCGGGTTGCCCGACGGCCGCCCAGACGAGGACGGAAATGCCTAACTCAATATTTGTTCATTCATCCGTTATCTGGGACGGGTTCGCCGACGTCATCAAGCCAGCTCGAGCTCTCGCCAATCTTCAGGTGAACCCCTGAGTCATAGAGGCAACAGTGTTGCACCACGCTCAACGGAACACACCTAACCAGGGCTGCCATCAGGCCGATGCCCCAACCAGGACATACGAAAACAGTAAGCGATCTGGCACAGCACGAACCAGCTGACACACAGGTAAGTCAACACCACTCCATCCGCCTACGCACAAACGTGCGGTCACATGCTTTCATCGCCCGCAACGCTGTCAGACAGCGAGGAGGCTGATGAATGCGGAGGAGAGGTGGATGAGATGTCATCAGCAACAGGAAGCAGGATGTTTTAAGTTCTGGCTACAAACTTCATGGGGGGGGGGGGATTTAATTCTTTGAAGGAAAGCATCAAACAGTTCAAAACAAGGCTGGCGAACAGGTGAGAGACCTTTTCCCTGCTCGTGAGTGTGGCCGAATAAAGAGTCAGGTGATTTATTGCACTCACACCATCATCAAAAAAACTTTGCGAGCATGTTTGCTTGTTTTTTTTCTTGTAAAGCTGAACTCAGGTGTTGCAACTTGTCAATCAAAAAAAGAAGCCACGCCCAAAAACATAAACGGCTTTCTCATCATGGCCATAATTAACAGAACTACTATCCTGCTGTGCTGAAGACGACTTGAAACTTGCGATCAAGACCATAATTCCCATCGACTTCACTCTACTTCAGCGGCGAAGGAGTCAGAAATAACGCAGGCTTACAGAACTTCAGCGCTGGTAACGCTCATGTGCACTGTTTTTTTGTTTTTAAACAGTGGGGAGCAGGAAGTGAGCTCATCCACACACGATGTCATGACAGTTTGTCACATTTTATAACCTGTATGTTCACGTGCATCTTTAAACTTCTCAGCAGCTGAGCAGCTCAAGGACATCAGGGTTTTTAATAGGATGCACTGGCACGTGTGCTGTATACCATTCATCGGCTACAATGACGACTTCCTGTGAAATGGCGAGGAAGTGCTGCTGCACGACAACTGCAGTTCTGCTTTTAGCCCTGAGCACAAGTGTTGATGAGTACTCGACCGCTGCTTTCAGGGTTTAAAAATAAAACCGTGGTTGCCTGGGATCTCACACCAGGGTACAAGGACACGTCTGTGCAGTTGTGACTTTAACATACGAGGCCACCGATCTAAGACTCACCGGCATAAACTCGCCCATGTTCAATGTCATCAGGCACCCCTCCGATGATCAAGCCTCCCCTCTGCACACCCTGCTTGTAGAAATCTTTAATCAGCTCGTGTCCCTCGCCGTAGATCCCCGTCGGCCTCAGCGAGCACGTGTATAAACATTTACCATCCTTCACCTGAGCAGGAGGACAAACCAGGACAGTTAGTGAGAACACGTGGAAGAATATTGACAGAAAAGTGCTGAGTAGACCTTCAGCTGTGCGCCAGTACTGATTCTTCCAAGAAGCCGCAGGGGGTGGGGGTGGGGGCTGGTTTTTGAGGCAAGGTTGCACAAGAAATTACTTCTTTCCAGTCTGAAGTCCAACAAAGTTGCACAAGAATCCATTTCAGTCTGACAAGAGCTTAGCAACCAGACTGTAAATTAAGATGACAGCTCCATGACTGTGACATCATGTGACAACGGCAAGACACACCTCCTCACAGAGGGCGTCTGCTTTATCAAATATCTTTACCATTCAAGTGCAAATTAAAGTTCGTTGAATCAAAAATTTCTCTTTTGGATTCTTCAAACTGGCCATGCCACGCGAGGTGGCAGCATTCGGTGGTGGCGGCATCCGTTAAAATGACCTGACAACACCACGGAAACATTCACACAACAGGAAGTCAGTTCCTTTTGTCATGACAAAGACACAAAAGGCCTGATTTGATAAAGCAGCCCTCCGGGTGGCAGTCAACATCGTTTTGTAGTTTATTATCTCGTTATTCATTGACAGCAGCTCCTTGACGTGGAATTCACAGTAACTAGCTCATGTTTTTTTTTTTTTTTTATGATGTTAATGTCTCGCCAGCATTCGTGGCGTTTCACATGCCATCACCGCACAACGTAGCGAAAACGAGGTCGAGGTCAAGGTCGCATACTTCCCCTACGATCGCCCTGCTTGTCTCAACCGCTCAGCACAAAAAATCCTAAAAAGACACATTCACACACATAGGAACTAAGACCAGGATTTTTTAAAAAACAAACAGATTTCACATTTCTTGTTCCATTTCTCTGAGGTAATTCACGTGTTCCAGTTACACTTTCAAGTGTGAGGCACATATTTTTACACCTCGTTTAAGTTGTCACTGTATTTTTGTGACACACTGTCAAAGAGTGCAGGTCTTTTTACTTTCAGGTAATGATTTCTTGAGCGTTTGTTTTTCTGTTCTGGAGAAAAGTGAATAATTTCCCACCTCGAGGAACAATAAGGTAAACCTGATTAAATCATCCTGCATCTACCGGCACCTTCGCAGTTCCTATTAGAACAATTCCCACGAGTCAGCAATGCAGCCGCCAGCTAGAACGGGATTTTAATAATGCGCCTCTTTGAATATTACCGATGATACTTCTGACAAATATCAAATATGAAAATGTCAGTTTGCAGACTGTTTAAAATGAAATGCTGTGGTACCTTGGACTCATTTGCTTGCAGCACCATTTTCTCTGCCTTGGCTTTGCTGATGGGGTAGGCCATGGTTTGCTTCACGTTGTAAGGTGTGTCCTCGTTCCCCCTGCACAGAAGGAGCCAAAGAGTCAAGAGCGTTGTTTTTCCTGACCCTGCCACAAGTATGAGGGGAATGTGAACCACTTGGGGGGAAACAAGTGGTTAGAATCACAGTCTGTCTCCCTGCATACTTGGGAGTCCTCAGACAAAATCAACCCATTTGCACTGCCAGAGGTCGTCATTCCAGCGCGAGAAGGCAACGCTGCATCCAGACATATCAGAACACGCAACACGCCAACTGGATTGGTGATTATTTACCACCAGTCACTGCAGATGAATTTCAAACTGACACATCACACAACGTAAAAGCCACACCAGAGTCCTACTGGAGGTGGACCGGTTAATCAGGCTGATAGTTCCAGTGCACGACAGGCTGATTAAAAAATAAACAGGTAGTAATCAGGCGGCCCGAGTGTGGCTGCTACCTGAGCCAACGTGACAAATGCAATTCAGAGGACGAAAAAAAAGAAATACTGCACTTTTGATTTTCAAATATTTGTATGGGTTAAAAGTGAAAACTGCATTAGGAGTGTTAGGACAGAGATGCAGCTCCAACTGCATGATTAATTAAAAACTAAAATATGTACACGGTGACAGGTCACTCTGAAAAATCCAGGTTTTTACATTTCAGTTTTGTAACACAGTTAACTTAACCAACTCACCGGTAACTTGGTCTGCACAGCACCGGCACAGAGGGTTTGCAGTTACAGCTGCAGACATGCAGCAGCATTACGTCACACAATATGGCCTGCCAGCTATCATCACGCAAACCCTTGGAGACGGAAAACAACAGGCCAGCGAGACAGGGAGGGCCAAGAGTTGGAGTCTGGATGTGCGCAATAATTTGGTGACAAATATTTGAAACCTCAACAACAGGAAAACAAACCCAAGGATCTTGTTTTCCTGATCACTGCTACGACCGTTTTTAAATAAATAAACAGGATGAACAAGTGAGGGGGGGGCAGCGTGGCTCAGAGGTAGAGTGGTCGCCTAGCAACTGAAGGGTCGCTGGTTCTATCCTTACTTCCCCCGGTGTCTATGTCCAAGTATCCTTGAGCAAGCCACTGAACCCCTAATTGATCCTGATGGCCCTGCGACGAACTGGTGACCCGTCCAGGGTGAACCCCACCTCTCGCCCAATGTCAGCTGGGATAGGCTCCACCCCCATGAACCTTCATGGATAAGAGGTATAGAACATGGATGGATGGAACAAGAGAGGGAAAACCTGGACTGACAGGAGAACAAAAAGTGACCTACAGAGTAAATTCCTGCTGGTGCTGAAACTATTGAGCGTGTTATTTCCTGCCAGGTGAGTCAGGCTCCTAAGTGAGAAATGACCTTCAGGGGATTCTAAAGCCAATGGAGATAAAGAGTGTGTGTGTGTGTGTGTGTGTGTGGGGGGGGGGGGGGATGGGAGGAAATGAGTAGAGGATGGAGGGGGAGAGGCTGACTTTTTGAAAGTGGAAAAAAATCAGTTTTCTTCCCTTTTTTTTTTCTCCAGTGGTCTGGTTTTGAGTCCAGTCAGAGACAAAATGCATGTAAACCGATTTCTTTGGTCAGTTTTCATTTGGTTGATAAAACCTTTTTCTCCATCCTGCAGATGTGTTGAGCAACACCTACTCAGGGTTGAGACCCCTCCTGTGGGCGATACTTGATAGAACCTCACTTCAATCGGTTTGATGCATCGCTTTAAGGATGCATTAAACTAGAACATTAGTTTTCTAAACCTAGAATTTAATGTCAGAATCGTCTCCGCCAAAGCAAATGAAACATGAGCTGGAGCCCTCGCCTCCGCTGGGGAGGCCGCATGAGCATGAGCAGACTATCATTCAAATCTGTTGGTATACTATAAATCCCTAAAAACAGGCTTACGAGGAACTTAATTAAAATCCATGTCAAGGAATGACACCGACGGCTCTGTAAATGCTTGCGGCAGCCTGGAACACTCTTCAGGCTCTACAATTTAAAAGTTCATCACTCGTTTCTGTGCAATATTAACCGTCTTGGCCCAAATTTAACAAAAACCTAGTTCGTTTTTGACAAATCCTGCAAAACAAACAAACACACGCCGAAGATCACGTGACCTCCGCGGGGGCGGATCTCAAACTCTCACATGTGGCTCATTTTCCAGCACTGACACGAGTTCAACAAACTCATGACAGGAGGTTTAAAAAAAACAAAAAACAACAACAACAAAAACTACAAGTGCATCCAGACGTGACCACTTTGAGGTTTCCTCGTTATCAGAATTTGCCGCTTGTTCTTGTTATTAAAATCGTGTGGCTCCAGTTCCCCAATCGCAGCAAAACTTGTCTGGTTTTCAAAGCTGCGATGTCATGTTTGGTCTCACTGCATGTGTTTGCTGAGTGTGTGTGTAAATCGCTGGACTGATTCGTCCAAAAAGGAACTTCCACCCTGCTGGTAGGGCCGATTTAACACCGGGTGTCTTGATCTCGTCTCCGCTAGATTCTTCAGTTTCTTTACAGGACATTTGCTTTCCATGAAGTTGACTGCAGAGACGAGAGCGACCGCAGAGACGTAGCAAAGACTTTCTGTAAAGAGGACATTTTAGCTTCGAAACAAGCGAAACTTCACCTGATGAAGGGTTGTCTGTTGACATTGGGCCCGATCACCTCCATGCTGCTGGTGTAGACCAGGCTCGGGACGCTGTTCTCCACACAGGCATTGATCACGTTCTCCGTCCCTGACAAAACATCATGCATTCAGTATTTAAGACCAATAAGACAAATGACTTATTCAGATAGAGGGGGAAATTAGATCCATGTGTGCTCCATTTAACAAAGACCAATTTAACAGACGCAAGAGGAAAATACGGAGCTTTGCTCCTCAGAGACCGAAACCTGCGATAAACAATGGGAGAAAGAAGGTCGCTGACCAACGAGGAAGAAAACGAAGAAGAAAGCACTTTTTGAGGTCCTCTCAGGTAATCTGAAGTCTCGCGAGGAGGGAAAAGACAGCAGAGTCTCGTCCACTTTGGCAGACGCTCAAGTGAAACGTGCAGGAATCCGTTTCAAGGGTGATACAAATGTTTTACACGTGACCACGGATGCTTGAACCTCGGGATTTTCACCGTAAAACTTTAAATATGTGGATGGTATTCACATGCCTTCACGCGCATCGAGCTTGAGACTCAGGCAGCACAGCGGCTGGTCGGAGGTTATAACGTCTAGCGTGTGCTCTCTGACCCTTCCAGCCAGAAAACAGAGTGTTACAAGTAATCACCCAAATAAAGCAGTTAGACGCATCAGGACAGAGTTCGAGAATGCTTTGATCGACAGTGGAGGAGAGGAGGGAGTTAACAGTTCATGATTCACAGCGGAATGGAAAACATCTGAATGCTTGAAATATTTTTTGCAACTGGAGCTAAACAGAACCAGCCTTGTCCGTAAGAACAACTCAGGTTAAACCTGAGCTTGAGACTAGAGATGTTTGCTCGTTTTAGTCCAGTGATACTCATTTTAAAATCCTAATCATGACAGGGACAACCGAGCTTTCTTCTCTGAGGTTTCTGGGTCTAAAGTGATAAAGAGGGAGAATAATGATTGGCTTCATTCTCATCCTGAGCAGGGAAACGTCTCAAGTGCGGCGGTGTCCTTGAACATCAACTGCAAGGTCGGGGCCTGGATGGGCGTGAGCTTCCTCTGGGTTGATGCTTTTTTTCCAGGGTGAAACATAAATATTTCCTGTTTCCATTTCGCCACCATGAGGGTGACTGACGCTCCTCCGGTGTCTCACCTGTCACGTTGACGGAGTAGATGAGGGTCTCCGGGACTTTGTGCCAGACGTCCACCAAGCTGGCGGTGTGGATGACGACATGGGCCCCGCGAGAGACATCCAGCACGCTGCTGTACTTGGTGATGTCCCCCTGGATGACCACGACCTTGGTCCGCTCTGAGAGACAGAGAGAGACAGACAGGAAGAGACAAAGACAAAACAACATGAGTGTCACGGAATCACAGCTGGGAACCTTTTCAAGGAGTGTGACACCCAGAAAAAAGTCGGGAGGAAATATTTGTCTGGAGGTGACAAAGCCTGAGTTTTTCAGACACAAACTAAAACTATTTGATGGTCCAAATTACCTTTACGCGCTCTGTTCAAGCAGCGCAAGTCATAAATTTAACCCTTTTACTGCCACATTGTCAGGAAGAGGTTAAAGATTTTCTCGTCACATTAGCACCTGTGTATCACGACCTGCAGACCCAAACATCAGCGGGGAGGGAGGGTGTGGACGGGGTGGTGGCTCACCCCCGACGTTCACACTTTTTTTTGTGTAAAATCAATTAACAATTCGGATTTATGACACAACGCTTTCTCTCTTTCAAAGACCGTCCTGAGTTCTCCGTGATTCTGGCCAGGATTGTCCCGTTTCCATAGAGATGACGGACTGAATACTGCGGTGAACAGGAACCCACGCTGAGTTAAAACCCACCAGAAACAGCGTGGCGTTAAGAGGGCGAGTGCTCCAACTCCACACTTCCTTTGGCACCACGATCACATAAAAGGGCTCACACTGTCATTTATCTCTGCAGTGACCATGAAACCACAGATAAAATAAGAGGGCAGAGTCCTGGAAACCGACTCTGACTTCCTCCGAATTAACTGAGAAGTCTTTTCTGGAAGTTGTTGCCATAATCTAACTAATTACAGACAGGGACACGTTTAATGACAGGCTCGTTCACTGCACCGTGAATTGCAAACATCTCATTTTCCATGGGCGTTTACTGAGCGCTCCGGTCACAGCTGGCTGATGTCTCAGGGGCTCAAACTGCCTCAAAGTCTCAGAAAAACACAATGGCAGTTAAACAAAAGTGCTTTTATTGAGGCGTCGCTCAAATTGAGGCACATTCCTGACAAAACCTCACCGATGAGCAGCTTTCTCAAGACGGTAGCACCTAATCCAATCAGTGTTGGGTGACATGGCGAGAACAGTGCAGGTCACAACTCCCGCTTCTGAGGTCATCATGTCCCCCACAAGTGGAGGGCAACAAGAGGATCAGAATCCAGCTGCACCCCAATGACGAGTCACCTCTGCTCACACGGCGCGACTCAGTTGCACTCACGGTGATCTGTGAGGTTTTCAACTCTGTCACAGTATTTTTGAGGAAATGACGAATAGCACAAGGATGAAAATAGTACCATAAAGCACCCTTGTGCTCCAAGTCACATCAGCTGTTCAACTGCTCGGACCGATCTTAATGCCGATCCTCAAATACCAGCCAAAATCTATCAATGTGGTTAAAAACAAGCCAACAGCAACAGTCGATTCACAATTTAAAATTCCAGTGACAGTGATGATGTCATCGCGTCCTCTGGCAGGACTCGTGATTTAACCCAGGCGCGTGGAAAGGTTTAAAAAAAATACTTCCAAAACAAAAGGAACTTTTTCAAGGGATTCAAAAAAACAAGACTTATGTCAGTTGTTCATCCTCCAAACAGCAGGACAGATACCCTGCATTAAGCTGAGACCTACTCCAGTTAGCTTAGCATAATGAATGGAAGTGGATGGGAAATGTTAGCATAGTGCAGTTAAAAAAAAAAAAGAAAAAAAAAAGCCACTAAATACAATTTTCTCCAAAACGTCCAGCTAGAATAACGAGAGTTGTGGAGAACATTTCTGATGAAATAACACAAAATTATGACGCGCTGTAGTTTAACAATCAAACACGCAGCCGTTTTGCACGATAGATCTTCTGGAGGTACATTTCTTGACTATTTTGTGTTTAGAAAACAACTCCCCGTTAGAACGCCTTCTCTACAGGCCTACGGTACCCATGCAGAAACGGAAACAAAAAGTTGCCTCGTTGATTTAAAAGTAGAAACTGAACAACTACAAAAGTCCCTCTAAAACGCACAGCTGCTTAAACATAAGGAATATTTTTCCAGGCTTTACAACAAAAGAGCTTGATTTTCTGAAAGGCAGTGCAGGCAAGATCACAATGGGCCCTGATGGACATTGTGTTGGCTTGAAAGCTCTCATCAAGGCAGTGCCAGCAGGTGAGTCAGAGCAAGCCAACACTGGCTGCTTTGATTTGTTTTTATTTTATATTTTAAATCCCACCATTTATTCACAGCTCCGAGCTTCAGTACAGGGAACCGCAGCGTGCCATCAAGTCCAGATTTAAAAACAACAAAAAGAAATAAAATAAATGTCATCTTGCAAATTCAAACTGACTGTAGAAGACAAACATGAACTTTGAGCCTCAACCGTTGTAAAACAGTTGGTCTGAGGGCAGCAACGAGTCCCGGAGCCAGGTTTTGAGAACCCTGATGGGATTAAAAACCGCCACTTATGTGAGGTTAAACTACACATGGACGAGTCCAAAATAGTTTGGAACAAAAAGGCGGCCAAAAACCGAGACCAGGACCGGGTTCCTACCTGTGCTGAGTCCTTCGAAACTCGAGTCGACGTGTTTGTCAAAGACTCGAACCTCCGTCAACGCGTCCTCCTTCTCCAGCAGAACCCGAAGCAGGTGCCGGCCGAGGAAGCCGCATCCCCCGGTGATCACGTAGACGAGTCCCCGCTGACGTTCAGACATGCTGGCGGTTTCTCTGCGGTGGCAGGAGCAGCAGCAGCGGTGGGCGTGCAATTCTCCCCTCCACAACCCAGCCGGTCCTGTCTTTATACCACGTACGTGACAGACGCCCACCTTTTTTTTTTCTTTTTTTGGGGGGGGTTGTCGTTGTTGTTGTTTTTTTTTCTGAAACTTTATTAGCATTCCGTCGGAGCTCGTGCGATTGGTCAGTTGTGCTCGTGTGTGTGTGAGGGAGAAGAAAAATATAAACACATAAAAGGATACACACATTTTGCCTATAGATTTTATTATTTCATTTATTTTAAGGATGCACAACGTTGTTGTTGTTGTTCTTGTTCTTGTTGCTGCTGGCCAATATTTTGGGACTTTCACAATAAATGTCGATATTATCTGAATAAACACGTGTTCATGTGATAATCACATTTTATTCACTTTGAAAAACAAGAGGAGACGTTTGAGAATCGGAGATGTATTTTTGAATCATTATTTACAGCAAGTTTGGAAAAGCCCATAAATCCTTTATTTAATGTTTCTACATCACTAATGACGAGAAAAAATACATAAAAAAATCTGCTGATACCTGCGTTTATTCATCTATTCATTCGTGTATTTCTTTCTTTATGTATTGCTGGATGTCTACACTCATTTCTTTCAGTGTTTCTACGTTGATTGACGTCTGCACTTCCTTGTCGTCACTGGGTTGGTGGGTGCATGTAATCAATTGATGTATGAGCCAGTTACTGTGGAGGAAGCGGCTGCATGCAATACACATCCGGCCAAAGCTGCTTTTCACAACAACACGTTCCTCTTTTAACGGACCTATCAAGCCTCACTACAACCTGTACCTGCTTACAGAGGGTGCTGCAGTGTTTTTTTTTCCCTTGTAAAGTATCTTGGGAGTCTTCTTCTTCTTCTATACATCCATTTTCTTCCACTTATCCTGTTCAGGATGGTGGGGGGGGTGGAGCCTATCCCAGCAGCCTTCACCCTGGACGGGTCACCAGTCCATGGCAGGGCCAAGACATAGAGACAGACAACCATTGGCTCTCCCAGCCAAACCTAAAGTCAATTTAGAGTCTGGATTAACCTGGTCCCCTCTTGATGTCTTTGGACTGTGGAGGAAGCTGGAGTACCAGAGAGAACCCAGCAGGAACAGGGAGAACATGGAGATTCACACAGAAAGACCCCGTGTTCTAGCCGGGGCTCGAACCTGGAACCTTCCTGCTGTGAAGCGACAGTGCTGACCACTGCACCACCGTGCTGCCCCTTTTTCTTCTTCTTCTTCTTCTTCTTCTTCACATTATTATTCTTATTATTCTTATTCGGCAATAGAACCATGGCATTCATAGCAGACATTCTATTTCACAAGAAGAGAATTCCTAATGCTTTATTCATCACCTGGTTCCTTCCCAACATCTGCAGGAAGCAACAGCTGGAAGTGCATCATTCAAGAACAGTAGCGGCAGCAGTGTGACGGGGGAACGACACGCAGCGACGGGCGGCTGTGTGGCTCCTGTGTGGCTCTAATGAGGGCTGGCTTGCACATGGAGTCAATTTTACAGATGTTGGAAGACTCCAGACTTGAGGTCGCAGGAACGACTCTGACTCTGACTGAGATATTATGGTTGCACTTTGACTTTAGTCGCCGTGTTAGCGTGCAAAAACAGTAAATAAACTCACGTTGAATTATTTGTAGCACTAAAATGAACTTGTGAGCAGGAACGTATGAGGTAGGAGCGTTACATGATATCCTGAAGCAGAGTGACTATCCTCCAGGGACAAAAACACGTAATGATTGTGTGAATTTACGACATCACCCCGTTGGAAAACCTGCCAAAGGATAGGTTCATTATGTTCACTTTCCAGGTTAACAGCATCTGTTGGCATAAATTGAACTTTTAATTTATTGCTGATATCATCGGGCTGTGTCTTGGCCAGGGGGAGAGGAAATATGTTCTCTGGCCAATGTTTAATCAAATTGTTGGAACTGGTTGTATCTCTTGGCCACCAGTTACCGTGGAAACCACCTAAATCTTGTTTTTTTTGTTTTGTTTTCTATCTAACTCCAGGGTTCATTAGAGTTCCTTACAGTAATGTTAAATCCACCATCCCAGCATGCCTGGCATGGTCGGCTTGACCTTTGACCTTTGACCGCCACCATCCTTCATCTGTTCATCCTTGAACCCCAGTGGACACTTGGGCCGAATTCGAGGGAACTTCCTGGAGGAGTTCCTGTGATATACCGTCAACGAGAATGACGATGACGTTTACAGCGCCTCCCTCTTCCTGTCTCTCTCAATTACGTTGTCTGAACAATCCTAACATTGTTGCAATCTGAGTTGGGGTTTTTTTTTTTGTTCTCTTCAAATTTGTCAGCGCTCAAAACTACTTTTTTCATTGACTGATTTCATGTTAACTTTTGACTGAATCTGCTGCTGCTGCTGCTGCTGCCTCGCAGCCTGATATAAATCCACATTTTATGGTTTATTGCTGGTCTTCCACCTGCAGCCAGATGAACTCCTCAAGGCCATCACACACGTTAGCAGGATGCCAGGCAGGAACTGAGGACAAAGTTTAATCCTCGCTGAAATAAAGCCAAGCCAAGGTATGATTCACTTCACTATCATCACATAAATCATTTTGGGGGCCACAAGATAAGAGGTTCTTCCAATGTAGCGATTATTACGTCCTGAGAAATAACTGTGTCAAAGAAATAAAATAATAAAATAACAAAATTTGAGGGAACAAATTGAATCTTGTGGCTTCAAAATAAGGTCCGGTCTGGTCCAGTCCATTCTTCTGGATCGGACAGATGAGGGCGTTTATCTGCCAGATGCTGGAAAACTTTCATCAGAGGTCACCATCTGTTCCCTGAGCTTTACCAGCTTTTCTGTCGAGGTCACATGACGAAACCTTTGTAGGTCAGATTCCAACACTTCCTCTCGATGCAACCTATGTGTCTGGGTTGGAGAACATTGCAGGTGCATCGTCAGAAATGATTTCAGCGGTGATGTGAGCAGGAAATAAGTCGTTGCAAGAGACTTCCCGTTGACTCTGCTCGAAAGGCCACAACCGTCAGCTGATTTGTCCACATTCGGCTTTATGAAGTAAAAGTAGAGTGGACAAACCTCCTGATACCCAAGCTATCAGCCGCCGTGCGTTACACGCACACGTACAAATGTGCACCTGTGATATGATGTCATCACCATTACTGTAAAACCTGAATAAATCCATCAAACAAACAAACCCGCTGAACTTTATTTCTTCGTCTTCTTCAGCCTGCCGCGCTGGAAGCACACATTTGATTGACTGTCAAGCATTGACATCCATCCTTCCACCTCCTAAACTGGAGCCTATCCCAGCTAAAAAATAAAAAAATAAAATAAAATAAATATTGACATACTGCGGATAATTTCATCACTATGATCTTCATTGTTTGGCATCCATCATTTTGTATTTACTGCAACTACTGTTGCAGCAGCAGAGGGATCGGCTTCCTGTCCATGTAGAATTAGTGAGACAAAACTGAGCTATCAAGCAATTATTTATTCATGGCTCAAAACCAAAACCAAACCAAACCAAAACAAAACCTACTGTATCAAATACGCACTGACATGTTTCATAGAATTCCAGCTGCCAAGTATCAAATTTGGACCAAATGTCTAACTTGGAATCAAAGAAAGGAACATTAATGGTCAAAGATCAAAGTCACTGTGACGAGCACACGGTGGAGGCGCCTGTTTCATAGGTTACCAGAGATGCTGCGTCATCAAGTCGTTGATCTCAAACTGTTGTGCGTTACTGGTGAAATCATTCTTAACTGTAGCAGATTATTGGTGAAAACATCATTAACTGTAGCAGATTGTTGGTGAAATCATTCTTAACTGTAGCAGATTATTGGTGAAATCATCCTTAACTGTAGCAGATTATTGGTGAAATCATCATTAACTGTAGCAGATTGTTGGTGAAATCATTCTTAACTGTAGCAGATTATTGGTGAAATCATCCTTAACTGTAGCAGATTATTGGTGAAATCATCATTAACTGTAGCAGATTGTTGGTGAAATCATTCTTAACTGTAGCAGATTATTGGTGAAATCATCATTAACTGTAGCAGATTGTTGGTGAAATCATTCTTAACTGTAGCAGATTGTTGGTGAAATCATCATTAACTGTAGCAGATTGTTGGTGAAATCATTCTTAACTGTAGCAGATTGTTGATGAAATCATCATTAACTGTAGCAGATTATTGGTGAAATCATCATTAACTGTAGCAGATTGTTGGTGAAATCATTCTTAACTGTAGCAGATTGTTGGTGAAATCATCATTAACTGTAGCAGATTGTTGGTGAAATCATCAAGAACTGTAGCAGATTGTTGGTGAAATCATCATGAACTGTAGCAGATTGTTGATGAAATCATCATTAACTGTAGCAGATTATTGGTGAAATCATTCTTAACTGGAGCAGATTGTTGGTGAAATCATCATTAACTGTAGCAGATTGTTGATGAAATCATCATTAACTGTAGCAGATTATTGGTGAAATCATCCTTAACTGTAGCAGATTGTTGGTGAAATCATCCTTAACTGTAGCAGATTGTTGGTGAAATCATCCTTAACTGTAGCAGATTGTTGGTGAAATCATCATGAACTGTAGCAGATTGTTGGTGATATCATCCTTAACTGAAGCGGATTGTTGGTGAAATCATCCTTAACTGTAGCAGATTGTTGGTGAAATCATTCTTAACTGGAGCAGATTATTGGTGAAATCATCATTAACTGTAGCAGATTGTTGGTGAAATCATTCTTAACTGTAGCAGATTGTTGGTGAAATCATCCTGAATTGTAGCAGATTGTTGGTGAAATCATCATTAACTGTAGCAGATTATTGGTGAAATCATCATTAACTGTAGCAGATTGTTGGTGAAATCATCATGAACTGTAGCAGATTGTTGGTGAAATCATCATTAACTGTAGCAGATTGTTGATGAAATGATCATTAACTGTAGCAGATTATTGGTGATATCATCCTTAACTGAAGTGGATTGTTGGTGAAATCATCATGAACTGTAGCAGATTATTGGTGAAATCATCCTGAAATGTAGCAGATTGTTGGTGAAATCATCCCAAATTGTAGCAGATTGTTGGTGAAATCATCCTTAACTGTAGCAGATTGTTGGTGAAATTATTCTGAACTGTAGCAGATTATTGGTGAAATCATCCTTAACTGTAGCAGATTGTTGGTGAAATCATCCTTAACTGTAGCAGATTGTTGGTGAAATTATTCTGAACTGTAGCAGATTATTGGTGAAATCATTAACTGTAGCAGATTATTGGTGAAATCATCCTTAACTGTAGCAGATTGCTGGTGAAATCATTCTTAACTGTAGCAGATTATTGGTGAAATCATCCTTAACTGTAGCAGATTATTGGTGAAATCATCATGAACTGTAGCAGATTGTTGGTGAAATCATCATGAACTGTAGCAGATTGTTGGTGAAATCATCATTAACTGTAGCAGATTATTGGTGAAATCATCAACTGTAGCAGATTGTTACACTTCAACCAGCTGAAACTCAGAATGATGAAACGCCAGTGGAAAATTGACTTTTTTTTTTTTTAAAGGAGTGTTTCAGAATTCACACATATTCTTCACCTTGAAAACATAAAGGACCTTATTGTTGTTATGCACCAGTGGGAATTTTTTTAGCCCTCAATTTAGGCTGGCAGGAAGTCTGTCAGTAAATCTGTGTCCCGGATATCTGTTGTGTATATCAGGCTTTGCTTCCTGTCTGTCAGACTAAATTGAGGGCTAAAAATGTCTGCAATGTTTCACTCATCATGGATGAAACGTCGCAGGATATTTTTCTGAAATCATTAATGAGTCATAGAAAAGTCAAATTAAGCATTGCCAGAACTTCCACATCCATGTTCATGAAGAACAACGCGAGGGTCCAAATTTATTTAAAAAATATTTTAATGCACCATTAATAAAGGGTCCAACGCATTAATACAAGAGAAATATTGCAAATAATATTAAAATAATCATCAAATTAAAAGGAAAAACAATAAAAAATAAATGAATGGAAGTTATGTACATGTTTCCTCCTCATGGAGAGAGGACAAGGAACAACATATTTACAGCTTGGAATCAGTGTGTTTCTACGAGAAACAAACACCTCTACAATATTTACATGTACTTCTTTGAATTTTTTTTTTATCCTTTCATTATTTTTTTTTAATCCTGTAATAAAGAGGGTTGGTTTGTACTGAAAGGCTTTCATCGCAACAAGAAATATCTTACACATTTTCCTGTTTCGGAGAGAACGAAATGAGAAGTCTTCTGCTACGAAAAGATAAAAACTAAAACTTTGGACGGCCACAGCCACAGGAAAGACGGAGACACAGCACAGAGGACGAAGGCGGGGCAAGGGCCACCAACATCCCTCTGGTAGAAGGTTGCTGATCCAGCAGGCACGCTCAGTTTATAGTGTTGATCCAACTACACCGCAAACCAACCTTAAGCCAGACAACTGTTTGCCCGAATAAGATAAATGTTCCAGGGATGTGAAATAAGAACAAACAACTGCCAAACTAAAGCGATCCTGGAAAAGGCCCCCGAAGCAGGAGGAAACGAAGCCTGACCTCCCCACGTAAACGCGCCTTCTAAAAACACCTGTTTACAGTGAGATTAACACTGACGTTCTAACTCGGACCCGAAGGAGTTCGGGAGAAATCATCACGTAGGAGCACACAAAAATGCTTTGAGATGTGTTTTTTGCCAAATCAAAAGGGAAGAGTAGCAGAAAACAAGTCTGTTGAAGAAACAGTGCTCGTCACAAGATGGTTTCACGCGCTGGGAGAGATTCTCTGTTGTGCTGATCCTGCAGACAAAAACTCAGCAGCTATGTTGAAATAAAACACATTTTGAACGATAAACGGACACATTTGGACTGCTGGTTAAAAACAACAGTTGTGTAACACACCGTGGAGGCTAGTTTTATAGGGCTGGTGAATCACAAACCACTGGGGGGGGGGGGGGGGGGGCACACAGTGGGCAGGGACACTAAAGCTCATTGCACTGTAAGATACTTACAGTTAAGGTAACAAAAAAAAATTAACAGCAATATCATATAATACTATCTTTAAAAAAAAAAAAAAAAAAAAAAAAAGGAGAAGCTCCAAAACAATCTTCACACCTGGAAATCTTGCATAACCGAAGACCAAATTGATTGAAGTTTTATCATCTTAAAAGTGCGCAGAACAAGCGCTTTTAAAAACCCTGAATTCGTCTGATTCCTGTGCGTCTGTGTGCGGATCTGGGTGTGTGTGTGTGTGTGTGTGTGTGTGTGTGTGTGTGTGTGTGTGTGTGTGTGTGTGGGTGCAGGAGGGATCTGACACTGGAGGGTCCGGTCCAAAGACGACGGGACACAATACCGGGGTTCTGTTTGGTTCTCATTGTCTTCACTCCAAAGTGGATATTGGCATGGAAACAGAAAGCCGTCTCATGAATGGCTCAATGGAACTCCAATCTAGTCGAACAGAGCACAGGGGGAGCTGATCCTGGATCAGGGGACTCTCTCCGTGGCCCCCTAACACAAACCCCTTTGTTTGTGAAACTGCCGCATGAATGAAAAGTTGTGTGGAAAGTGCAAGAGCGTGTTTCCTGGGTACTGGTTAGAGCAGGCCATTCAAAGGGGAGGGGGGGGTGGTGGTGGCTTTGATTGGGGGAGGGACCAGAGGGGCCCAGGTTTGACCGGCCTTCAGCAGGGGAGGGAGGAAAGTGCGTCCACTAGTTGAGTGTTCCTCTGCAGTTCTCGGTTCCACACAGGCAGGGGATCTTGTTCTCCTCCAGAGGGAATTTGTAGTCGTAGGTGATCTCCTCGTTGACGGCGATGGCCTGCTTGGAGTAGATCACGATCTTCTTCTGGGACTCGATGGTGATGACCTTGGCGTAGCAGTTCGGCTGGAGAGGACGGGGGGGAGGAGGAGGAGGAGAGTGAGACACAGATTTTGCAATATTGCCAAAACAAAACAAAAAAAATTGATTCAAACCCCCCAAAGTGAAAGAACTCATAACCACGGTCAGAATCTTGCTTTAGCCATTAATCCATGTTAATCAGACCAGCTGGTAAAGTAGTGACATCAAATATTAGCCGGTGAGCTGCAGAAACACAAGATTTGCTGATATTGTCATATTTTGCAAATCTGAAACAAATAAAAATCGATGAAGTAACGTTTTTTTTTTTTTCCTCTCCCGTTTCTGATTTCCAAAATACTCGGAGCCCATTATTCAGGTTTCCTCTGCATCTGTTGTTTACGACAAGGCTAAAAGAGTTTGAAGAATAAATCAGGTCGTGGTGCAGTGGTGTGGGAATGCAACTAAAATCTTTACCACTGTGATATGAATGAAAATATCAAAAGGAGTTATGATCATTCACAATCTAACTGAAAGGAATATCACGAAAGCTCATGTGGAACGGCGCTCCGATTCACTCCCAGCTGTGTGCACATCAGCCCAGTTTAATAAAAACGTTATCAACGCTTGTCGATTCTGATGTGAACGGCTTCCAATCTCAGGCGCACGCACCACAGGGGTCTGATCGACCGAGATTCAGTCACCGTGCCCCCACACAGCCAGGCTAACGTTAGCGCTCTGTTGCTCACCGTGCAGCAGTGGTTGATGAATCGCGCCAGGTTGCCACACTTGGTGGCGTCTATTATTGTGTCGTGGTCCACTCGGAACAAGTAGCTGCTCCCGATGCCCTGCTGCGCGTACCGCTTCTCTCGATTGTCCGCCACCATCTGCAGACACGTGACATGAACATTCACTCGCCGATGACACATAGACGCTCTCACGTTCATGACATCTCCCGTGATCCCTGAGCTGGGCTTATTCTGAAGTGGAGGCTCACCTGTCTGATGTTTTGACCAACGTATTCGATGACCATCTCATCGGCCGCGATGGCCTCCATGGCGAACAGGCCCCACTCGTGAATCCTGCTGCGTCCAAATCTGAGCTTCTTCTTACGGAACTGCACCAGGACAAAGAAAGGAGCAATGACACCATGTCCGACATTCACCGCCATTATTCACTGATTGATTTCTTCATGTTGTGACAGGGTGTAATGCAGTTTATCTCCACGGAAAATCATGTGGCTCAACCGGCGGCGCCACCAAGGGCCACTGGGAACTCTTCTCATGTCAAACAGGGTTAATGTTTTCCAACATCCACAGATATTTCAAGAAGACCACGTGGTGGCTGTTTGACAGGTTGAGGGAGAGACAAAGGGTAAAACAACCCCCTCTTTCCCCCTCCTCTGTTTATCACTCGCTGCCAGGGGCTGAGAGTTGGCAGAGGTTTGCGCTCTCAAGAGTTTTCTGGTTCTCAACAACTTCCATCAGTCTAAGGCGGAGATGCACTCAAGGTACTCCAGCCACTCACACTTCACGTTTTAGTCCACTTCATATTTCCAAACATTTCACTAAAATTCAGTTTAATAAAGTTAAATGTTACCAAGGTCAGGAGAGTACTGCTGCAGTATTTATTTATCTTTTTTTTTACTTCATCAAAAACGTAGGTTTGGGATGGAGACAGCGGGCCTGACACGCCCCTATCATCCGACCACTGCTCTTCCCCAGGGTGCTGCTGGTGTAGGAGGTCCAGGATC
The DNA here is from genome assembly GCF_037954235.1 of Aulostomus chinensis. Taxonomy (NCBI): domain Eukaryota; kingdom Metazoa; phylum Chordata; class Actinopteri; order Syngnathiformes; family Aulostomidae; genus Aulostomus; species Aulostomus chinensis. The sequence continues at coordinate 4,630,451 of NC_141337.1, forward strand.
AACAGCAAACAGATAACAAATATTGATGCTTGCATCTTGAAAGCATGTAAACCGATGAGTCAAACAGACCGAAGAGGGAGCAGGATTTCTAACTTCACTGAGGGGGGTCAGGACTTGGACTCTGCTGCATGAAGCCACCAGGGCCTGAGCTCAAACAACAGCCTCAGATGTGTTACAACCCACATTGTGAGGTTGACACAAGAGCTTTCAGGATGAAGAGAACCCTCCTTCATATGAGAGCACTTGAGAAACCTCATAATGGTGGTTTGGTTCTTGACGCAGCTTCACCCGACTCTCAATGTCGATGCTGCGCATGTTAAAAGGCTGAAAGTTGTGTAGCCTTGGCGTGGAAGCGAGGGGGACCCTGAAGTCTGATGGCCGCTTCTGTACCTTCAGCTGGTTGAGTTTGAGGAGATCAGAGTCCATGACGGCGGGCGTTCCGATGACGGTGAGGAGGCGGCGCTGCTCTGAACGTCTCTCTGATAGCAGCCGGTTCGTTCCCTGGGAGGAAACACAGAGCAGAGCACTTTACAAAGGGATCCCTATCACAAGGGCCTTGAGCTGGAGGCCACTGAACCAAAGTAGCACTTTGACCTCAATGAGCTACAGTCACGTTATGAGGCCAGGAGTGAGTCTGAAACAGAGGGAGGACAGAGGCAGCGAGGTTCTCTTCCCTTTTCATTCTGTGACCCTAAAAGATGACCAGGCATCTGAAAAATGCAGAACACAAACAATTCTGAGGTCTCAGGATTCTTTTAATCCATAGGCAGCAAGAAACACTGCCTCGATGGCTCATCACCCCCTGATTAGAGAGCTCGCTGACTAGTTGCATCATCGACAACAACAAAACCACTGCGGCGTGAGAACGTGAGCGCACACTCGTGATTAAAAAAGCTCGCCAGTGTGCCAACCCCGCAGGCCGACCGGTGTCACGACCCTCTTGTTGGGACGCAGAGCTGCAACAATTCAAGTGAATGATAGTAATTGCAAATCTCAGGAAAACCTTCTGCAGTTTTCAAATCGCAGAACAGAGTTAAATTTGTTAACGTCTGAGTGTGTGTCAAAATGCCATTTAAACTCAAATATTGTGGTGCTGCAGAGATTTCTACATACTTACTTAAAACAACAGAAAAACACAGCATAACTCAGGGTTTTTCAAAATCGTTCGGCCCGACTGGGAATCTTTTAGATGCAATAACAATTTAAGTGTCGCCAGTTGCAAAAAAAAAAAAAACTCTTACAGGGCAGATTTTGATGCGGACAATCAGCCAAAACCATTATGTTGCCAAAAAAATAACAGCTTCCCTTTAAGTGGAGTCAATGAAACAACGATAGTGCGAATAATAACAAAAATGTGTCTCATTAATTATGCAGCAGACAAAAGAACCAAGTCATTGCTTTTTTGAGCTTCGTAATCAGCTTTTTTAACAGCAGTGAAAGCTCGGCGGGTGTTGAACATTTGGAGAGTTCAAAACCATCGTCCTCGATGGCTGAGAATCCTGCTGAGAGCCTTCTGTATAACACCAATCTACGCCGTACAAACTGTGCACCCTCGCTGTTGAGTCAGGCGTAATCAGAGCAGCAGGTTGCTCAGACCACATCGCCGTGTGCCTGGGACTCGTGCTGACAGTCCAGACTCCCAGCAGCTTTCATCAGGACATCAAAGGCGCTGACTGGTGTAGTTTCATGTTGCGTCTGATGCTGCCCTGACTCAGCCTGCATCAACAACTCTAAACCACGGCTGCGTCCTTGATATAAAAACGTGGTGGCTCGGCACAAAGCCAGAATACAAAATTACAGAGAAAAACTACAATTTGCTTCATCACCAAAGACAAACGTCTTATTTTCAAGTAAAAAAATAGTTTAATACCTCGAGTGGAAATTTGATGTATAATACTTCATGGAAGACAACGTACAAGACGGGACATGACACGGAGACGACAGCAAGACCATTACGAGAGGAGACAAAGGTACATTCATGCTAACCCTGCATTCCTGAGACATTGGGACCGTCTCATCCATGTCCCATTTGAAAACATAGATGAAGAGACCCTTCCCTACAGCCCAACTACGAACACAGAACTGTGTTTGCCAATTCATTTGTCAGATTTTTCAGAATGTGTGTGTGTGTTTGTGTATGGGCATTCTGTTTTTACAAGGTGTGAAGTCAAGCAGCGGGAGGGAGCAAATGTGTAATTTTAGAAACTGTGGTCGAAATGTGTGGAAAGTGGAAATGTAGGATGTGATGTTGTCCAGGCGACAACAATAAAGCCAAACAAATGCTTCGGTCCTGTTTACAGCTTCAGATAAAGTTGTCCACATGTCGTGGAGTGGTCCGCACTAAACATGTGGTAAAGTTGGGAAACTCTTGTGTTGCTCAGTTACTTGGAGAAGCCACAAGCCTCTTTGCTTCATCGTTCCATCAGGCTTTGGAAATATTTTTATTTTCCTGACGCACAAAATTGCCAGCTCATTTCAACCAAACGACTACAAGCCAACAGTACTCTGTTCCTTGCCCATTATTCCTCAAACACATAAAACCAAGCAACCACTGAAGCCCCTGAGATTTGCTACTCGAGACTGAAGAGGCCACGCAAGTCTTTCCAACCCTGCTCACCTGACCTCTGCATCAACTTTCCACAAACTGACATTCCTGACTCAAAATAACCAAACCTTTCAGATCTCAACTCAGTTTCAACGGTCTCTCTCCACCGACTATGGTACATTGTGCCTCACTGACCCAGCTGGTAAGTTGGGCTGAAGGAAACAGCCGTCAGCTGTTTATCTTAAGAACTGCAACGACGAGCACACTGAACCCTCCACCTATTATAAACAAACACACTCCCTCTGTGAGCACTCTCAGTGCTTCATGTGATCTACAGACAAACACATCTGCTGCCAACACCGCAGGTACGCTGACTCCTCTGTGACCTCGGTTTAATCAAACAGTCCTGGTCCAGACAAAGACCAGCCAACTAATACCGCGGCTATAGAAGGATCACAGATGCAGAGAGAACACAAATGAGATTCCTGCTTACTGAGCTGTCGACATTCTCCACCTCCCGAATGACCTGCTCGGGCAGATCCAGGTCCAGGTAGACGTCCTTCTCCTTGCGGCTGATGGCATAGTAGCCCTCGCTCCTGGCACAACCGGTCAAATGCTCACGAAGCTGTCCATCTATCGCCTTCTTCTTACGCCGAGGGTTTGGCAAATTAGTTAGTGCAGCGCAAAGGTCAAGGTTGATGACAAAAAGTGACAAACAAGTAGAAACATTTCTTTGAAGCAAAGCAAATCAGCTACCACATTGATGGGGAAGAGAAAGTGGTGATAAGGATATTGGTGTGGTTGACCCAGTGAGTGTCGTTGAGCCAGTCTGAGCTGTGGTCATCTTGCAGCAGCTTCTCGTATGTCTTCTTCAGAAGCATCAAGTCTTCACCATCCAGCCCAGAGTTCCAGATGTCATACAGGATGGTCATCTGCTCAAACTCAGAACGGTTATCAAACTTCACGGGTTCAGGCTCAGGCGCCGGGATCGGTTTGGGCCAGCGTTGGGACGATGTTACTCCCGCCTCCTGCAGGAACAGACGCTCACTCTTGCGCACCTCTTCAATCATATCATCCTCTGTGCCGGAGCTGGAGAGCTCCCCGGACTCCAGCTCCTCCACATCCACGTCTTCCTCCGAGTCCTGCACAGAGGAAGTGACATCACGACCAATGAAGTCTGCCGAAAGCTACATTCTAGTTCAGACAAAAGCAAAAATGATCCTGCCATTTTTGTACGCATCTGGACAGTTTCTGACGCGACCACAAAAATACTGGACCAATGTGACAAGATGAATGTAAATAAGCAGGATTAGACGGGAATAAAACGATAACATCCGCAGGAAACTCCCACAAATGAGACTTTACACATCAAAGACAGACAGACAGACATCATCTAGCACATGAAAAAATAAAGAGCAAGACAAGATCAGAGTCCCTCCGAGTCACAGGATGACACAGACTTACTCATCACCACTGTTTTTGAAGACTCGTTCCATGAGTATTTTCAATAAGAGCCCAAACTAATCACAATCAGATCGCCATGTGAGGACAAACTTGAGGCAGAAGATTCCGGTAAAAGGGCGGATGAACGCATCCATGACCCCAACTTCATAGAAAAGAACAAGGTAGATCATTACAGAATTTAGACTTGGAATAAAGCTGGCCACATACACCTGATCATGCAAATTAAGAGCAGGCTTACAAAAAAAATTGCATTGTTTATGTTGAATTTTTTGCAGCGTGTTTTTTTTGTCCCACATAGATCAGGTTAAAACATATAATTTCAAATGGAGCTCAACAGGGACCGCCCACCTGCGGGATGGCTCCAAAAGTTAACTTCCCATTCGTCTGTTGATGTTTCACACCAGGGACCAAGTTAACCGACGAGCAGATGAATTGTGACCGCGAGACATTTGGTTCAGCACAAAAGAAAAAAAAGATAAACGGCTAAATAGAGAAAAGGGCAAAAGTACAAGACGGTGAACATAATCACCCTGAGTGTTCAGGAGCTACTCGCTGTGAGTGGTATTTCTGAGCTGGCGTGGTTTAAAATAACTCCACTGAGATCAACTGGACTTTTTTTTTTTTTTGCTCGCTTACTAGATATCACATTTTTGCTATCAGATTCCAATCACGCAGTCCATGGTAGCGGTGCGCTCCAACAATCAGCCGTGATGCTGATACACTCGAGGATCTTAAGTGCTGCGGTCGTTCTCTGACATCACTAACTCAACATTTTCTTCTAAAAACCAGGTTGATGTCCTCATGAGGCTCACGAGTGTTGAATCGACTGACATCAGGTGGTTGTGACATACCCGCTCATCATCAACTCCTCCATACAAGATAGGATTATTTTTAGTTTCACTACCTCACTGTTGAGCTTCGCTGTGAGAAATTCAGCGTAGGCGCAGACAGAGAACGGCTGTTTGGGAAAAACCTGATGTGGCATCAAAGGCTTGTGGGTCACAGGCCCTGAATTGTACCTTTAAATGACTCTGTTGTTGTGTGAGAGACACCCTGTGACACATCATTGCAGTAGGATCATTTACAGGAACCACACAGAGCCCTACACACCTCTAGTTTCCGCTTCCTCTGTTTCTTGCCTGGCAGCTCCTTCTGTTTTTTTGTGTGATGCACCTCCTGGTTTTCTTTGTCTTTTCTTCTCCTCTTTTTGCTTTTGTCTTCTTCAATTTCTAGTTCCTTGCCAACCATGCCCTTCTTCTTAGATGACGGAGGTACTGCCTGGCCCGATTCTTCAGACTCGACCAACACTCCCATAGGAGACGGGTAGTCTCCTGTATCTGCCCGACATGACAACGCATCGCCAATGACTTCCTCTGGTGCTTCAAGCACCCCAGAAATAGTGTTGAGGTCTGCTGGGAGTAACACAGAGGAGTCTTGTTTTGAGGAAGTCCTTTTGGTACCAGGTGGTACTGAGACAAGAGGGGGTCTGCAGTAGTTATGCTCCATGAAGACAACAACACCCTCTGGGCTCATAACTAGGGACAGTTTCTCTTGAGAGAAGAGACCTTCTTCCATCTTCTGCTCCTCCGCCTCATCAGACGTCTCGGTCTCCTCAGAGTCCGCAGCCTCAGGGTCCATTTTCAGGGCGACGTCAGCCAACACAGACAGGTCGGTGGTTGAAGCAGAGGCCAGCTGCAGGAGGCTGGAGGCTCCCAGCTGCTCTCGCAATCTCAACCGTTGTTCATTTTCATCCTCATCCTCCTCTCTGACAGAGTGAAAGGATGTAGAAAGGCTAGTTGTCCGAGACCTTCCTCTGGAGCGTTTGTTGACAGGAGGTGGAGGGGGGGCCTCCTCGAAGGCCATCCTGCACATAGAGGCATGGTCCAGTGGCAGGTTCTGCACAGTGCGGCACACCATGATAGGAGGAGCGGGAGATTTGGGGGATTCTTTGCCTGCTCCCCGTTTTCCAGGAAATTTGACCGGGGTGACCTGAGGAGAAACGGGACCTGCCTTTCTGAACTCATCAGAATCTTGAGTTCGTCCATACGGCGGCACGATGAGGGCGTTGCCTTCGCCGGGTTTGGAGGCAAAGGGGAGCAGCTGGATGCCATGAGTGAGACGAGCAGAGGGTGCAGGGGCAGGAGTCGTGTGGGGATCTGAGGGTCTGCTTGGGGAGAGGATGTGAGAGTCACCCGCCACTTGAGAGGAAGATGGAGACAAAGAAGAAACTGGCAGCTGCACTTTGCTCTCGTTCTCGTCCGTGGAGAACGAGACCGTCTTTCTGCGTTTCTTGAGAGGAGGCACGAGAACAACAGGGGAAGACGGACGAGGGTACGGGGGAGAGGGAGGACGCTTAGAAGTCGCTGTCATATTTGCCTTGCTGTCCTTGCCATCACCTGTAAGACATTAAAATATTTTAAACAGTGATTCAGACTGACCGCAATAAGAACACTTTTCTTCTTGCTGTAATTTTTCTCTTGTAAACCAGATGAGGTAAATCGAACTCTCACAACCTCTGTGGATGACACACTTTTAAGACTGATCTGCTCTTGGTTTCCTTGTATTTTGCAGTGGAGTCTCATAACAATCAAGCTGACATTCGGTCAAAACCAAAATGAGCAGTGACAGTTCTTGTTTTCTACAGTACTGAAGGTATGTAGGTACTGCAGACACTCGATGATCAACACAAAATACACAAACGAAGAAGGATGTATCAAACAAACTAAGCTTATAAAGCTTCTTACCAAATTTATTTTGAGATAAATGCATTTGATTAATCAACTGTTTAGGTATCAACTTCAGTATGGAGTTTTTGTGGTATTTGTGATGCCTCTCTAACATCATGACTTTGCAGTTGCTCATATTTTTACAGTCTGTTGATATGTAGCTGATGAGGACAAACCTGTTTTGACTGCCATTTTTGAATCGACAGCTGTGACATTTCCCCTGAGAAAAAGAAGAGGACAGAATTAGAATACGTGTTCATTTTTCAAGACTGTTCTCCTTTATCAGCCCCCCGTGACGAAAAAGCGCGAAGAACTCCTAATTACAAACCTGTCGTCCTCTTTCTCGTTTGCGCTGTCCATGGTTGATTCATCCATGGTGTCTAATCCCTCGCTATCAACCCTTTCTCCTTCCTCCTCATCCTCATCTTCAGAGGATGATGAGGATGAGGATCCTGAAGAGGAAGAGCCCTCCGAGGATGAGGAGAGGCTCTCATCATCGCTGTCAGCACTAAGGGCATTATCTGTGAAAAGAGAGTGAAAACTGCTTGAGCTGAGAGTAAATATTAGAATAAATACACAGTGAAGAGACCATTATTTGGAATTTACCATCAGACTCTTTTCCACTTTCGTCTTCCTCGTCCTCCTACACATGAAACAGTGAATCAGTCAGACACACCTGAGACTAGAACAGATCGCAGTGAAATGCTGCCCTCTAGCTGAAGAGCGAGAGAACAAAATTCTTCTTCTCAAACTTGTCAAGGACCAAAAAAAAAGTAAAAATTATCTACTTCTAAAGAAACATTTGTATTTATTGCATGTGCAATTATTTTTGATCTTTGTGCTCATACATTTCATCATCTAATGAAACCCCTAAGTTGAATCAGCGATTTAAAAACAACAACTAAAGACAAACGCACTTTTTCCGTGGAGGAGCCATCAGACGTTTCCTCGCCCTCACTGTCGAGCTCCCAAGGTTTACGACTTCTTGGCTTCTTTTTCCTCCTCTTGATGTCCCTTTCAGCTCTGAGCCTGTCTGCTTCCGGCATTCTGCCATCAGCAGCTGGAGGAAACACAACAGTCGATGAGTAACATGCAGCGGGCCTATTGATCCAAAACGCCTTTTAACATGTTGACATCAGCTCAAAAAAACCTTCGTCATCCTCATCTGGTGGGGTCGAGGGTCGCGGCCTTTTCATTTCTCCTTGTTCAAGCTCCAGAGGCTCTTTCCTCTTCACCTGGACAATTGGGCAAAAAAATGTCACGAAAAACAGCAGTAATAAGCTTAAATTGTCCCAATTAACTACTACAAGCTTGTTGGAACGCACACGATTTTTGATCAATTCACTTATTTGTTTCTCTATGCATGCAAGGAGCCACAGAGCCTGGCTGACTGCTAGTTAGCTTTGCTTAATAAATAGTAACGGGTGGAAAGTGTTAGCATACCTTCTACCAGCCAGTGAGTGAGTATACAATTAGACAGGTATTTTAATTGACAGATGATGAGCGAGCTGTAAACCTTAAGATTATGGTGACTTTACCTTGAAGGAAGGTAGTCGTAAGGCTCCACGGAGAGCAAAGCCTTCCATGCCACCACTTTTAGCCCAATCCACAAGAGACATGAGAGGCTCCCGAGGACGGTTGACCTTTTCCTCTTTTTTCTCATCATCACGTAAGGCAGACACCCCTCTAACCATCGTCTGGAAAGGCTGGAATAAGAAACCATTTCCCATGATCAATTAACCTTTCCAGTGCAGTTGGCAGCAGCATAAACTCTTCCTACTGAGACCGAGGGAGACGAGTAGGAAAAGCCATCAAATGGTCAAAACTAACTGTTACAGCTTGCACACACCAGGTTCACCTGAAACACGTCACACGGGTGCATCAGCTGCTGCTTTAAGCAAAGGAAGTAGCTACACTGACCAGGCTTGGCATATCTAAGAGTAATTGGTAGTTATTTAAGACAAAAAAAACAGCCTGAATCAAGCCAGTTTAAAGGAACAGCAATCAGAAAAGAAATCAATGCAGCCATGAAAGTGGCTTGGCTTCCTGACCTTGGCCTTCGTCTCCTTCCTGTCCCACCACTCATCAAAGGTAGCGAAGGCAACATTCTCCACCATCTTCCGGTTCAGGTCCCTCTGCATGATGTTTTTCATTTCCTGGATCAGAGTAGCGAGGACCATCTGCACTGTGGCCTCGTGTGGATTCTCAGCCAGCATGGGCAACTGCTCCCCTGGAGCTCTGTACTCACCTTCCTCCCCGGGCAGCATGGTGCTGTACCCGGGTGGAGGCATGTATGAGGGGTAATGAGGCGGTAAGACATGTGGCGGCCAGCCTGTGTGGGGAGGTGGGATGCCATGGTGTGGTGGTGGGGGTATCTGAGTACTGTGTGGATCGGCATAGGTGTAGGGCATGTGGGGAGGCATGTATCTGTGATCCTGATCATAATGTGCCCCTGCACCACTCCCCTCTTGGTCCATGTAAGGGTGGTGTGTGTGGGGTGGTGGTAGAGAGTGGATATGGTAGGAGCTGTAGTCTCCAGTGGCTGCCTCACCAGGACCCGGCGTGCCGTTGGTAGACGACAAGCGCAGCTGGTGTAGGCGACTTAGCATATGTGTCTGCATTTGGAAGGACATGGGGGCACCACCGCTGTACTGGTTCATCAGCTCCATGGAGGTGGCGTAGTCATACATATGGGGGGGCATGGGTGGAGGATACTCGGGATGCAGCTCCATGTGGGGAAGGGGAGGGATCCCTGGAGGTGGTGGTGGCTGAAGGGAGTAACCAGGGGGAGGTGGAGGTGGCAAATGGGGAGGGTAAGAGGGCATGGGCGGGTGCATGGAAGTGCCAAAGTGCTGTGTAGAGTCAGAGACTGGAGGGGGTGAAGCTGAGGGGTCTGTTTTTTGTGAAGGCATCGCAGCCTGGGATGAAGACGGCGAGGAACCTGAGGTGACTGTGGGTTGGTGGGTGGTCACCGTCGTTATGGTCGTCTCCCCCTCCTCCTCATCTGAGATCTCCATGTCTTCTCCTGATGAATGAGGGGAGGACTGAAAGAAAACAGAGCCTGGTTCAAGTTGAGCAACTAACCACATGCCTCTTGATCACCCGGAGTGATAACAAACCATCTCATAGACCTTCAAAATCAATTCTATGGTTTCGATTTGCGATGTAATACCCCCCCCCCAAAAAAAAATGCTGTGGTGAAATAACAAAGTACTGAGAGATTTACTTCAGCTCAGAAAAAAACTGAAACCATCTATAAGCAACCCTCGTGGTCAGACAAGTATAAATTTTAGGGTTACATTTTTAGGGGTACATCTGAATGCACGATGAAGACTTAAAAAAAAAAAAAAACCTGAACAGACCATCGAGAGCGGTTCACAAACACTAACACCGTAGTTCACCACAGATCTTTGAATGTTTACATTTTACCAGCGTGACTGTGCCTATCAAGGAAACGCTCGTACGCAGTGGACACAGTGCAGGTGTGTCTGCTTGGCAGTGGCAGTGAGGGTGCAAAGCTTCGAATACAGAGCCGAAAACGAGAGTGCTTGAGACAGTCCGTTGGAGCTCCTTCGCATCTCGAGTATTCTTTCGCTGTCCCGGTCCGCTGTTTAGGTGCACATCTTAACTGCATAACGACAAACATGAGTATCTCCTCATGGAGGCAATTTTATCATCCTCCAATGTGGTAGTTCACCAAACTGTGGGGCAACTGGCATCCGTAGCTTGGCTGGTGTTAATTTTGGACACTGGTCACATGTTAGCGCCCTGTTTGAAGAATGTAGTTATAAAAAAATGAATGGCTGTGTTCTTGACCAGCAGCGAATGATCAGACCGCGACTGCTCGGCCTGAGGATAGTTTAGATTTTGTTGTTTCACAATCAAACGAACAAGTCAGTGTATATGGTCAGAGAGAACCCAGCAGCAATGCTGCAACCAGAGACCATCGAATGCCAATGAAATCCAACAACTTGTAGAGTTGACTAATCCACCCTTTTCTAGGGCGGGGCATCATGACCGATAGCGATTAAAATCCATTTAACTAAATGAAAATTTCTGTGGTTTAAGACTTCATCTCATTAGCTTTCCCACGCTTCTAAAAACAGTCGCAAAACATGAAAATAGGAGCCAATTCACCAAAATATGGTTTAAACTTAACTTTCTAACAACCAGAACGAAGACTTTATCAATTCTGAGTTGGAGCAGAGAGAGATTCTCCTTTTACAGCTCTAATAAAACAAAAATATAAAACATTTTAATTCAATATCAGCTTGATTTGATGCCACTTGGCTACAGAGTGCTAATGAGGCCTAACAGCTGAAACCCTTAAGTTCTGATTCCACGTGACTGATCTTACCTGACTCTGCCCGTTGTAGGGTGGTGTGTGTGCACCCGTCCTGCTCACAGTATCAGCAGCTCCAACCTGTGAAGATTCCTCCACCAAAGCTCCAGTCCCAGTGGGGCCAACTTGGGACTGGGGTTCCTCTGGGGGTGGGATGTGGGGTGAATACGTGGAAGAGGATGGGGTAGCTGCTGTAAGTACAGGCGGGCTCTTCCTACCCTCAACTCCCTTACCCCGTTTTCTTCCCCTGTGGCCGTCTCTGTCCCTCTCCCCTTTCCTCCTGTGGTCTTTATCCCCATCGTCTCCCACCTGGTTACCACTTTTGTGCTCCCCTGTAACATCACCTGGACCCGCTCTTTGCTCTCCTCCATCCACACGTGTGCCCCTCTGCTTCTCCTCTTTCCTGTCTTCCTCATCTTCCTCATCAGAAGCAAGAAAAGAAAATTTAGCCTTCTGTTCCTTCAGGAGCATCTCAATACGAGAGTCCAGGCTGCTGCTGTGGTAGACAAACGGTAAACTTTCATTGGTGGAATCTGGCTCTGGCGAGGAGGAGTCACGTTGGGGGGCTGGTGGCGGGCTGGAGGAGGTAGGGGTGTGGTGGGTAAGGGAGGTAGAGGAAGGGGAGGTGGAGGAAGAGGCAACGGAGGGATGAGGTGGGGACGAAGGCGGAGGAGTCTTTGGCGGGGCAGGTGGGGTGCTGGGACGGCGTTTGGGCTTTGTCCACTGCTCTTCATGGGCTGGACTCTCCTGGCTAAAATCCAGTGATCCAATAGTCTCTGCTACGGCTGCTGCAATGACTGAGGCTGGTGGGAGTGGGGGTGGTGGTGGAGGAGGGGGAGGCAGAGCACTGTGATGAACTGCATGGTAGTCTTTCTCAACACCTGCTGAGGGTGGGGGGGCCCTCTCCGTGAGGCTTGTGCCCCCGAGACGACTGGAAACATCCAATCCCTGAGAAGGGGCTGGGGCAGGCTCTTTGGAGGTGGAATATGCAGCGTAAGACGAGGGGGGAGGAGACAAGCTGTTGGAGGAAGAACGGTACGAGTTGGAATTGTATCTGGGGTCAGAGCTGTTGGAGTAGTCGCTGTCTCTGTCACGGTCTCTATCTCGGTCTCTGTCCCTGTCACGGTCACGGCTACTCTTTCGGCGGCTGCTGCTGCCATGATGGTTGTGAGAATGGTGGTGGTTGCGGTGTCTCTGGTGACTGTGGTCACCTGACCGGGAGCCCAGGCTGTCTCGCCGGTACCCCCTGTCATCCCTGCGATCTGAGTGGTGGTGGGAGTGATGGGAATGGTACTTGGAGGAAGAGTTTGTGTCCTGCTGGTGATGATAAGATGACCTTCTAGAGCTGATCCCTCCAGCCCCAAAACGCCCCCCCGAGTCTCTGTCCCGGTCTGACATTGGGGGCGGATCATATTGGCTAGCAAGAGGTGGTGGAGGCATTGAGGAGTGGTGTGCCATGTGTGGCCCCGGACCTCCAACATTAGGGTAAGGAGGATAGCACGGTGGCTCATTCGGACGGTATGATGGGGGATACATAGGACGACCTCTGTGGTACACTGAAGGCTCCTGTGCATCCTCAGAGTAACGGGACACTTTATACCCTCCGACGGTAGATGAGACCGCAGAGGATGAGGAGGAGGAAGGTAGCATGTCCTGGGGAGGGTAGCCGCTGCCCAAAGTGCCAGTGTTGTAGCCAGAATGCCTGTCAAACAAAAATAAGTATGATGCTCGATGGTTCAGCATGATCCAACACTGACAAGCGCATGAGCGCAGGCACTCCTTTTCACTGGCCACCAACTGTATGCGAACACCCACTAGTTGAGCCTTCAAGCGTCACCCGCTAATGTTTCGCTTTAATGTATGCTAGGTTAAGCTAATGGGGGCTAACTCCAACTTACGCTAACAACTACAACAAAACAGGGAAACTTTTCCTGAACGTCCAATTACAAACTCGAGCGCGTCATCAACAATAATCAGCATCTTCTTTACTCAGCTGTACGCTCAGTACAGATGAACACATGAATGATAGATGTTGAGTTTGTAAACAGACATTTGGAAAGTTTGCTTTTAGCCGTCAGATGCGATTCGCTTCAAGTAATATTAACTGTCATTCATTCAAACTCCACAATGTTTTTTTTAGTAGTTGCAGTAGCACAGGGCACCCACCACTAGCTAGCAACACCAGCGTACAAGCGTAAGGCTCATAATAACACTAGCGCAATGTACAACTACAAACAGCCTTCAAGATCGGATCTTCTATATGACAAATATCGACTACTAACCTGGCACCAGAGTATCCGGAATCTTGTGAGAAAGGAGTCCCAGATCTGGAGCTGTAAGGTGTCCCCCCACCACCCTGAGAGGACACAGAGGAGGCGGGGGTGTAGGGCCCCGCCATGGAAGAGGGGGGCGTGTCCAGGCGCTGTTCACTGAAACCAGTATCTGTAGAGCAAGGGGTGACACTTCCTGATGTGAGGGCTTGGACCCCAGCTGCCAACACTGCAAGCTCACTGGAGAGCCTCCGCCTGATTTCAGATGACTGCAAAGAAGGGGGTAAATTATATTTTAATTTGGAATAAAAGCAAAAGTCTTACGTTCTCTTTGAAAGTGCAAGTGCATTCATATATCACCTTATCGGGTAATTCAAAGTGCTTTACAGGCAAAAGACAAAAAGGTAGAGATTTTAAGGATATAGACTCCAAAAACAAATAAAAGTACAGACAAGTCCAAATCAGAAGCGAAAAGTGGCATGAAAGGAGATGAATTAATGGCTGGTAACAGTCATTCACATGGTTTTTAACGCGGCAGCATTTGGAGTGAATCTAAGTTCAAGAAGAGCTGATTGCAGCAGTTTTCAGCAACCTAAGCCATTTTATCATGTTTGGTTTTAACTGGACACCACCAGACACCTGCCAAGCCTCTACTCAGCAAAACATATCTCTAATAAAATTTTGGAGCCTGACCATTAAAAGACTCATCGAAAAGTTGGGCCTTAAACTCAATTTTTATGTTCGACCGAATGCCATTACAAGGATCTTAGAATCAGAGTAACATGTTCTCTGCTCTCGGTGTTTGTCAGTGTTTTGGTAGCAGATGACGGTGAGAATAACTGAATCACTCTGAAACTGTACCGTGTCGGGCTGTGGCTGCGTTGGGGCCTGAGCCTGGAGCCTGTCTGTCAAAGCTTTACCGCCAAGGGGGACTGTCTGAGGAGTGTAGGACCCGTTAACTATCAGGTCATAATACTTCTGCCTCTGCTGACCTGGATAAATACAAAAAGCCAGAGAGACGTAAATGCGGGCTGTGAAATTAGATCATAAGGTCATGAACTTTTTGCCGGTAAAAAGAAGCTTTTACCTTAAAAGTGCCACATTTTTATACATGTTATAGACATCTTATCTGATACTGCAAAAACATTACTGCAAAAAATGACAAAGAGCTGTTTGAGGCATCGCTGTGATAACACAAAACATCAAGTCAGCGAAGTCTTTCAAAAAGCCACTGATGAACTGCTCTCACCTTTTATATCCAGCTGAGCGTGAATGATGTTACCCATGACAGAGGTGTTGTGCAGCTGCTTGACTGTGTCCTTAGCACCTCTGGTGCTGGTGAACAACACCCTGGCCAGGCCCAAGTGCTTCCTCGTCTTGGGATGAAACAGGATCTCCATCTCCTCCACCTCACCGAACTTGGCACACATTTCTGCCAAGAAGGGCTCCTTGATGTTGTCATTGAGTCTCGCAAAGGTCACCTCCTTGAGGGGTATTGGACCCACATAGAACTCATCGAGCTAGGAATTTTAAAAAAAAAGGGAAAAGATCTGTATCAATACAGGAGATTAAGCTGCTAGTGTGTGTGTGTGTGTGTGTGTGTGTGTGTGAGAGAGAGAGTCTGTCTGTAAAATAAATGCTGAGGTATTCTTACCTTAAATTTTGGCACTGGTAGAGACAGTTCTGTATACCTGGAGGACCATAGTCTCCGGGGTCGAGGGTCCCGCAGATCCCCCACAGGTGGAAATCCAGAGTCCTGGAGGAGCACAGTTGCAGTTTGTTAGCCATGGAAGCCACACACAAGACAGTTTAAAAGTCAAAGAGATTAAATAAAAGTAAACTCACTGGCACACTGAAATGAACTCCATCATATCTGTAAATCTTCTGAGCAACCCGCCGAATGGCTGGATCCTGGACAAGCTTATAGCTCTTCCACTGCAAACTGACAGCTTTTTGTGATTCTGCCCCACAGTCTGGATCCATCCTACAACTTTAATGTCAAAAGAAAACTGACATTTCAGACAGAGCTGCGGCGAGCGTGTAGGTCCAAAACTACACCGAGATGCTGGAATCGACAAGACCAAACTGGTCATTTAAATGCTAAATAAAGCTGATCTGAAATGCTGCAGTCGCTCAGCTGATTTCTGACTATGTGTCCTACATGATAACGTGATAGAGCGAGGAGCTGCGTCACATCCGTTAACACAGTAATAACTTCTACTGAGTACTGCCCGCGTACAGTAGTTCACAATGCAAATTATATAAATCGAATAATCCGGATAATAACAGGAACATTTTCTGCCTGGACCAAGGTGCTGTCAAAACAATGAGCAGCGTTACGTCACTGGCACTGAGTTTAGCTAGCAAGCTAGTATTAGCACAAGCTACCGTGCAGCAGAACGGCAAAGATTCTGTTTTCCCAACGTCGAGACCGACTTCACTTTAAACACACGTTGATTCGGGTTCTAACGAAACAAATATAAATACAATTTCCGACCACCGTTGCATTAATAAACGGCGGAAAATCAGTTATGCTTCCTCAGTTTCGCTAGGGCAAATTAACGCGACCGCTGGCTAATGCTAACTAGCAACTTGGGAGTAAAACTCTGTTCTTACTGATCCTCCGCCTGCATCGACAACGCGGTTTTAGTGACGCCCGCTTTGAGTATCTGTCTTCGGTGCTATATTGACTTGTTTTACACCTAAACTCACACCCCCACCTCCAAAAGACCTACTGCCCGCTCATCCGAAAGTAGCAAACCGCCGCTACAGTGTAGGCAGCAGCGGCCAGGCCCGGGAGACGAACAAGAAAAACACTGAGTCCCGCACAGAAAAGGGACACCTCCGAACCGGAGCTCAAGCAAAACTGATAAGCCAAAACGATGTCGCTACCATCCCAGTTTTTAGTTGAGACAATAACAAGCTTCTCCGGGCTATGGAGCCATTGTTTTTGTTTTAAAATCCCAATATTGTTGAGAGAGCGGCCATCGCGTAACAAACCTGAAAGCCTCGCCTGTTCTCCATCAGTGTATGCACATACAGCGTGTGGCTTCTCATCGGCACTTTCGTCCACAAAAGACTGTCAAATAAAAAAATAGAAAATAGCTATGACATTACAATTTAACGCGATACGCAATTAAAATAAAATAACAGTTAACATGAAGAATGTGATATATTTATTTGAGGTATCGTCTGTGGAGTTGAAATGTACCGTGGAATCTGCGTATGAAGACGTGAAGAAAAGTGGAGGGAAGAAAGCGCCCCCCAACGGTGGACCTATAGCACTTGAACAAACATGAACCTGACATTACATATTCACACTGAAGATTGAAGTCGTTGATCATATCAGAAACCCAGTTCCAGGACGGTAGCAATGCAGCAATGCAAAGAGTAAAACTGCTCCACTGCAAGGGAGAACCTTGTTTCTTTTTTCGTGTTCGTGCAGGAAAATTCCCCTCATCAGTGCTTTATTACACATTTTACTGCTGGGTTGATAGAAATGGTGCGTAAAATTAAAAGCATCAGTTTAATGCATCCAGTCAAGACACAGCTTCTTTGGCTCAGTTTATTCTGCTGGAGTATTTAATTCATCATATGTTCTATCTCAGCAATTCCTACATTGTTAAACATAAAATATCCAAGGTAACAATAACGACTGCAGTCTAAAATAAATAAGAGCGGTATTTGCTCCTGACATGAAAAAACTTGTTGTTATCCATCATGTTTTACAGGCAAGTGATACATTTTTTGCATTCTGAATGTGGGAAGTCCGATTTACTACAGTCACCAAGTAAGTGTGAGGGAGTGAGTAAGTGTAGTATCTGCTGCTGAAATGTACTGCTGCACTCTTAAGTGTACTAATAGGGGGACATTAACATCTTCACCAGATGTATTCACCCATAGTTCTGCAGACATTTTCCCTCAGGACCAATAACTTCGACCAGCTGGTTGGTTTTGACAGCTAGTCATGGATGTCTGGAACAAATTTGTCCAAGGGTAAAATGGAGTGTGAACTCGGCAGTTGGATGAGTGCTGCACAGACCTGAGTCTGTTGTGCCGATGAAGGAGCAGAGGCAGAATGTGAAGCACTCAAGTTATTTTCCAGCCCTTATCAATGGTAGTGATCCAATAACTGAGATTTTGTGTACAAACAGGGTGGCCGGGTTTTGCCTGGGAGAAGAGGGGAAGAGCTCCGGTATCCTGCTCCCTCACACGGACAGGAATCAGCTGAGGTGGTTCAGGCATCTCATCAGGATTCTTCCCGCTGAAGGTAATCTGTGCACGTCCAACAGGTAGGAGGCCCTGTGACTGACCTCTGACTCAATACCGGGGTTATCCACTATTTCTTATGTTGCCTGGGAACACCTTGGGGTGCTCCAGTAGGACCCGGAGTGAGCTGAGAGGAACGTCTGGGTTACCTGAGTTTGTGGCAACTGTGAGCATCAGCGGCAGAAAATGGATGTGAATATCTGTACACAATTTGGTGTCAAACATCAAAACAACGTGGGGACCGTTCAAGACTCTGACCAGCTGCTGGTGCACCAGGAAGAAGTCCACATTTAACCTCTCGGGGAACCAAAAATAGGACAAAATTTCATGGCAAATCAAAACTGTTGACCACAAATTTCATGGCTCAGTACAACATAACTGGAGGATCTGCCACCAGAGTCAGAACTTATCCTTTGGGGACCCTGACTGTCTTCAAAAGAAATTCAGGGCAATACATCAAAGTGTACAGAAGTTATTTCATACTAAACTACAAAATGTTCAAAATACTACAATATCAATTACTGAAGTTAGACGGTGACAATGCATACCTGTAAAACTTGTACTAATCCATCTGTTCATTGATTTATTGAGGTTGATGACTGCCAGATATCTCTGACCGGGTCAATGCTGACAGAGCGGCTCAGGAGAGTGCTGGCTTTGCCATCCACTCACATACGATTTATAATGTGATGTGTTTGTTAGCACTACCGTTACGTTTAAAAAAAAAAAAAAAAAAAAAGGTCTTCCCAACAATTTGATCATCACCAGATTTAAACATGTTCCTGACCAGACATGTCATTGCAGCTATTCCAGGAAAGAGATGGCTGCTCTGATGCAACTAAATCTAGTTCTGCAGACACCATCAAAAAGTTAAATTTAGCGCGATGCTCCACCCATTCTGGTCCCCGCAATACTCTCTCTCTCTCTCTCACTTTCAACTCCTGATACCAGGACCTCTCAGTTTCGACGCTGTACGCCATCTTAGGACCCACAGGACTCTTTTACCAGCTTGTAAAGCAAATCTGTCTTACGCGTTTTACCACTTCACAGCAGACACTGCAAACAGTTTTCCCACAGACTCCAGTGCATTTTATTTTGCTCAGATATTAATTAGAAACAGCCTGCAAGGAACAAATCTCAAAGCAGATATAAATTAAAACTTCCTTGAAAGATTACATCAATGCTCATATGTCCATGGAAACCACAGTAATATTTTTCATCGCTTTTAAAAATGTGGCTCAGTACCACCAAGTGGTGTGTTCATTCTGAGCAGATTAAAAGCTCACTAAGCTATACAGCTTTTAGATATCTAATTTTGAGATGAGAGTGGAACAGAGAGAAAAAAAAAAAATGGCGGTCAGAGATTTAATGGAGAAGAGGGCGTCTCACTTGGCAGTTCACTCATAGTCATTAAGCCACACCAAATGCAGCAGGTGGTGAAAGTAACTGCTTGGCTGAACACACCCAGAAACACAGGGTGTTTGTTTCGAGCTGCCGTGAGAGAAGCTGGAGAAACTGAGCTGAGCACTGTTCTCATGTGTTCCATCGTCCTGGTTCCGGTGCTGTTCTTTCACATGGCTTTCACTTTGATCTGCTTCATCTTCATCTGCTTCTTCTCGATCTTCTTCTGCTCACGTCGTTGGGCCGCTTCCTGAAAAAGGAATATTTCACACATCAAAATGAATGTTGGAAATTACTTTTTTTTTTTTCCTCGGTGCGACTTCTTAGAAGAATTTTCTTAAAAATTAAATTCTTCATGCCAAGCTTACATGCTCCGGGCTTTAATTTCATTTATCACAAGCATGTTCACAAACACAATTCCAGAACAAAGGGGCACCTGTCAATCAAAACACTGTATCCTCTTTTAATAGAATCATCCAACTCATTTAGGCTTACCAGAAAATCATCACTGGAACATATGTCAGAGTGATAAGAACAACCTACAAGACCAGAATTCAACTATTGGAAAAAAATGCAAGGTGGCACAGTGGTCAGCACTGTCCCCTCACAGCAAGAAGGTTCCGGGTTTGATCCCCGGTTCCAGCACGGGGTCTTTCTGTGTGAGTCTGCATGTTCTCCCTGTGCCTGTGTGGGTTCTCTCCAGTACTCCGGCTTCCTCCCACAGTCCAAAGACATCAAGAGGGGACCAGGTTAATTGACCGTAGGTGTGGCTGGGAGAGCCAATGGTTGTCTGTCTCTATGTGTTGGTCCTGTCATGGACTGGCGACCTGTCCAGGGTGAACCCCGCCTCTCACCTGAAGGCTACTGGGGTAGGGCACCTCCCCCTCAACAGGAGAAGTGATAGAAAATGGAAGGATGGAAAAAATGCAGCTGGCACTATTTGCTTGGCACAACGCCCAAACACAAACATGGGATACCGCGAACAGCCACCAGGGGGCCACTGAGCTCTGCTGGCTTCATTTTTGAGGCATGATGCTGGTCTTCATTAACAAGCCACCATCTACCATCAATGCCATAGCTGCCCATATATCACTACAAATGTGTCACCTGAGAACAAAGAAGAAAAGCAACCTTGACCATCGTTTCTTTGTATGTGTGAATGCACTGTTTGCCATCCTTGTTGCAAATGTTATCTTTGGATTGTTGTGAGTGTGCAGACCCTGCACGAGTTGGTGCAAAGCCTTAGCAAGCACGGTGATAAAAGATTTTCCAAAAATGCTGAACTACAATAGGTTTCAGACCTCCAGACGGCGTTGTCTCTCGGGGTCCTCCTCATTCATGATCCTCTCCTTCTCAGCTCTCTTTTTCTCCTCACGGCGAGTCTGGGCAGCTTCCTGGCGCTGAGCGTGAGTCTGCTTCAGGAAGTTCTCCTCCACACGGGCCCGGTTTCTGTCTGCTTTCTGTTTTCCCTGAATAACCAGAGAGGGGGGAAAAAAACCCTTGTAATGTTAACATTTACTCTCAACCCTGAAAGGAAGCCGGTGTTGGGATCCTGCTCACCTCTCTGTTGAGACGGAGCTTCTTGACTTTATCAATGCTGTAGATCACCATGTTCATGAGAGGGAGCAGAGCATCCATGTCTTTGGGAGAGGTGTTGCCCATGCCAGGCACTACACACACACACACACACACACACACACACACACACACACACACACAATCAGTGACCATAAAGGGTGTAGGAGTAGGACTTTTTGGAAAACAGCAAGGATAAAATGTTCACCATTAAATGTAAACAGCAACGTCTTCTTGGTCTCGGGCAGCTTTAAGGGCTGGCCCTCCCTGAAACACAGCACAGGGATGAGAAATACCAGACAGAAATAGTACAACGTTGAACACAGAGGAGTAAAAGATTAAACACTCACTCTTGCATAACTTTTGGACCAGAAAATTGGTCCGAGAAATGGATGGACTCAATCTTGTCAGCGTGGTTGGTGATATAATGAACCATCTAAAAAAGAAAAATTGAATTGTAGAAGTCAAGAATCCTGCTCGGTGCTCGTACGTTAGCTGAGCATCCAACTTAAGTCCGTACCTTGTTGTCCATCACGCCATCAGTGACCTCGCCCATCTCACTTAGGATAGCCAGAGAGTCTGGGAGTCCAAACTTGGCACCAGACTTCGGCTTGTCCCCGCAGAACTCACTCTGTGGAAGACACGAGGCCGTTGTTCGAGGATTCATGACGAGATGAACAGAATCAAACACACATGATCGATAACTGTCTATTGGTATGGGGCCCTGTGAACCCAATAAATGTTTTAGAATTTGACCGAATTCCATAGGAAAAAAATGTCATCTCAGTGTCTCATGTTGAGGATGAATTCAATCCTAAGAACTCAATGAGACAATATTCTAGCTTAAGAAACTCAAGGTGTAATAAATTAACCAGATACCTGCTTCATGCAGTTCTGAGACAAAGCTGCCTGTCAGCGTGGAACGACTTTAAGAGCTTCTAGAACGGTTTAGGGCTAAACGCTCCACACTATCATCCATTATCCTTTCATATGATACTTGCAGATTTTTATTTAATGTCTGCCTTTAGAACAAAGCGGGAAAACAACAATGAGAGAGGATCGTAGCAGTAAATGCTGCGTGTGGAGATGTGCTTGGAAAGAGTCCAGAATCTGGCAATATCAGAACTAAGATGGCTGGATGCTCGCCTGACTAAGTAAGAGGGAGAAACTGAGGGAATATTTACCAAGTCCTGCATCTCCTTCTGAAGGCGGACCATGGCCTTCTTGGTGCCCACAGCAAACACAAATGTGTCCATATCCTCATCATTGAGAGTCACTTTGATTTGCTACACACACACACACACAAATGTTGTTGGTTAGACGAAGACTGTTTCGACACGCAAACTCTGAACTGCTGCAGGACCGGTACACACCACTTGATCGCAGGCCGGCCTCATCATCCTCGCCAGAACGTTGAGCAGGTCCTGCCGCTTCAGGAACTACAGGATGACAAGATTCATGTCATGACTGTGTCTGAATACGCTGAGAGCGAGGCCTCGTGTTCGCCACTTGATAGCGATTCATTTGGTCATGGATGTTGCCTGTCGTGTTAACACGCACGTTGTTTACACAGGAATAAACGTCATCGATATTTGGATGAGTCGTGCTGCTTCAGTCAGGCGCAATCAGGTCAGACGAGGACAAGCGAAGAACATTTGTAAAGACTGAGGTGTTTCAACTGCCGTTTCTCCTGATGACTTTGTAATTCTACAAAGAGTGTTCAGAAGAAGAAATCCAACAGACTTGATTTGAACGCCACATTCCACCGCTCAGGAGTGGGCCGTTAGAGAGAGGAGAGTCTGTCAGCATGAAGGAGCTGGTATATCGACTGTGTAAAGACAGAAGCTATGAAAGCAGCAACACAATCAATCTAAAAGCTCCTTGAAAAAGACAAACACTTCAGTTTTGTGCAGCTGAAGATGGAGAGCGGCCATCCCGACTGTTGGTTATGATTGATGGCTTTTTCACAACAGTGCACGTATGAAAGAAACGTAATGGAGTGTGCACACAGTAGCGCAACTCGATTTACAGCCAGAGACCCAAAGCAAACTTGCATCTCCCAAACTGACGTTCCAGACTTGAGAAGCTGGACACGCAGCATCTCCTTGAGCTGTCCTGCTACATGTGATCAGTCTTGACTGACCTAAACAGGAGCTTGACATTCCAGTAGAGGTCCTCCAGTCAACTGTAGCATTTCTTTTATCATTTCCACGATCCAAGATCTTACTACTCTTAAGACTTCAATGGACTTTGCTCTTTGAACGGGTGAACTTGAGGCTTCACTCACATAGTTGGTGTGAAACGTCTGTATTTCCTGAGCAGACACTCTCTGAAACATCTGCTATTATTATCATTGTATCAGTGGCATAAAATAGTCTTGATATAATTTATTTATAAATCATTTCTCGGACACACACACACACCCTCACCTTCAGCTGGATCAGCATGCCTTCACAGCACACACGCCCGGAGCACCACAGGTTGTAGATGTGCTCATTTTCCTGATTCAGCTTCCCAGTGCTCACCGCCTCTTTACTGGTTCCATCATCGCCTGTGTACACACGATGATGCGTATGATCAAAGCCACTTATCACAGTATTTGATGCACTGACGTAGCATAGCTGAGATACTTGAGAGGAACTCACCGACCAGCGCGAAGTTGCTCTCTAAAAGTTCTCGGTGGGAGTTGAACCAGGCATGAGCCAGGCGGCTGTTCTTGTTCTTGCCGATGATGTAGTTCATGATGTAGGCCAGCAGCCCTGTCACCATCAGGATCTCCATGTAGTAGCTCTCCCAGCTGTTCTGCAGGTGCGCAGGAACCTGCAGACAAAACAACAGAAGGTCCTTTAGAATAAAAACTGACTGCACAAACACTTTAGGCAGTTCAGTAGAGCACAAATATTAAGTGATAAACATGGAGTTTTTAGTCTAGACAGATCGCTGAGATGAAAACAGGAAGATTTAGAATTCAGAAGTTAACCAGGGCAGGAGATGCTAAGGTGATGCTGCTAAAGCTTAAATTTTCAGTGCTTCCATTGTTGTTTGTGTTAACTGCCTGAATTCTCTACAACTAAAATTCAACAGCCTCCACACAACAGCAGAGTGATTTGCATTTGTTTTCAATTTAGCCCACAGTTTTTTTCTGCTCCTGTAATAATAGAGTTTTCAGCAAATGATGGCAAATTCAAACGTAATCAATAATTGGAACTTCCAGAGCAGCATGAACCAAATATGACCAATTTTACTGGTAAATGTGATTTGGGGTCTTCATGACTCATAAGTAACTGCAAGTGACAATCTCTCTGAGGGGATTTTGGTGATGAGCCCGACTTAAGCATGAAGTCAGACTTACGGTGTGGATTATGAGAGAGTCCTTCATGGAGTGAATCATCTTGTCCATGTCTCCGATCCCCTCAAACTCCTCCTGGTCATACTTGCTGTATATATCTTGATCCTTCGGGAGATGTAGGTCTGATTATAACCACTTCATGAAACAGAGGCGAGATATTGCAGAATCCTGGGAGCTCAAAGGCGTACGCCAGGTGCTAACATGCCACAAACCTGTGTCTCTGAGTCCTCGAAGCCATCCTGGCCATCCTCCAGCTCCACTGTGGCTTCATCTTCATCCTCATCCTCCTCTGGCTGTGATGAAGGGTTGACGCGCGGTGGAGGAGCAGTTTCTGTCTCGGCTGCTGTGTCGTCATTCATGTCCTCAAATTCTGCAAAGTCATTGTCATCAAAGTCGGCGAGGTCCTCGCCGTCATCAAAGTCATCATTGTAGCGTCCCCTGGAGATGGGGAGGGCAAAGAGGAGCAGCAGAGTGGGGACCAGGAGGAGGAACAGACTTCGCATGGCGGGATCTGCACCAAAGTGGAGAGGCAGTGTCAGAGTAGATAAGACCGAAGGAGAAGAGGTTGAAAACTGGTGGTTTCAGAGGTCAAATAAAGGTCATCAGCGCTACCAAAACACAAGAACTCTAACAGCCTTTTGAAACACATAGAACTGTAGGACTGACAGAAAAACACACAGTTTATTTAATAATTCATAAGCAAACACTTCAGGAAGGATGAGCTCTTGTTTTCATTATCTTATGCAGCATAACATTAAATGAAATATCGCGTTCTATACTGTGGGACAGATGAAATGAACCATATGAACTGGTTATCTTGGGCTTTCAAACAATGAAAGACGGTACTGCAGAAACTCTCCAAGCCGGGTGGCCTTCCATTGCCAGAAGTCGTCACAGGATTGGCCTGAGGATGAGGATCTACAAAATGGCACGATAATCCCAGAATATTTGTAAACGTGACATATTCACTAAATTACGTGTCACCTGCAACAACCTGTCACTTCCAGGCATTTCAAAAGTTATTCTATAACCAGGTTTTGGGCCTCCATCAAACAAGTGAACGGGTCCATACCAGAGGAACCTGCTGGTAGCTAATGACGTGATAAAATCCCAAAGAGTACACGACCCCCTCGGACCGAGACTGCCCAGAAAACACTGACTGAATCCCGCAGTCACAACCTGAGTAAGTTGCTCCTGTACCTCTCAATCACTGTCGACAGAAAAAAAGACACGGCTGACATATAAAGATGCAATATTCAACAACAACTACACAAAGTTCAATCGAACTTAATGGGCTGTATGATAAGTAGGTGAATCAGGTGAATATTTCAGCGCTATGGCTAGCAGAAGCCAGGCTAACCTTTACAACGGGTTTGCTAACTGACGAAAAAAAAAAACTTCCTGCGTTTTGACGTGGCTTTAGAGTGAAACTACTGACGGGGGATAAAATGACACTAGGATTAAACCCCCAACCGCTATGATGTCACAGTGACCCACCATCCCCCAGCCGTCCCCACGCTATCATTAGCTAACTTAGCCTTGCTGTCATTAGCATGCTACAGACGGCTAACTAGCATGGCACCTTTTTGCGAGCAACCAACCTGAGCGGAAGTCAGCTAGTTTGTTCTGTTTTGAACCATAACGCGAAAATAAATGAATAAATGTCTTATTCAAACAAACCAAATGGAACCAAATGGCAACTTACCAGGAGTGTGACAGTAACCGTAGTGTTGGATTAGCTCAAGTAGCTGGAAGTGTCCTGATACGACACCGGGAGCTCCACTCTCTGCCCTTTCAAAGTAAAAGTACCGATAGCTGCAGTCAATTCGAGACAAGTCATCTGACCGCCACGAATTAGCCTAATATCAGGCGGATGGTATTTATTCATCCGACTTGTTCGAGTTTAACTGGTGTATTCACCTTTGTTGGTGAAACACCTGGCATTCGGCGTATAAACGTATTAAAGAATTAATTGTGCTTCTTTAATTGTGCATCTTTAAAAGAAAATGTACCAATCATAATGAACAAAAAGTGGCCAAAAGGTCACATGTGATGCTTTTTTTTTTTGTTTGGCTTTTATACCGGTTCTTTCCTTATTTGATAATTTGTTTATTTATTGATTTGCATCCGTATTTTTTGTTTGTATTATCATTAGAATCTAAAAGCCCAAATGGTGGAACGAACGAACGAACTACCCAACCCTGTGCGTTCTGCTGAGTCCCTTTCTACTTTTAAGAGTTAATTGAAGACTCAATTGTTCAGAGAGCACCGAGGCACTGAACCTGACTCTTCTCCTCTTTGTCCTGTGGGGTAGAATAAGTCAGAGGGTCCAAGACCCAGCACTTAGTGACTATGTAGCACTAACTGTGTTGTGTGATGTTGTATGTTTGTCTAAAAAAAAAAAAGGGGGAGGGGGGGGGGGCGACACTTCTTCTGCCACTAGATGGCAGTACCTGTGACCAAATCACAACTGAAGCACTTTTGCCCTTCCTATGGGCTTTTCCTTAATTAGGTCTAAATTCTTGCTTGTGTTGTACGTCGCTTTGGACAAAAGCGTCTGCTAAATGAAATTGTAGAATTGTAGAAAATAAATGGGTCACAGTGGTGACCCCCTCTCTCCTTGGTGCTGAGATCCAGGCTGGTTAGCTTGGCCCTTAGTGGAAGGGAAAGTGTTCTTAAAAAGTCTCCGCGACCCTAAAAGCAAATATCTGCCACATTATTCTCATGTTTTCAATTAGGGGGGGAATTTCATAGGTTCAGGCCTCATATTATATCCTTTTCCGACTTAAATTGTGCCCCCTGATGGCCACATGTACAAATTGCAACCTCACGCTGTTTTTCAAAGCAGCTTTAACAGCCTGGTAGTAGTATTTCCGGTTATTCAAAATAAAACGCACGATCTTGTTGCCTTAAACTTTGAAACAAAGTTGTACTAAAACAATAATAGTTCAGTTTCAGGCATCCTCATTCATTTTGCATAGTATCCTTTCAAACGTTTTGCAGGTTTTAAGATTTTTTTGGATGAAACCACTGGGTGAGAAAAAAACCCTACAATTTAATTCTATTTCCCACTTAACCTTTCAAAGTAAGGCGTTATACTATATAATTAATGTATAATTGACACAACATGTGACTGTTGTGTTCATGGTTATCAAACTGCTTAAATAAAGCATGCACTTGTATCAGGCTTATCTTTATCAGAGATATTTGTAGTTTCTTCAACTGACAGGAAAGAAATTGAGCAAGAGTTGAAATTATTCTTTTGTGATTATTGACCCACTTGGCTAACACATTGATTTGGATCTATATGCAGAAAGAATGTAATCAATGGAAGCTTGTGCAGGTTTTAGCTGTTATTTTCATGCTAAATTTAAACTTAGGGGATCTGAAACATGTGCAGCTAGACCTTTAGAGTTTAAATGAAAAAAAGATGGCATCCTTTTATCAGCACTGAGGTTATAAAAGGCAATAAAAAGGCGTGTCCTCCTTGACAGGGTCACATGTATGTTATCAGGCTGTGGGGCTATCAGTCATTCCCTATGGATGTGGGGAAGGTTGACAGACGAAGACACGGGCAGCGCTTCGGTTGATGGCTTTATTCCTGCTGGTGTTAATCATTTTCTAGACACAACAAACTGATAAACAACTTCAACAAACAAGCATTTGAATGAGATGCACATTTCTGAGACACACGGAGATTAAAAAAAACAAAACAAAACAGCGTAACTGTAGGGTTGCTATGCAAGCTGGATGTGTTAAAATGCCCGTCGCCAATGGATAACAGTGTTACTCTGAGTTAAATTACTGATCCTATAATATCATATATACAAAGGTGTATGTTAAGAGACAGACTAATAGCACCAATACCCAACTACTAGTTGGTTGTAATCTTTGTTTATATCATGTATGTATGTATATACGACAAAAACAGGATGACTTAAACCCTTCAAATCACATTAAAACATTTATACGCAAATGCCCCCAAACTCTAGGTGCTCAATCCACTTGAGAATCATCTAGTAACAAGATTAGGTTGCTCACTGATTTCCTCACTCTGGCAGCTGAATATAATCTTTAACCTGCTGCTGCTGCTTCATCTGGTTTGACCTCCACACCAAAACACACAGAGGAGGAGGAGGCACGTGTTGGCGGAGGCCTCGTGTGTCTGTACACACACACACACACACACACACACACTCTTTATTGCTCTGAACATAAGTTCCTGCCAGTAGATTTCCTGAGATTACGACTGTCCCCTCCTCATCTCTCTGCCCGTGTGGCTCTCTATTCGGCCACCAGCTTCCTCAGCCGCTGCAGCACATCCTCCGCGTTGACCCACGGCACCGTCACGGCCTTGAACTCTCCGGGCATCGCTTCATGGGTCTCCGTGATCAGCCGATGCATGGGGAAGTCTCGGCGTGGGAAGACCACATCCCGGGGCCCCAGAGAGAGCGCTGGACAGAAGTCGTTGGCCCCATCTCCCACATAGAAGACCCTCTGATAGGGGCGACCCCGCTCCTGTGTCCTCCGTGCCACATAGTCCCTGACCACCACCTGCTTGCACATGTTTTCAGGGCAGCGCTGACAGTCGTGGGAGTGGAAGGGCCGCATCACCAGCCGCCCGTCCTTGTTGAAGGTGGCCGGGTTGGTGAAGATTCGGTGGAAGAGTTGGCGAGCTCCCACACGGCGCAGCCAGGACTCGATGAAGAAGGTGTTGGCGTCTGACACCAGCACCACCTCGAAGTCCTGCGGGGGGCGGGTGCGGAGGAACTGGAAGAGCGTGAGCATGCCAGGGGTGGAGGGTAATTTCTCCATGATGCTGCGCATGTCGCTCTCCGTGACGCCCTGCTCCGCCAGGTAGACAAGCACACGCTGCATGTATTCGTTGTAGCGGCCCGGCTGGTAGGTATCCTTCAGCCACCCCGGGAGGTGCTGACCCGGGGCGGCCTGCACCACCATGTCATCACTGGTTTCATCCACGATGGTCTCATCAAAGTCAAAGAAGATGAGGAAGCGTTTGTCGGAGGGGATGTGAGCGGAGTGGGAGGCCATGATGTCTGAGCGTCGAGACCTGGGGGGATCCTCCTCGCCTGGAGGGTGGGGTGGGACATAACAGCAGTTGAAGATTGATTCCCCCATGACTGACTATGCCACACCTCTTTTACTGTTGCCAAGCGGCATCAATTCTCTCCTGCTCTGCCACTCTCCGGCATCCCACGCAAGGCAGGTCACGGAAAGGTGGAGGCTACCGAGGATGGCTTCTGGGAAACATTTATGCACAAATAGACAATGAAGGAGGTGGTACAACACAATCAAGCTCTGAGATATAATGCCAGTGTGACAGAAAGCAAACAGCAGCCAGACAGCTTCAAGGCTTCCTGCCGGGGCTGGAAGCGAGAAAACGGTCGTGTTATTTTTCAAAAACTAGACGAGACCAGCAACTCCTGCAAGCAAGCGAGCGAACTGAACCAGCAGGCAGGACAGGTGGCTGTGCAAGGCGTTATTCAGCGAGCGCATTTGTTCCTCCACACCTGTGATCGAGTGTGTCAGCAGTGGGTAACGGCTGATCTCATGTGGCGCATCACCCAGGCAGGTGTCCTCGAGCTGCAAGACCCATTTTGGGGAGAGAACACAGTTCAAGTGAAGCTGCGAGAGACCGCATCAAGTCCTCAACTTCTTAAAATCACAAGACAAACGATTTCTGAGTTATAAAAGCCACTTAATCCATCAACCTGCACAAGATTGAGTCACACGGATGAAGGACTCAGTCCCACTGGAGGGACTTTTACAGACTCCTTGAAAAGGTTAAATCTTAAACCCATTTGGCTGTCAAGACATTTTCTTTTTTGCACTTTATACAGTTCAACATTGGCGTTCGTCTTCGTGGGTCGGATCAGGCAAGTCTGGTACAAATTTAGCAGCCTGTCACCGTAAGTCAAACTAACCTACTTTCTCACAAAAACATCAACATCAGCAGCAGAGCGCCTGCCTGCGCCTCACATTCAAAGTTGAACTTTTGCATCCTGCAAGAAAGAAAGAAAGAGAGTATCACCGGTGTAGGTTCCGATCCGCGACGTCGATCAGGTCGGATCCGGTTGCAGAGAGAAGAAGAAAGTCCGCTGGTCGGCTGAGACGCGCTTTTATATATGTGACAGTCAAAAACACCACCGTGGCGCTGCCGTGGGCGCGCAAAACCCACCCATTTAATAGCAGCTCACAGCGCGCGTTCACGTGAGAAGGGGAAGGGAGGGGAGGAGGGGGGTGAGAGAGTGCGAGGGAAGAAAAGAAAAGAAAAGAAAAATATTCAGTTTCCTGAATGTATCCGCAGGATGTTTGTGCGTCAGTTGGCTGTTTATGTTCCAACGTCTGCGGTTAATGATCCGCGTCATATGCCAGATTACAAAATCCTACACGGTGTTCGAAGCCATTTTATTTCTCTCAGAACATCTACTTCCCTCCTTTTCAATGGAACGTTAAAGATGTGTCACTCTGGGGATATAAATAACCCAGCCCAAGGTCAGGTTCCGCACTGTTCTATTAAACTTTGTGAACAACCAAAACTGGTGGCTGTGGAAGCCCACTTCAGCCAGTAAAAATAGATAAATAAAAATAAATAAATACAAAATTTAAAAAAATAAAGCGGCCCTGATTCAAAACAAAACAAAACAACTTTGTTGGATTGTAATTGACATGAAACAGAAGCCATTTTCTGATGAAAAGTCCGAATTGTGAGATAAAGACCGTTGTACAAAATTTACAAAGTCATGTAAGGAGTTCCCTGTTTGCGGGGTTAAAGGTCAGCTCGTGGTTTAGTGCCTGCATTGTCAGTTGATGTCCGCGAGGGTCTACGGACCACAACACCAGTGACTGTAGACGGACTGAGTGTGGAGGCGCGTCTATCGCACCCAGCACTGTCCAGCAGGGGGCGCACGCAGCTCCAGGCGACTCGCCAGCAACAAAAGGACAAATATTAACACTCGTCATCTCTCAAGTATCAATATTCTCCTTTTCTTCACCTCCTTTCTTGTTGCTGAGTTGGAAAAAAAATGAGAGTTCTGTTTTAATGTGCGCATTTCGCAATCTTAACGACTGTTGTAGCGACAGAAGGATACAAAGTTGTGGTGGTTTGTCGCTCCTGCAGTTGAAATGACGATCGATCAGGGAGAGTTTACGTCCACTTTTTTCAATTTTGATCCAAATCCCGTGCACGTCTGCTTACACTTATCTTTTTTTTTTATATATATTGCCACATTGTTTAAAATTACGTGCAAACTATACTGCACTTTAAATAAACAAACAAACAATGGACTGTACGTAGGATCCCTGGCACGTCTTGTAACGGTTCCACCAGTTCAGGAATCTGGATCCGTAGGTAGATCGGCGGAATCCTTCCGATATCCGATCCGTGAGCAATATCAATGTTCCGATATTCCTTATCGATATCTTATCACACGCACGTGTGGGGACCACCAGGCTGGTGGAGGCTCTGTTGTAGTCTTTGGGCCACAGTGAGCGCCAGTAAATTAGATATTTAACCCCCCCATTTACACAGTCTGGAACGCTTCCCCCTCCACTCTCAGAGATAAAGACCAAGATCTCCTGGCGCGGTGGAGATGCGGGTTTGTGACGTGAATACAGTTTGTGTCCTTGGATTTCTCATGGTCGCGAGGAACTGGAACCAGGGATGAAACTGTATTGCATGAGAGGGTTTGGTTGGATCTGAGTAAGTATCAAGACGTTCCAAATACTGATGTGTTTGTTGAACAACAACAACAAAACCTCACAGCGATGGGTTTCATGTTGTTTCACCAGAAGACAGTGGTGTCGATGTAGCCGTGCAAACACAGTGACTAATGAACCGCACAAATCCTAGAGTGACAAACACAGGGCTGAAAGACCCGGTGTGTTGTGGTGTTGTGGTGTTGGACCCCCCCCACCCCCCCCTCTCCTGCCTCCCGCCTCCTCTTATCTGCCTGCTGCCACACGTGGCCACCTCCCTCCCCTACACCAGAAGGCCTAATGACTAACAGCTGGGGTGGCTGACGATTTTCAAACCCAAAAGGGAATGGAGATGTACACGCGGTGTGTTATTATCTCCTCCGCTCGTGA